>NW_005842018.1:2837566-2894197 GCF_000455745.1 Alligator sinensis | reverse complement strand
AACCAAGGAGCAGCAAGGGAATCAGTGCTGCTGCTCTTTGGCTCCAGACGGATTCCCCTATTGCTCCACGGCTCTGTGTTGGATCCTGCAATGCTCTTTGGCTCCCTTCTGAGCAAAGGAACAATGGATCCAGTGCAGAACCACCCCAGGGCACAACACGTGGCAGCGGTGGGGGAGCCGCAGATGGCAGGGGTGCAGCAAGGGGCCAGGGGCAGGCAGGAGGGAGGCAGGTATCAGAATGGAAGCACAGGAGAGGAGGGGAGGCAAAGTGCTATGGGGGCAAAGCTTTGGGGTCAGGCTGCCTCTCCCCGCACTCTCCCACTGCTTGCCTCCCCTCAGCTGCCCACCCTGCCACACTGATGAGGGGGAGACGAATTTTAAACAATCCTCCAATAATTAAATTATTTACATAAAATAATTTCATTTATAGTATCTAATTTTGCGGGGGGGGGTGGTCTTAACTTCGAAGTCATCTTGGATTTGAGTAAATGCAGTATGTCAAATGAAAAAAAATGCATAACTCTAGAACTCTTGGTTGAGGGATGATACCTTTTATTAGAGCAACTAAGAAATTGCAAAAAAATATCCTTTTCTGCAAGCTTTCAGGCACATGTGCCCTTCCTCAGGCTCAGGGAAAATTGAAGATGGTAAAAAGTAGCCAATTCAGTAGCCAATTTCCTTCCTCCATGACAAAATTTACAGCAGCAATTTATTGCACACTCGTACACTAAAACAACTACTATTAATTAAGATTCTGGGAAAGAGGGGGGGGGGGAAGTAAACCAAATCATACAAAACCCCTTAAAAATGGGAATTTTATTTAGTGAAAAAAACCAGCATCTCAATTTAGAATGTGTTATATCACATCACAACACAACACTCACTCAGGCTGCCTAATTTGGACTGCCTCTCTCATAATCGGCCTGCATTACTAGGCTTTGTAACAGAGGTATTTAGAAAAAAAAAAAAAAGAAGATTCTTAACAGTTTGAGGTTAAAAAATATAATCCATTCCAAGAAGATCACTAAACTTGGCTCTCATGTAACTTAAATTAGGCTTTGTATTTTGTAGCTCTGGATTATTAGCATTGTTCTGAATATAAAACTTCTTATTTAATGAACTAGAGTTTTCATTATTTATTGAACAACAAATTAAGCCACATTTCCTGATTATTTGCTCTTTTGTTATAACAGTCTGGAAGTGGAAATCACTTCTATCAACAACAGAGGAAGAATTGTAGAGACATTAAATGGAAAAACTGACTTAAGAACTAAACGCCATCAGTTTTATTAGATTTGGCTCTGGTTATCATCAGATTATACCAAAGAAAGTCGAGTCTGATGCAACGTATTAACATGCTTGTTTTAAGCTTGCTTTTTGGGCCTCATCCTGATCATTTCCAAATTGCCTGAATTAAAACCTATGTGATTAAGATAAAACATGTACCTGTAAATACTTTTCACATTGTCCTTTAAAATAATGAGCTGCAAGAGAATGAAATTTCCAGCTACTTCAGTAATGTCAATATGAACTGATCTCCACCACTAGTGCATTAATGCTATAAATTTGGTATGCAGCTATTTTAGTATTTAAAACCAGACTTTCCCTAAAGTTGCACAAACAAAATCAACTGCTTTTGAAGCTGACTGGTTTCTGTTCTTAATATATATTGTGTATATTCTGTTCTTAATGTATATTGTGGCACTGAGGTCATCACAGAACTTCAGAATAGAAGCATGCTACACATCAGGATGCCTGGTTAACTGCAATTTTTAAAGAAATGTTTTCTTTAATTTTAACAATTTTGTATCTCAAATGTTATGACACAAGCTGCAGTGCAACAATTAAAAAGTCTTCACATTTATCTATTTCATGTGTGCTATTTCAGGTTCTGCTAGGAGTTGGAGACAACCAGCATGGTGCATTGCAGATGCAATCGCTCAGAGTGGACCTAATTGCAACAGGGAAAAATGCCGCAGCATTAATTGTCTTGTAGCCTGGCTTTTGGGTACAAATAAGGCAGATGCCCTCTTTGTCCCAAACTACAACAGGATAACCTTCATAGTTTATTTTCAACTCAGCTTTAAGGCTCTCTTTCAAGTAAGCTCACACAAAATTCTGCACACACTGGATTTTGGACATTTAGTTAAAGCCTAGGATGAGTGCAGTGGCAGCTTTCAATAAGCATATTCCAAATGAAATTTCAAGAACTGGAATGGCTAATTATCATGCTTAACAATTTTTACAGACCAATTCCTCTTACAAAGAAAACAAACTACCCAGTTCTACTGAAATGTAATTTTCATACCCTGATAGTCCTCTTGCTCTTGTCGCTCATTGATATCCAAGGTGAGCTTTTTCATTCTCATTCTCTCCTCCTGCTCAGCTTGTTGTTGGTTCCAATGGTTTGCAGCAAGTTGGGAAGACATCGGCACATTTAAGATCTTAAACTAAAAGAGAGCATAAATCTCTTAAGTCACACACTACATTTCAGTTAAAAAAGAACAAAATAATGGCTTAGTTATATAACAAAAAGTATCCTAAAGGGTTTTTAAAAATTATTATTATTTCAGGATGCTACAAGTTTTTGATGGGGAAGCGTAATGTTTTTTATTTACATTTATGCAAAAAAACCCAAACATTATAAACCACAAAAGGTCCTGATTTTGAAATGTATCAAATACAATAAGAATTCAAGAATAAAAAGGTAGAAACATTGAAAGCATAATTAAAGCACAACTTAAAGGGCAAACAAAGACATGTTTGAGCTTTCTCCCCACAGAGACTATGCGTTATTTCTCAGTACAAATGTCAGTGCTATGAAAATACGTAAAATTGAATCTATGCAAAAGTGGTTTGTGATAGGCTGATAAAGCTTCACCACGTAGGTACTTGATGAAAACACACATAACTTAGGCTAGATTCAATATGGCTGGCCAGGACGTAAAAGCTGCACATCTTGGGCTAGGGACTGAAATTATACATAAACGGGAGTAAGTGATTGGAAATGGGTTCAAATCTGTAACACAGACATTCAGTGCACACAAACTGCGTTCAAAAGAGCCAAAACTGGCTTAAGATAAACCTGGATGGATGTAGTATCAGATTTGACTGATTCAGGTTAAATCGGTTTACTGAACTTCTGTCCCAGATCCCCTCCAAACTCCAGTTAACTCACAGTCCCCCAGCATCCCAGGATGCTTTGCACCTCTCCCACAACCCCCCACCCCTTGCAAGATGGCCAGGCTAGCCTTGGCCCAAGGTATCTGCTCCAGCCAAGCAGAGAAGCATGCTCTTGTGACCCCGGCTTCTGGGCTGAGCCACCGCAGGCACATGGCTGCATTTCTGGAATCAAAAGCGAATGTCTGTTCATTTGCTTATCAGTTCAGTCTACGCAGCTTAGATTAACCTGCAAAGATTGAATCAATTCAGCCGTGGGCTTTTTGACTATCTGTACTTAGCCTTGGTGATATGTAGCTCAAACAAAATACGTAGCTGGAGGACTAATCAGTCTCTGGCATGACAACAAGTCGGATGATGTAGTAACTGCGGTAGTGGGACTTTACTAGCAGTATTTACACTTTAGACAATTACAAAATTGCAAGTATTTTAGCAAATTGTGGTTTTCATTATTCAGATTCAATAGTAGACAGTTTTAATCAGCAGTAGCAGATCAGGTAAAGAATTTCCATGCCAGTGCGGTCTTTGTCTGTAATGACAAGTGGTATCTGCCTAATGCAGTGCTTCTCAACCAGGATGCCATGGCACCCTGGGGTGCCCCGAGATCCTTTCAAGGGTTCCACAGCAACGGGGCACAAACATTGTGAATAAGATAAATCCAGAGATTTTAAATAGGAATCTATAAGGCTCATCTACATGAGACACACTAATGAACATTAGCCTAAATTAAATGCACATTATAGTCACATGTATGTGACTACATATGCACACGTGTGTGACCTGTTGTGGTGTTTCTGAGTTCTCTGCAACAGAAAAATTGCTCTATTATTTTCTGTGGTCAAAAATAAATGAAAGCTAAGAACTGACATTTTCCAAGGGTTGCCTTTAGTCTTTTGAGGGGTGTCTCAAGTCTAAAAAGGTTGAGAACCACTAGCCCAATAACCATTAGGTTTGGAAGATGGAGACTTAAATCACATAGTTTGACAGGACTGAACAACTGCTCTAGACATAATCAAGCAAAAAGTTTATTTTTTTAATGTTATAAGCACTTATATATTTACTATAATTATTACTTATGGCAAAGACAAAAAAAAACTTATACTAGACTTATATAGCAAATTATTTATGAAAAGACTTTATCACTTCAAAATTTTATACTCATTTTGCTCATGAGTTAAAATTCACTAAGCCAAGTAATGTATGAACAATTATTTTCTTTTCAACTCCGCCTCTCCTTTTCTGCTTATTTTTCTTTAAAACTGAGTACTGAAGTCTGTTTTTTCTGAACAAATTTGTGGACAAAGAAATCTTTCACTGACACAAGCACCACATTCTATAAAGGCAACAAATTTTTACATTTCTAGAAACACCGTAAAGAGTTTTTCCAGGAAGAGCCTACTCCCAAAAGCAAATATTGAAAAAAGCTTCAGAACAAGATCCACTTTCTTCTTCAAACCACAAGATGCCAGCAATATTTTCCCTCACGCACAGTATGATGCTTCTAAAAACCTTAATATTTTTACAAAATTCCCAGCTAAATTATCCTGAAACAGCGGAAACCAGTTCATATCGAAGTCTCCCCAAATCTTTTTTTGGCTCATTAGAAATGACAGTTAGAAAAGTTAAAAAAAAAAAAAAAAAAAAAAAAGGCTCTCTGTAAACCCTATGTTTAAAGTTAACTAATTACTAATGTAAACCCTATGCTCAAAGTTAACTAATTACTAAATCCAGCTACATACACCCATACACATACCAGTAAGTCTCGTTCTTTGTTCATTCAAAAAGTAAATCACAAAGTCAAACCATTCACATAAAAACAGTTATCAATCCAGGAATTCAACCTGGGATCACAGAAGTTTGTATAAAACCCTGTTACCAATTAATGCAGCAGAACTTGATTTATCCCTTTTCATACCCATGAATAAATACTATGAGGTAGGAACTTGGAGTGAAATGTTCGTTTACCCAGAGAAGGAACCATTGCGAGCCCTTGTACAAATGCATACACAGAAGAGCTAAGTTTATATATAAACATTTTCTTCTTTAGCTGCACTGCAAAAGAATATATTGCCACAAATCCAAACAATGTCACTAGTCAGCAAAAATCATTGTGCAGTTGAACAAGAGGGAGAATCCGATACAGCAGAGAATGTGTTTGCTTATTTATTTCTAAGATTTATATGCCACTCTCCCCAGAAAAGAAAAAAAAATGAACTAGAAAAAGATTAAATATTAAAATATTAATCTATAACAATCTGAACACAAAATGGTGGCCTTTTTTGACTTCTGTCCAAATTGCAAGCTCAAATCTCAGCCTTCTCAGTAACAGCACCTTGTAGATAATTATTATTAGTCACCTCTTCCCCCATCACCTTTCTCAAACACTGTCAAAGGTCAACATCCTCCCCATCAGTCAAGTCTACAACTTGGATGTCACCTTAGACTTGAACATTTTTCTATGGTCCTGATTATCTAAACCAGGGGGAGGTAAAATATGGCCTGTGGGCTGGATCCAGCCAAACAAGCAATTCCAACCAACCTGCAGTAGGTCTCTTGGCCCTGCTCGAAACAGGCATGGGGGGGCAGCCCAAGCCGTGGCACATGTGGCCAATCTCACCACCTCTAGGCTTGGAGATGCTGCCTAGTGCAGCCTGACCTCTCCCCATATGGGTCTTGGGCATGCCAGGACCGCAGGGCTGTGCAGCGGGCAGGCTGAACTCTGCTTCCCAGCAGCCCCCACTACTGCTGCCCAGGAACAGAACTGTGCTCTGCCACTAGGCCCCAGCCCTGCAGCTCCGGCACCCTGCCCCATCCACCCCACACACTCAGTGCTGTGGGCACCAGATGGATCAAGCAGGTGGGGGCTCCATGGAGACCAGCCTAGGACTCCCATGGGTGGGCCTATTTGGCCAGGCAGATTGGATGGGGCTGCAGGCAGGTGAGGAGCAGCATCCAGGAACGGGATAGGCAGGTGGGACCAGGATTGCAGGACAGTGACAGTGTGGGACTGGGGCAGAGCTGCGATCTGCTCCCCGCACGTCCCTGCAACGGGCACTAGTTCAACTTCTCCCCCGCTGCCCTCTGGCCTTCAAGAGCTCAGCAAAACTCCTTGAGTGGCCCCCCCGCCTAAATAACTGCCCACCCCGATCTAACCTATGCCCAAGTCTTGTAGATCCTTTCTTCTTTTAACATCATCTAAAACACAACATTTTATGCTCATCCAAAAGATCTTGAAACTCTTGTCCAGGCTCCCATCATCTTTTATCTTGATTTTTACATTGATTACTGTAACAATGGTTAGGCAATAGTTATACAGTACGGTCACTGCCTATTTTGCTACCCTATACTGTCACATGCTCTTACTCTTCCCTTGGGCTCCTCTACTTGTCTGTATTCTTCCATTCTCTCTTGCCTGTTAGCTCTGTGGGGTAGGGATTATCTTTGTTCTTTGTTTGAACATTGTCTAGCAGTAAAACAGTCCCTGACTAAAGCACCTAGGTGCTACAGAAATACAAACAAACATCACAAATCTATCACATCCCAAGCCATGCAGAAATAAAAATGCACCTGACCAGAAGTCATCATCTACTGAATTACTGACAAATTTGAAGGAGTTTCTACTTTTGTGCTGGTTAACACGCTTACATAGTCTGCAACATTACATGTCTATGAAATGAATATCCTACAATTACTTAGTTTGCAGTGGGAGATGGATAGTTATTAAGAGAGTTGTTAAAATAACTTATTCTCCTTCGTTTTCTAAAAAATAAACAACAATTCTGCAATTCCTTTCCCCAGACAGCAGGAATAATATTGAACATAAGTTTTTACTTTTGCTGCTTACAGAGCTATTATCAAGTAAAACAGGGAATACAATATTACTGTAATAAGTGCAGAGATATTCTGCTTACCTCACTTCCTCTTTCCCCCACAAACTAATTTAACTTTCCCAATACCAGGAGAGCCATAATTTCTGTCTATCACTTCAGAAGCAGCATTGGGTTTTCTCCACTAACTTCAGCTGCAAAGGGCATTCACAGCTGGAAAGGCCTGTTTGGAAGGTCTTATTTTTATTCCCAGTATGGAGTACCAGCAGCAAAACTGCTGCAGCTTTTTCATTCTGCTCCTTGATCTTGTTCAAACTGCTCTGAGAGTCCTTATGTTCTTACTGGACTTTCTTTTTTTCTCACTCAGCCAAAGCAGAATTCAGGGCAGGTCACATTTGAAAGGGTTTTAATACAATAAAACTGACTGGTAATGAAAGGAAACTTCACTCAGGCAGACTTCACTCTAGCACAGAGGGAGGTGTCAAAACTTCTAGGTTGACAGTTCTCCAAGGTAGCATTATCAGAGGAGTGCCACAGGCAGAGATCTGAAAAATCTTGTGCTTATTTAGGAAGGGTAGGGCCACCAGAATTTGTTGGGGATTGTTGATGCTCAACTGAACAGGCAATGTTTTTGAGTATCATTACTAAATTTTGTATTGATGCCCCTGCCTTCTATCATCAACCACTTCCTGCCCTTAGGGAAGTAGGAAATGACTAATAATCATAACATCAAAAGAGCAAGAACTGCTGAAACCTTTATGGCTTACATTTATCGCCGATGCAAAAGACAGTATAATAGAAGTGTACGAATGTAGAATGACACAACACGTTTAATGTTAGAGTCCTCTGATTTCAAGTTGGAGTAAAAGCTGAACAAATAGAAAATGAAAATCCTTCACTGGTGTAAAGCCACTCCACTTGGAGGCAAGGCTACACATTTATAAGTGAAGAGTAACTATTTATTATGTACCAGCTGTTTGTCCCCTCCATAGGCAACTTCATGAGAACATAAGTGCCATACTGGGTCAGACCAATGGTCCATCTAGCCCAGTATCCCATCTTCAACAAATGGCAGGGGTGGATGATCTACAAGATCATCATCCTGTAGCTGTTTCCTCATGACAATCCAGCATCCAATCTGTTATGTAGTGGCAGGTGTTATAATAGCAGCTGGCGGCAGGTATTATCTTGGGAGAACTGCTTGCATATGCATTCCTTAGTACAGAGTAGATGTGGAGTAAATTACGCCATGCTGTATATTAATACCCTATAGCAAATACTGCAGACTTAAATAGCCTCTATTAGGATATCATCTTTAGATCTTCAGATAGCAGAAGATAAGTGGGTTTCCAAGGGGATGTGATAGTTTGCTCAAGTTGAGCTGAAATTCCACACTAGCCAAACTGGATTTGGATTCAGCAGCAATGGCTGGAGCAGCAACAGCACAGGGGTTAAAGCAACCATCACTTGCCCCTGTGCCATTGACATGCATGCACAATGGGGCTGTGCACCCTAGATCTTGGCAGCAGGACACTCCCCACTCACCTGGATCGTGACAGTCCAGTAACTGTCACGGGTTCAAATCCTCAGCCATTACATTGAACTGCTCCAAACTTTGAACACATCATAAATATTGTTCTGATCAACTGCTCTTGCTTAGAACAAATTAATATAAAAATAAACAGGGAAATTGTCTACATTACTCCTAGCATCAATAAGGAGTTCCAAAGAATTTTTCTTGTTTCAAAAATATATATTATGTCCCATCCTCTATACTAAAAAACAAAGATAAACAAACTCAACTCTTTGCAAGTCTGAAATAAATGACAAACGTTAATTACAACCAGATAATCCTTTACCTGCTGCTTGTTGCCTTTTCGAGTTAGCATGACAAAAGGCATAGTGTCTCCAGACTCTGAATCTCCTTCCCCACTACCTAGTGGTGGACCCTTCTTTAGCTGGCTCTTGAGATGCAGAGGAATAGCAACATCCAGCTGATGCACTTTCACAGACTCTCCACTCCGTTGCTTAAAGAAAAAAAAAAAAGAAAGAAAAAAATAGGGCATGCAAAATTGTTTCTTAGTGACAAAATGCTAAAAATATGAAAGCTTTGTTATTGTACTCACAAAACATTTCCATGATTGATAAGCTCTTATATTCTAATATAAGAGAGCTACACAAACATGTATTAGGCCTCATTAAGTTGTACTCTGGTTCCTTCTTGGTAATATCATCAATATTAGGCCATACATCATTTACTTCTTAATTACTGACTTAAAAAACAACCCCCCCAAAACACTTGAATTCATCTCACAGTTTTTCTACATGATCACTAAATGCCCACTAAACCTCTCCTGAGATTTCCTTCTAACCACAGAAGTCATCAAGTTCAAATGAGGTAAAAGATTGTTTTCCACTCTGTCTCCCACACCCACTGTCTGTTTTCTCATATAATGAGAAGGTAGAGGCAATTAAATTTGTTTGAATTGCATCCTTCGGCTGACAGATTTAGCATATTTCAATTTATCAAGTACACCAATTGGATATGCCAGGTTAAACAGTCAATGCTGGTCTGAAAACAATTTCTGCAAAGAAACCTTCCAGAAATGCAGGGATCTCACTTCTCTGTTCAAAAACAAACTCAAAACTTTTCCTTCTGAAATAAAGCTTACATAAACATCAAAAAAAGATCTACTGGTGCTCAGAACACATCTTTAGTTACAATTTGGAACTGAAGCTTTTGCATTTAATATAAATATTAAATTTTGCCAGTTTTAAAAGCATTT
Source organism: Alligator sinensis (assembly GCF_000455745.1). Lineage (NCBI taxonomy): Eukaryota > Metazoa > Chordata > Crocodylia > Alligatoridae > Alligator > Alligator sinensis. The sequence goes on along the minus strand of NW_005842018.1, from coordinate 2,884,404 downwards.
AAGACAGCTGTATTGAATTTAAAAAACGTTGCCTGAATGTGTCTCTTAGACAATGCAGCAAGCCCATTTAAAAAAAAAAAGTGAATGGGTTTGACTATCAGCAGAAAAATCAATTCATTCCACTGGATGTTATTTGCCTTAAAAAAAAAGAGTCTCTGATGATTACAAACTTACTACCTTTCTCCTATGTTGAAACTGGTCTGCTTAATATAATACTTAGCAGTACCACCATTAGCATTCAAGGAAAAAGAAGATTAACTTTCAACACTCCAGCAACATCAATTCACCAATCAATTTGGTACACAAAAACATTCTCTTTTGTGTACATCTTTTCAATCCATTAGGATGGTACCAAAGGATCTGCCTACAATGTTATATTTCCCTTCCCTTCCTGAGCTGGCAAGGACAGCTGCATCTTGGAAGCACACCTGCTGGTAAATAAAACAGCCAATAAAAGGATTAGTGGAGCTTGATTTAGCACTCAGGGCTATAGGAGACTTATGATAGTGGGAAACAGGGAAAGACTGTGGGAAAGGAGCAGAGAGGAGGAGTTTGAGAAGAGAAAAAGGCTTTCATGAAAGCCTAGGACTGAGCCAAACCACCATGAGACCCAACTCTTTTTTTTCCCTGCCTTGGAGGCTGGACAGAAGAATGTGCATCTCAGGGGCAGAACCAGCAACCAGTTCTGTAGAGTTGGGAGAGCCTGGCACCACTTGGCATGCACTAAACACTAAAGCACAGGAGGAAGGGGGGAATTCAAGTGAGTCTGTGTGAAATGTGCTCCTTTACTGAGAAGTGTTCATCAGCTAGTTTACGTTTGCACCACCTGAGTTTTCCTTTGACTGTTTACAGTAGTCTTACATAGAATTTAGACTATGATTTGTAGGGGATGGTTTGGACTAAACCAACTGGACTAAATGACCTCTGGAGGTCCCTTCCAGCCCTACTTGTCTATGACTCAAGGAAAAGGCAGCAAGAAAAGCACGGAAAACCCACATCCCCATGATGAAGGATATTCCATATGAAGCTCTCATCTGTTTCAAAATCTGATGAAATCACCCATGCAGTAAAGATGTTGTCGCAGAGTAAACAAGCAAGACAAAAATTCAAACCTGAAGATTTTCCAGCATCATTTTATCTAAAGCCTGGATGAAGTCTTCATCCTCTGCGCAAGGGACATGCTTAAGTCCCCCTCCTTTAATCATTACTTCCTGTAGAAAAGAGAAATATCCTGTCGCATAAATTTGATCTCCAGTGAATTTAAGAATGAAATTAAATTACTAAAGGAAGCTTATCTTGCTTACATTCATGACTAATTTATACGTATAGGGGGATAGTTAAAAGAACTGTTGGAGGAAAATTGTTCAGTGGTTCGTTTAGCCCAGCTACAGGAATACTGTTTATTACTCTTGGTTTCTCATGCTGTAACACTGACCGAAAGCCAATATACAGTGTTCTACCATTAGTACTGTGACCTGTACTTACCTTAAATAATTTGGCTACAACACACAAATTCTCTTTCCACCTCTGCCTGCAATTGATATACTGAGCTTTATATTCTTAAGATTGTGTAATTAGATTCCCTTTTCTGAAGGGACGTTGCCATTAATTTACGGAACATAGGTGCTGCCATAAATAAATAATAAAATAATCCATTCACGGGCATGCTGGTGTAAGGATAGCACTGATGCTATCAGAACCTGCTAACTGCCACATTCTTTGTTTCTTGCCTTATTCTATTTCCCGTTTCAATTCTGTGATCAGAAGGAGAGTAATTAATCTACTCCACATCAGCTTGCTGGTCATGTTCATTACCTCATTAGAATGTCAAAACCTCTCTCCTTTCTGCCAGCTTACTATGTGTTTTCATAATGGTTATGCAATCTCTAAGAGTGCAAATACTTGTGCAAATGCACATTTTCATGAGTTCTTTTGAGACTTTCACTTTCCTGAAAGCCTTGCAAATGACAGTCGGTATCAAGGCTTGCCAAAGAGGCATTGCAAATTAAATTCAGTTTATATGAAATAATATTTAAAAGTTTTTTTGCTGTAGGTCCCCAAATCTGTAGTGAGCAGTATCTGCTAAAAATACTCAGTGCTAAAAAACTGACCATGCAAAAGCAGCATTAATCAAAAGCTGATACATACTGTATTCTCTTCATCCGTTTCATTTTCTTTATTAGAGTCTGTGAGGTAATCTGTATTCTCTTCCTCCTCTTCTTCACCTTCCTCTTCCTCATTGTCTGAGCCCTCCTGAAATAGTATATTGAAAGCACAAATTTTAATGGCATGCCATTTAAACATAATTTTGAGAGAAACCCATAAGTGACACCAAAAAACCTCATGCTCCTAAAATTGGACTTGGGCATCCACATTCCAAGTTGAAGATAATGATTCAGAGAAACCCAGTCTAACCTGTCTGGAGTCTCCAAGCCTGCCTGGGTGTCTCTGTTTTCATCAAAATCTCATTTAGGCACCTACACTTCAGTTATTGTGCATGGTCAGAGGCATCACCATCTTGGCTAAGCAGATCATTTAAGCACCTATCTGCTGTTTACAGCTGCTTGCGATTCACAACTCAGGTCTGGCCTACACTACATAGTTCTGTTGGCAAAACAGAGTCCACAGTGATAGCTACCCTCTGCCAGCAGAGCCACACTAGCTCTGCAACAGAAAGGACGTTTCTGCTGCCACTAGGAAACAAAGAAAATGTGCATAGATCCTCCTGTGCCTTCTGCCAAGTCGCTCCAGACACTTTAACAACTGGGCACCCCCAGACAGTAGCTTGAGCCCTGCCAACACAGCAGATGAAGTGAAGCCATATGGATCTGGGCAGAATCTGTGCAGAGCCAGAGCCGTGTGTGGGTGTACATGAGCTGTCAGCTTCTCTGGCAGCTACTGTCTGTCACTAGAAGTTCTGGTAGCGAAAGCAGCCTAACAGGGATGAGGGCTATGTGTCCCTCTGAGGAGGTCCAACATTGATAGGCAGCACTGATTTCAGGACCTACAGCCATTTTCTACAGTTTTGCTATCTTTTATGTAACAACCTAATGGTGAAAGTACCTACCTAGAGAACAGAAGACATGTCTCCTCAACCTGAAAGGGTTTAAAATCAGGGCTGGGCAATTATTTGGGTCCAAGGACCACATAAGGACTTTGATGAGCTGTTGCGGACTGGGTCAGCAGCCCCCCACCCTGGACATGGGGCTTTGGGTGGGCGGGGAGCAGTATTTGGCAGCAGGACAGGTGCGATCCGCATCCTGCATGCCCTGCCCCGTGGGGAGTGTATGGAGGGGGTGTGGGTGTGTGTGGGGGTGCTGCTTGGGAGACAGCCAGGTGTATGGGGAGGGAGGCAGAAAAGGGGAAACACGCAGCAGAACTCACCCAGTGGGCAGCTGCCCCTGTGGTGCTCAGTGTGGGCCAAGTCCTGCCTGGGGGAGCCCATGCTGTGCCCTTGCCCACACCCACCAGCACAAGCCAAGGCCCAGACCCTGGCCAGTGCAGCTGAAGTTGGCCAGGCTTGCATTGTCACCAGAAGGTGAGGGGAGCAGAGCAGCACCCGGCTGGCTACAGCTGCACTGGCAACAGCCCCACCGGAAGCTGTGCACATTGGCCAGGGCCCAGATCAGTGGGGCTGTCCTGCTCTCCTTGTCTCCAACTGCTGCTGCTGCACTGCTCCAGGCAGGTTGGGAGGGAGTGGGGAAGAAGGGGGAGCTTCAACTAGGAGGCTCCTACCTAGCCCATGAAGCTCCATCTTCCAGCCACCTTCCACACACTCCACCCACCCTCAGCTGGCTGCTCATTGTGCTGGGTGGACAGAGCAGGTGGAAGGCAGCCAGGACCTAAAGCCAGAGCTCCACATGCTGGGCAGGAACCACCTGGCTGAAGTTTCCCTCCTGCGTGGAGCTGCACAACAGGGTCGGGGCATCAGCTGCAGCTGGAGGCGAGGGGAACAGAACAGCCCCACCGGCCTAAGCACCAGCCAGCCCACAGCTTCTGGTGGGGCTGTTCCCAGTGCAGCTGTAGCTGGCTGGGTGCTGCTCTGCTCCCCACAGCTGCACCACTCTGGGCAGGCAGGAAGGAAGCTTCAGCTGGGTGGCCTCCACTAGAGATAAGGGGAGCAAAGCAGTATCCAGATATCTGCAGCTGCACTAGGAACAGACCTGCCAGACTGCTCACTATCATCACACGCAAATCCTTTTGTAAATCTTACCTTAAGTTCATACACCATTCATTCCCACCCGCTGCCCCACAGTTCTGTACCATTACTTCACTATATTTTCTTGCATATTGCATGTTCTCAAAATAAGACACACACCTTGTGTTGGGGTGGCAGAATGAGGAAAAAAGATTTTTCCAAAAACTTTACCGGCCACAGCAAAGGCTCATCGTGGCTGAATGTGGGCTGCAGGCAGGGGAGCAAAGTCCTGTCTGTGTCACACCCTCTTACTGCAGCTGCACAGCTAAGGGCTTCACCCTGTCACAGCCACTGTAGAACTGGCTGAGCCAGAAGCTGCTGACAATTTGGCAGCAACTGTGACAGGGTGAAACCTCTAGCTGTGCAAGTGCAAGGAGAGGGTGAGTGATACCAACTCTGGGACTCCACCTCCCCTACACATGGCTGGGAAGGGAGCACAGCTTCAAACAGCCATTCCAGAGTCCCCCATACCTTCAGTTGCTTGAAACATTCACCCCAACTTTGGGCAACTAGTTTGTGGGGCAGAGGTGGGGGGGGGAAGAGGGCAGAGACAGGGTGCGTCTGGTAAATAAGATATTCTTTGCTTTCAATGCTCAGCCTTGTTTCCAGGGATAATCATGTCCCTGAGGAGCATCTACTGATCAGTGTTTGAAATCTCCTCTAAGTCAACTATAATTACTCTGCTAGTCTAGAACTATCTTTGCTATTTACAGAAATGGCATATTTGGAGAAATCCACGATTCAATTCCTAGGTGATACATAAGTGCTGACAACTCTGTGCTGCCACCACAATGGGGATGCACAACTCCATGCCACCGTCCCTGCTGCTTCTGGGTGTTGGATCCGACCCGGCTGCAGCCCCACACCCCATCACTGGCAAAGAAATCATGCCACCACCCCCAATGCTGCCAGGCCCTGGCTCCAATCAGGCTGTAGCCCTGTGCCCTGCACCCCACTGTCTGCGCAGAAATCATGAGGGAGGAGGGCATGGCAGCATTGATTCAATGTTGCCAATGATTCAATTAATCTATACGGTTTAAGTAGTCATACCTATATTTCTGGTGTATACGATTGGTAAACAATTAAGACATATGATTTCCCAATGGGAAAAATCCACTTCGAGTATTAAAATAGCCATTTCCCAGTTACTCAAAAATAAGCCGTCAGTGCCAGTTTAAAAATTTTACCATATACTTTGGTTAAAGATATGTAGGACTCTGGTTCTTAATTCATATTTTCCTCTAACTTCCTCATCATATTTTTTTGGTTTATTGATTAAAGAACATTTGTTTGTTGGGTTTCATGTTTAACATTTAATATTCAACCTACATACTGTAATCAGGCTGCCTTATCTCAGTGCTTAATGAACACAACATTAATTGTTAAAAGCACAAAGCCACCCAACTTTGAGAAGGCTTATAACTGGGAAGCAGAGATTGCATAGAAGGAAGTATTTTTTACAGTTAAACTGAACAAAAGTCAGAAAACAAATTAAGAGATAAGGTCATATCAAGTTAGGGCTGAAATTCATATGAATTATTTTTCTGCAGAAACGCCAATCTATTTTTAACGAGGATGTTTACTTAATTAGTTTAGTGCCTATGCCAACAAGAGCTCATACCAACAACAAAAAAAAAACCCCATTAAAAATCTCTACTGTTTCCTATTTCCTTGTCATGCTTATCACGATAAAGTAAATTTATCATGAGAACTGTAATACTGCTATGTCATAATGACTCATTCAAATTTATATGGTCTCATACAGTAGCACAGTGCACAGTATTTGCTTTATTTTTTATTTGTTCCTCCACATCTGATTGACATTATCAATGCATTAAATATAAGCAGACTGACCAGAGCCAAAAGCCTTGATCTCATTACACAAGAATAAGTGATGAAGCAGCCCAAAGTATCTGTTTATTTTAATTCTTGGTCTTTCATACACTAGTCACTGCATGTTCTCCGACAAGCACAGATGTCATAAAAACAGCTTTTATATTTATACATTAATTCCTTGACTAAGCTGAGAGGCTGTACACTGTGCTGGACTGAGCGTAAAATCAACTTTTAATCCTGGCTCTACCATTATTTGCTTTGTGCAAGCTTGAAGGGTTGTTTACTTCCCCACATCTGTAAAATGGGGGCAATAACTGCCTGACCTCACAGAGACGATGCACAAAATTTAGAGCCAGATGTTACTTCTTAGAGGAGCCTGAATACCTTAGTTTTGTACAGAGGTTCTTCACAGCAATTAGAGGCAGAAGCAGCACTTCTGGCAGTGGCGCACAGGATTTAAAAGTCCACCCAAACAGCCTCGCTGAAACTAGCACCTGTACATAACAGAGCCTTGGCTACACCACTGCCATTGACACTTCCTGAAGCCCCACCACAAAGATTAGGGATGTAGAGTTAAAAAGTACTAAACATTAGTTCCTTTTACGTGAAGATAGTGTAATGTAAGGTAAATTAATGGAATCACCTCTTCCTCTGGCTCATTTACTTCACTTTCATTTCCAGATTGTTCTTCTGTCTCTGCTCCACCTTCCTCCTCTTCTTCATCCTCTTCCAGATTCTCACCCTCAGTCATAGACTCTTTTGAATCTTTGTCATTCACAAGGCCTGTGAAAGGGGGGAAAAAGGAAGGTATTGGGAAGACAGCGTATCAGACAGGAAACAATTTTTCACTGCGACATAGCATTAAAGATACTTACGTAAGAGAAATTGAGAAACTCACAACTACTGAAGATTAAAGAAAATATCCAATCATGATGTTTCATTCCCAAGAGATGCTTTTATTTTAAATAAAAGACATTAATTTTATTTGTACATTAAAGAAATATAAAGCGAGAAAGCCATTTCAAAACATTTCAAGAAAACCTCTATAAGAAGCTTTTAAGAATTTCAGGAAAGCACCAATCAAAAACTGTAACATCCCTAAACATCTCAAATTTCTTCAATCAATTTCTTCAACTTGGGCCATATTAATTAGACGCAATCTCAAAGGCTCTGCATAAAATGCCAGAAAATCTAGAGTTTTCTTTCTACAGTGAGGTTACCCATGTTCTGAGAAATTCAAATACAACTATACAAACACTCCAGGAAATTCTACAATGTACAAGTTAGCATAAGGAACCTTGCACTATGGTTTTGTTTGATGTAGCGCTACGAGTTGAGACCGGTGCTGTTAGTTTGATTATAAAATGTAACTGTCACAGTACAGGTCATAAATCTGAAAGACCCATTTATGCTGTTTATAACAGATTCTTTTAAAATGAAATGGATTTTTATTTCTTTATGAATGAGTTTATCTGGCACTCGAGTCTGTGGATGAAGCCAGGCGCTCAAATAGTTAGAGGCCCCTCCCAAATCTGAGAGTTAGCCTATGCATACTGACTCTTTAAAATAATTAAAACTCTGTTTTAACTGCTATTTGATTTGTACAAAATGCTGTTATAGCCTCTCAGAATATTTATAGTTCTCCTTTATGGAGTCAGACTCCATAACACAACATCAAACCACAACACATTTGCTATATTCTAGTTTCCAATTAATTGTTTTTTTACATTATTCTGAAAAGATACCTGAAAGCTTAGAATTGCACTGAAATTAGTTTTTCCAAGATCTCCTTTTAATTCATTTTTAAACTATCTAGTGTAAAAAACCCTCCGTTTCCAGAATATAGTAGTCCTTCATGCATTCTTTTAATTTTGTCAGTAATCTACAAAGCCACTTTAACCTCCTGAGGATTGTGGTTTCAACTGGCAGATAATTATGCTTAAGCCAGCCTTGTCTAACAGCACATTTCAACTAATGATTTTTCAAAGAGTTGATTTGAAAGGCTGCAAAGTTGATATAGCCAATGCACATAGTACTTTTATTCATATTTTATACTACACAACCCGTACGCTTATGAGAGATGGCTTTATTGCCCCAAAGGGCAAACAAAGGAATCATTTTCATGTTCTTAAACCATGAAGCAGGTAGTTTTGCTTCTTTTTAAACCAACCAATACTATAATCTACTGCATCAAATTGAGGCTCATTCCCATAACCATGGAAAATTGAGCTGAGGATTTCTGGTTTTATAAGCACCATGTCCAGTTTCATAATCCACCATGTCTGCCTTAAATTAGGATTTCTCAAAGCCAACCAGCATTGTGGCCTTGCTCCCTACGAGGTGGAGCCAGACCAGGTTGCCCTGTACCTCATCTGCATATAAGTTTTTGGTGGGTCCCAAGACTCATGACAAGACCACGTGGTTCCAGTCATGAGTGGGAGGCTATCACAAGAATCCTTTGTTTTGTTTTTTTGTTCTGTTTTGGGGGTTTTTTTGCGGGGGGCAGGGAGGGCTGGGGAGAAAGGGTGTAATCCAGAGTACACACGCATCCTGAGCAGTGCTAAATTATATTAGGTCACCATGGCTTGAAATGCTGCCCACTGAACAATATAGGAACTCATGAACCTTTGGCTTTTGATTAATATCATGCATGGTTTGTACTATTTATAAAGTACGTAAAAAAGTGCTGCTTAAAAGTGGGTTTATCGAGTACCTGTGCTGAAACTTGCAGCAGGTTCCAACAAAAGTAAAAGGCATCAGTTCTGGATGAACCAAGTCTATGGGTACCCATAATAACTTCCCTATATGCAAAAAGACATGTTTATTTCAAGCCAGTCTTTTCAAATCTGCCCCTCACTTCCATGTTTCATAGTTTCATAGTTTCAGGGTCGGAAGGGACCTAATAGATCTTCTAGCCCGACCCCCCGCCAGGGCAGGAGAACAACCCAAAAAGGTAGGGGCCAGCACCACCTCCCTTGGAAGTTGGTTCCAGCTCCTAGCCGCCCTGACTGTGAAGTAGTTTTTTCGGATGTCCAATCTGTACCTCCTCTCCATCAACTTGTGCCCATTATTCCTTGTTATGCCAGCAGGGGCTAGGGGAAACAGCGTCTCCCCCAAACCCTTCTGGTTCCCCCTAGTGAGTTTATAGACGGTCACCAGGTCCCCCCTCAGCCTTCTCTTGTGGAGGCTGAATAGGTTCAAGTCCCGCAGTCTCTCACTGTAGGGTCTGCCCTGTTGTCCCCGGATCATGCGGGTGGCCCTCCTCTGGACCCTCTCCATGTTGTCCACATCCCTCCTGAAATGGGGCGCACAGAACTGGACACAATACTCCAGCTGCGGCCTGACCAGCGTCGCATAGAGGGGGAGGATCACCTCCCTGGCTCTACTCGAGATGCACCTGTGGATGCACGACAAGGTCCGGTTAGCCCTGCCAACCATGACCTCGCATTGTCGGCCCATGTTCATCTTGGAGTCAATAATGACACCAAGATCCCTTTCCGCCTCCGTGCTCTCAAGTAGGGAGTTCCCCATCGTATAAGTGTGCTGCTGGTTCCTACTACCCAAGTGCAGCACCCTGCACTTGTCCGTATTGAAACGCATCCTGTTCCTGTCTGCCCACCCCTGTAACCTATCCAGATCCTTCTGCAATCTCTCTCTCCCTGCTAGCGTGCTCACCTCCCCCCAAATTTTGGTGTCATCAGCGAATTTAAACAGGTTGCTCTCCACCCCAACATCAAGATCGCTGATGAAGACATTGAACAGCGCAGGGCCCAGGACCGAGCCCTGAGGGACTCCACTACCCACCTCCCCCCAAGTCGAATATGATCCATCCACCACCACCCTCTGAGTGCGACCCTTCAGCCAATCTGCAATCCATCTGACCGTGTAGGCATCTATGCCACAGTCGCCTAGTTTACTAATTAGGATGGGGTGAGAGACGGTGTCAAAGGCCTTGCTGAAGTCCAGAAAGACTACATCCACCGCGACACCTGCATCCATGGCCTTTGTGACCTGATCATAAAAGGCAATCAGGTTGGTCTGACATGATCTCCCCCTAATAAATCCATGCTGATTGCCCCTGAGCATCATCTCGGATGCCGGCCCATCACAAATGTGCTCCTTGATGATCTTCTCAAAGAGCTTCCCCAGGATTGAGGTAAGACTGACGGGCCTATAATTGCCCGGGTCCTCCCTTTTCCCTTTTTTGAAGATGGGGACCACATTAGCTACCTTCCAATCGTCTGGCACCTGGCCCAAGCACCACGATCGCTCGTAGAGCCGTGCCAGGGGCCCTGCAATAACCCCAGCCAGCTCCCTCAGCACCCTGGGGTGGAGAGCATCCGGACCCGCTGACTTGAACGCGTCCAGCCCCTCCAGAAGCTCTCTAACCCGGTCCTCCCCAACCTGAGGTCTGAAGGCGATCCCCTCGCGTCCGGCTTCTATCACAGCAGGGAAGTCCCGGTCCCTGCACAAGAAAACGGAGGTGAAGAATTGGTTAAAGAGGTCCGCTTTATCCTCTGACGCAACCACCAGATTGCCCCGCATATCCTGCAGGGGCCCCACATTACCCGGCGCCTTCTTCATCCTCCCAATATATTTGAAAAAGGACTTTTTGTTATCCTTAATCCTGGACGCTAATCCGAGCTCTATCTCCGCCTTGGCCTTCCTAACAGCCCGCCTGCAGGCCCGAGCAGAGGAGGTATACTCCTCTTTGGAGATTACACCCCCCTTCCACCGGGCGTACGCCACCCTTTTGGCAAGCAGGCATTCCCGGACACCCTTGGTGAGCCAGGGGGGCTTTTGGACACTCCTGCCCGCCTTGCTTCTTGTCGGGATGGACACCCCTTGGGCCCCGAGTATCGTTTCCTTAAGGAACGACCACTCCTCTTGGACGCTGAGTTCCTCTGCCCTCAAGGACCCCAGTTCCTCTCCCACTAATCTCCTCATCTCACTGAAGTTGGCCCTCCTGAAGTCTAGGGCCACCACCTTGCTGCGGGCCCTTGACACTCTACGCTGGATGGTGAATTCCAGCATGCGATGATCACTATTGCCCAGGTGGTCAAGAACCTGGAGGCCTCTTACCAGGTCGTCGCCTGCGGCCAGGACCAGGTCCAGCAGGGCATCTCCTCTGGTGGGACTGTGCACCTCCTGAATCAAGTGGAGGTCCTGCAACTCGGCCAAGAACCTCCTGGAGCGGTCCGTCCCGGCTGACTGCTCCTCCCAGCAGATGTCCGGGTAATTAAAATCGCCCATGACAACTACATCCCTTGCTTTTAGTGTCTCCGCAAGCTGGCCTGAAAATTCCCTGTCCAGCTCCTCCTCCTGATTGGGGGGTCTGTAATAGACCCCCACCGTCAAATCCCTCTCGCCTTGCCCCCCCTGGATCTTGACCCAGAGCACTTCAGCTCGCCCTTCCCCTGACCCCATTCTGCTGGCAGAGGATGTGTAGTGCTCCTTGACATAGAGTGCCACCCCCCCGCCCTTTTCTGCCTTCTCTATCCCGCCTGTACAGCCTATAGCCCCTAATGTTAACTGCCCAGCCATGGGATGTGCTCAGGAAGAGCACGGTGTGATGGGAAGGGGCTACAGGGGCAAAGAGCTGGGGTGGGGGGGGAGGTCAGAGGGCAAGGAGGCCACCTGACACCCCCCCCCATTTTATTTTCCCTGCTGTAGCAGGAGGAGGAGGAAAAAAATTCAAGGCAAACCTCCAATAATTAAATTCTATACCTGAAAAATTATAACACATTTATACATTTTCCATATATAGAATCTAATTATTGGGGGATCATCTTGTATTTGAGTAAATATGGTATTTCACAGTGTCAGCTCACTGGTGAGGTGTTAGATACTTCACTATAACAGTTATAACATACATGTTCTCCTTTTCGGGGATTTTATAGACAGCAAAGCTAAGTCATGGAATCTCTTTCGCTGGAGGGTTTCAAGAAGAGGCATCTGTCTGGGGGGTGTCTGGCGGCATCTGTCTGGTGTACCCTGCATCTCTGCAAGGGGCTGTACTAGATAACCCTTGAGAGCTTTTCTAACCCCAATTCTGTATAAATCTATGCTATGAATACAAAAGTAAAATACTTGGCTTTCACAGCATCTTCTCTAGATTAAAAAAAATACATTTCATGTGATCCAGTATTCCCTTTCACTCGCTCTAAAATAAAGCATCTCAAATTGTACATCCAAGAATGGAGCAACCAAAAATAACTTTTGAATATTCAGGTGTAACATAACTAAATTAGCCAAACTTCATAAAATGCATTAAATACTATAGTACTGAACTGTACTTCATAGGAATCTGACTAAAGTTGTGGCCATGCTCACATACTCATTCCCTGCTGCTTTGGAGTTTCAAATGATCACTTTTCATAGCAATAAAGTAGACCTACTTCCCCTTGAGAACCACTGCTGCTCCAACAGTCAAGCAAAAGGGCTGCTGTTGGGACATACAATGTACCCCTGTGTCTCAGGGCTAAGTATTCTCTTACACTGTACAAAATCAAAACAGTCACATAGAAGCAGATAGTCATTTCAAGTTTGGTCCGATCCCTCATTCAAATGATTTAAAAACCGTTTCCCACTAAAAGCATTCACATCCATCAAAACAACGTTCAAAGAGATGAAGAGAGAACGATAAACAAAAGACTTCTGGGTCCTACTACAAAACACAGTTATAATAGCAAATTGGCAATTATCCTACAGCACAGTTTTAAGTTAGCAACAAGTGGTATGAGACCCATCATGGCTGCTCATTCAATGCAATCTTTTGAAAAAGAAAACCGGTGATCAGCTTTGTCGGGTGCCAAAATGAACACAATGAAATGCTGTTCTCCAAAGCTGCTTCTTACTTCATAGGCAAAGAGATTCTTCAAATGTACTGGACATAACTAACCTAACAATAAAGTTTTAAAGGTAGAAATAATTTCACCTGCAAGAGGAATTTCCCGGTATATTTTAAAGGATGAAATGAAAGTAAATATAGTAATAAATTGCTTTTTTGGTTGAGTTTGAGTGATCATGAAATCTACTAGTTCAGGTTACTCCTTACCAAGGTTTGTTTCTCACTCTGACTTCCTTCTCAGTGTGCAATGACTAAGGAAGACAGCAATATTAAACTAGTATCATGAAATACTAAAGTGAACAGCCCAGTGAAAAAACTCAAAATGTTGTGACACTAATTGACTGCTGCAAATAATCACCCTCGGGTTAAAAGATTACTTGAGAACTGAGATGATTTAGTTAGAATCAGAAAGGATCAAGTCCTTCAATTCTACAAATAACACCTGTAAGTGTAAAAGTCTACAGGCAAAAACACTGCAGAAAGACAGGGATTCCACTAAGAAGCTGAATAAATCCATTCAACAAGGACTGAGTATTTTAATAACCAAGAGCACTGTATGAAGGAAGGATTATTTTGTCCCCATACTTCCAGATAGACACACTAGGTGCCTATACCCGTATTCCAGGGCCGGTGGGGGTGGGTGGAGGGGGAGAAGGATTATTTTAAATAGAGTGGCTCTCAAGCACCTGCGACGTCATATGCATTCAGCATCCCGTGTTTCAAAATGGCAGCAGGTGCGCCACCTAAAACTCATTCAATAAGCTTCAGTTAAAGTGCACCCACCACCATTTTGAAGCACAGGGACGCGGAACAGATGTGACGTGAAGGCTGCTGGTGCACACTAATTAGCATGCTCCAGCAGACTTGATTAATCTCATCTGCTCAGATGCGTGCTACTTAGCATGCATCGGAGCAGACATCCAGCACGTGTGTAGGTTTCCACTAACAGTCGAACTAGGGGTATCAAACTCATCTGCCCCTATGGGACATATGAAATGGTATGGCACCGGTCCGTGGGCCACATCAGTCCCACAAACTGGCTTTACACTTGGGATCTGGAACCACTACCACTGTGGAGCTATGCAGCATGGCCCTGGAGGCCCAGAGTCAGCACTGTGTGAAACACGATCCTGAAACAGCACACAGCCACACTGGGGATGTGCTGCTCATGGTGGCGGCTCTGCTAACCTAGGACAGTGGTTCTCAACCTTTTTCACACTAGGACCAATTAGCATACCTAACAGCTTGCCGTGACCCACATCCCCCCAGTCCCCGACCCATGTCTCTCTCTCTCTCCTTCCCCTTCCCCTCCAGCTGCTCCATCCAGCCCCCTCCCTCCCTCTTCCACTGTCCTGCTGCATGCTCACCATGCCCCTGCCTCCCTCCACTGTGTGGTGGCTCCATGCAGAGCTGCTGCTCAGCCAACTGGTCCCCAGCCTGTACTGGTGCATGGGATTGTTTCATCCTAAATGCTGGACTTTGCACTTGTCCTTATTGAACCTCATGAGATTTCTTTTGGTCCAATCCTCCAATTCGTCGAGGTCTCTCTGAATCCTAGCTTTACCCTCCAGCATATCTACTACTCCCCGCAGCTTGATGTCATCTGCAAACTTGCTGAGAGTGCCCTCTATCCCATCTTCCAGGTCGCTGATGAAGACATTGAACAAAACCAGCCCTAGGACTGACCTCTGGGGCACACCAACTAGACATCAAGCCATTAACTACTACCTTCTAGCCTGACTATCCAGCCAGTTTTCTGTCCACCCTACAGCCCATTCAGCCAGCCTGTACTTCCTTAGCTTGCCTGCAATAATGTTGTGGGACACCATGTCAAAGGCCTTGCTAAAATCAAGGTATACCACATCCACTGGTCTCCCCACATTCACACAGCCAGTCATCTCCTCACAGAAGGCAATCAGGTTGGTCAGGCATGACTTGCCCTTGGTGAACCCATGCTGACTGCTACTAATCACCTTCTCCTCTAAGTGCTTAGAAATGGATTCCTTGAGGACCTGCTCCATGATTTTTCCAGGGACTGAGGTGCGACTGGCTGGTCTGTAGTTCCTCAAATCCTCCTTCTTCCCTTTCTTAAAGACAGGAACTATATTTTCCCTTTTCCAATCATCCAGGACCTCTCCCAATTGCCATGAGTTTTCAAAGATGACAGTCAGTGGCTCTGTAATCACATCAGGAAACTCCCTCAGCACCCTTGGGTGCATCCTGTCTGGCCCCATGGAATTGTAGATGTCCAGCTTTGCTAAATAGTCCCTAAACTGTTCTTTTGACACTGCTGGCTGCTCACCTCTTCCCCAAACTCTGTTGCCAAGTGTAGCACTCTGGGAGCTGACCCTTCCCACGAAGACTGAGGTGAAAAAGGCATTGAGCACTTCAGCCTTTTCTGCATCCTGCCATTAGGTTGCCTTTCACATTTAGTAAAGAACCCACAACTTTCCCTGATCCTCCTTTTTTTGCCGACATACTTGTAGGAACCCTTCTTGTTCCCCTTCACATCCTTTGCTTGCTGCAACTCCGATTGTGCTTTGGCCTTCCTGATTTCATCCCTATATGCTCGAACAATACTCTTATAATCCTCTCTAGTTGTTTGTCCAAGTTTCCACTTCCTGTATGCTTCCTTTTTGTGTTTTAGCTCATTGAAGAGTTCCCTGCTATGCCAAACTGATCTTCTGCCATACTTGCTAGTCTTCCTGCTCACTGGGATAGTTTGTTCCTGCACTCTCAGTAAGGTTTCCTTAAAGTACAGCCAGCTCTCCTGGACTCCTCTCCCCCTCAGACTGGCCTCCAAGGAGATTCTGCCTATCAGTTCCCTGAGTGAGTTGAAGTTTGCTTTTCTGAAGTCCACAGTCCTTACTCTGCTGCTCTCCTCCCTTCCTTTCCTCTGCATCCTGAACTCAATCATCTCATGGTCACCGCTGCCCCACCTACATTCCCCACCAATTCTTCCCTGTTTGTGAGCAGCAGGTCAAGAAGAGTGCGCCCTTAGTTGGCTCTCCAGCACTTGCACCAGGAATTTGTCCCCAACACTCTCCAAAAACTTCCTGGATTGCCTGAACACTGTTGTATTGTTCTCTCTGCAGACGTCAGGGTGACTGAAGTCCCCTGGCAGTATCACTGGTGCACACGCACACGAGCAGCACGGGGTAGTAATCAGAGGACTAGATAAGTCTCGGTAATCCATCCATGACATCACAGATCCATGCACTGGGCAAGTAGCAGAGCTCCTGAGACAACAGGTCAGGTCGATAGATGGGAGTTTCCACAGAAGAAAGTCTCCAACTACCACCACCCATCACTTCTTGGTGAAAGTGGTCTCAATTCTTCCCACCTTAGGGAGGCCTGGCCTGTCCTCCTCCATCAATGAAGTGTGCTCCACCTCCTCTATTGCTAGGGCTTCATATCGTTCTTTAGGCAAACTGCTGCAGGTGGAGATGAAGACTTCAGCTTCCTACCAGAGGTCACAAGCTTCCAGTTTCCATCTTCCCGGGGCTCCACGTCCCCTCCCTTCTCTAGCACTCCCTTTGGCAGTCCTTCCTCCACAGTCTTAAAGAGTCTCGTTCAGCATTGAACTGATGAAGTCCTCATGGCAGAGGATACTTCAGAGCCTTGCCACCTCCTCCTGTAGCTCTCTTCCCTGCTTCCTGAGGGACGCAACGAAGAGGCACTGCTCATACTGTCCCACCTGGCTGTCACTGGAAGGCGCCTATAAGCCAGAGTCTTCAGACTGCCAAACCAGAACCTGGGTGGAAAACTCAACAGTGAGTGGTCCTGCCTGGACAGGCACCTCACAGGTGCAAGCAGTGGCAGTGGTTCTGGCAATGAAACCTCCTCCATTTCTCTGTGTTGCTTAATCCACTGCCTTGCTCTTGCTACCTCAGACCTTCCCAAGCAAATTTGTGTGCAAAATGGCCTGTTTACTGCTCCTTGGTCCCAAAAGGTTTATTTTTCCCTGCTTCCTCTCTCTCACTGAGCTTAAAGGATCCCCTTCAAAGAGGGGAGCAGCAAACTGACCTGCGAACTGCTTGCAAACTGCTTCCCTTGTTTGCTTGCTCCCTGGTCACTCAGGGAGTCTCAGTTCTGGTACATTAGAAAAGTTAAAAGTTCCTGGGGGGTTTTCCTCCCCCATCTACAAAGTAGACAAATCACCTTCATGTTCGGTGTTCTTCTAATTGCCTCAAATTAACGTAGTACATGGATTAATTGTAGATCAGAAAATGCAAAAAGGTAACAGTGTCCAAATGAATCATAATATCAGTAGGAAAGAATACAAACAAGTACAGGGGTTAACATGCAAATATCCCCACTTTTTCCCCAATTGTTTCTTACCTAGTTTTATTAAGAATTCTCGTTCCAAGTCTTGTACCTGCCTGACAGCTTCTTCCAGAGAACTGCAGAGCTTTATCTTTGGTCTCAGGAGTTCTAGTGTATCACTGATCATATAATCAATGTCAATAGGAAAGGGATGATCTTTTGTCCAAACATCCAAACTTTTCTTCCACCAAACGTATCTCTGAAATATAAAACATCCTAACACGTTATAGAATATATGTGCATAAACATGCACACAATATTGCATTCTGAGTTATTTTATAACAAACATTAAAGACCATGTATAAGCATGCAACTTATTACAAACATCTTGCGTAAATATTTTAAAATAATTCAAAGCAAACCCTAAAACAGAAAATCCACATGACATCTTGAAGCATCAGTCCAAAATTTAGTCACATATTTTGATTATATAGGTTATATACAGCTTCATGAATGAGCTGTAACAACCGACAATGTGAATTTTATGGCCATGGGCTCATTTTACTAGAACTGCTTTGAATTATCAAGGTAGTAGACACTGGAAGTAGATACTAAACATAAACAGCTTTTTAAGCTCAGGTTCTTTCAGAGCTGGGCACCTAGTGACCTCCGAGCCTCTGACAATGCCCCCCACCTTAAATGTTTGGATCAATATGGCCAAATATCATTTATTTAAAAAAAAGAAAGGATGAAGTTCATCATATGTTCTAACTTTAGATCAAGGCAGATTTAGTTTCTGTCTTTGTCAAATTTTGCTTCTTTCCAAATTTGTATCCTCCTATTATGAAAATCCCTAGAGCAAGGTAGCACATGAACCTTTCAGAACATGGTATGTAAAATGCAAACTAAAACTGTGCTCTTACTTATACAGATGTACTTAAGAGAAGGATTTAAACAACAGGGTTGCAAAAGAGTACCTGAAGAGGGTATGAACAGCAGGAAAGGCAATAACATGCAAATGGGAAGGAACCTGGCCTGACTTTCAGCCTTCCAGGTCTAACCATCTGATCAAATGTGATATGGACTTTTTGGAACTCAAACACTTGAAAACTATAATATTAAACAGAATCATTTCCCAGCTTAACCACAGGCTGATGAACTGAGTCAATATCTAGGCCAACATGCCAGAATGCTGGTTGTCACACAAGTCTAATTCCTCTTTTAATTGCCTTGTTTTCCTTCCATTTTTGTGCTACTTGAAATGGAAAAAGAAACTATAAGCACAGCAAGACATTTATACTATGAATATATTTCAAGATAATTCACTGAGTTACCATACTACCATCTAGCTATATCTGACATCTAAATATCATTTTAAAATATTACACGCACTAGTTCAGAGTTCAGATTGAGATCTCAATATAAAACATTTAAGGAGGTGCTTAATTTAAGGATGTGAGTAAATCCCAGTGATTACTTGCACAATTAACTTAAGCCATTGTGAAATGCACTGTTGAACAAAGGGTTCAAGCAATAGATGTAAAAAATCTAAGCACACTATGAATACATAAAATCGTATGTAAATATAAAATACCTGACACCCAGGTAATTGTAAACATAATAGTTTATTCATACCTGAAAATAGACAAGGAAGCAGTCAAGTTTCCGTTTGCTGGAACCCCTGTCAAAATACTGCCCACAGGTATCAAGTATGGTGCAAACGAGTCTAATTCGGAAAAGGT
Source organism: Alligator sinensis (assembly GCF_000455745.1). Taxonomy (NCBI): domain Eukaryota; kingdom Metazoa; phylum Chordata; order Crocodylia; family Alligatoridae; genus Alligator; species Alligator sinensis. The sequence continues at coordinate 2,865,512 of NW_005842018.1, read as the reverse complement.
GTTCTGGAGGGTCCAGTGGACTAGAACTACCATCAGGGTTCACACCAAATGATGTAAATGAATACAGAGTTCGAAATATTACAGCTGACTCTACCATTCGGTAATTGTAAAGTTCCCCCAGGAACTTGGCACTGCTGATCCGCCGCTGGTTAAACTTGGGCTGGTTAACCTTAAAAGAAAGCATCCAGATTTAAGAGTTTATCGTATTTATTTTTACACTTCTACACAAAATGATTCAAAAAGGGGCTTGGACAAAATCATGGAGGATAGGTCCATCAGTGAGTATTAAATGTACCACGTTAGGGCTGCAGCCTCAAAATTATGGGACTTCCTAAGCCTCTGAATGCTTGAAGTTGCAGGTGAAGAGAAGTAAGGGATTGATCAGTCTGGATAGCCCTACTTAGATGCCCTTTTCTGAAGTATCACTCAGACAGTAAAAGGAACAGAGACCTGTAGTCTGACTCAGTATGGCATTTCTTAGGTTCTTGCATTCAAAAAGAATGTGTTAGAGACTGTAAAACTCATTATAAAAACTCAAACCTACAAAGAAAGAAACTTGCTTTTAATAACAAGCAAACTCCTTGATATCTGGAACAGGCTACCCAGAGAAGTTGTGCACTCCCCATCCTTGGAGGTATTTAAGATCTGGCTACACAAAGCCTTGGCTGGGATAATCTAGTTGGGGATGGTCCCGCTTTGAGCAGGGGGTTGGACTGGATGACCTCCTGAGGTCCCTTCCAACCCTAATTTTATATGATTCTATATAATTTGCTGCAGTAAAATGTAAAGATACACTGAGTTTTTACACATTTCACATATTAAATAAATTTGGCCTATGAAGTACTGCAGGTAGCACTGGAACCTGGCCAGACAGTAACTACTTTAAAAGGTTAAATCCATTATCTGTATTATTCGAAATACTATATATCTGGTGTTAAAAAGCTTACTTCAATTGTGAGCTCTATTACATTATGGGCTAATCACCTGTAGCTTGAGACTTTAATACTAGATTTGAAAATCATCATAAATACAATGTAGGGAACAATTCTGCGTGACATGGAAAGAATTGTTCCAAGAACCTCTTCCCTTTTTTAAATTTTTTCACTTTTAAGATCCGCCTTCAAGCAAACAGCTGAAAACAAACACAAAAGTACACACACACCACACACGAGAGGTTACAGTTTACAAAGGTCATTTTTTACCTCCATTCCTAGTCGAATATCTTCTAGTACTCCATCCACCACATGAATGCCAACATCCTCTTGGTAAAGTACCAACCCTGCTAAGAGGTTGGCTACACAGTGAATACTATTATATTTCACATTCCAAATGTTGATCATGCAACATATAACATAGTCTTTCACTTCCGGGTCCTGCCAGGGCAGCTTGCGCATTTGTCTCAGGACCTAAGACAGGATTTTTTTAAACACAAAACAATTCAATAGGTAGAAGTTCAAACTATGCCATCAAAATTAAAGGAAATGTTGGGATATTTATACATAAAGAGCTTGTAATGGTCTTACAGGGTGCATACAGATATTTGGGGAGGTTAGATGTGTTAAAGATGGCCACCCGATCTTAATTGCTCAGGTACGGACCTGACACTTAGATCCCTAGTTAGGTTAATTTAAGTGCAAACTATACAGAAGTTCAGGGCAGGCAGATAAATCTAAAAACGGCCGACCCAATCTAAGTTAATAGCATCAGGCTATTTTTAGCCCCCTGGCTTCTCACATGCCCAGACAGACAATCTTCCTCCTACCTGCAGACCAACCAGCCCCTCCTACATCCCACTAATCCCCTCCCCTCATCCTGCAAGCTGCTTCTGGTGCTGGTTTTACCAGCATTCACCAGTGCCTGGATCCAGTGCCAGGATCTGAGGAAAATAAGTTGGGGTGGGGGAAGGGGCAAGTGGGAGAGGGTAGGGGTTGGTGGGGCTAAAAACAGCCCCTGGTTCAGGGGGTGGGGGAGGGTGGAGTAGTCCTCCCAGCCCAACTTACTTTAGATCGGGTGGCCTTTATTAAACTTGATCTAACACCGCCCCTCCCCCCCCAAAAAATGTCTGCATGCACCCACAATCATCACAAGTTTCAGGTCAAAAGAATTTGTGATCTGTTTTTTGTTTTGTTTTTTTTTAACCATAAAAAACCCCTCCCACACATACTTGGCAATGGTTCGATAACACATATTACTCAAAGAAAGCAAACATAATGGACAGATTACTTAAATCACAGGAATACAATCTAAAGTCTACTCCATGGGAAAGACTGGTGTCATTGTGAAAACTACCTCCCTTTCTTCCAGGCAGCCAGCAAGAAACAATCTTGAAGCGGGAGAATAACTAACCAATACAAATGCCAAGATCATTTTCTATATTATGGTTCCTGGAGCAGGAAGTAACCCAAGCGGGCCAAAAACAGAGTATTTATGATCTCTGAATATAGATCTAGAGATGCAAGTTTACAATTCTCACTGAAAGCCACTCACTGTTCACCAGGCTAAGTGGGAATGTGTGATGTAACTCGGATTGGCTAATCAAAGGTGGCTGGCTGGATAGGTTGCTAGCCACAGCTCTTCTTGGTGAGCTGCTGGCTACAGAAACTGGCATACCTTAACATACCAATCTCTTGGGCCATCTCAGCTGGGATGGACAATTGACTTTTAGTCTATTTTGACAGTATGGAAGTTGATAATGTATCCTCTTTTTTGGTATAATCCATGATTGAAGGCTTGTTTTACACAGGATCAGAATTAGCTGGAATTTGTAGGATACTAGAAACGGCAGAATTACCCTAGAGGAAAGTGCACTGAAAAAGCAAGACTAACAGAAAATTCTGTTTTTCTCTTGAAGTAAATAGTGATGTAGCAAAAAACAAGTAGAACTGAAAAAAAAAAACCCTCCACAAAGCCTAGCCTAACCTATACATAAAGCCTAACCTATACATAACCTAAAACCTAACCTATACATAAAATTGTTTTAAATGTGAGAAGAAGAGTAACACACAAAGATCTGAAAACATACAAGTTATAATCTGAATTTTTGGTACTAGATTCACGTAGGGCTTTACTAATTTAACACTAGCTAAGGATTTTATCCTTTCTGAGTGTGTGCTATTTATTGTGCTTAATACTATTAAAGAGAGAAAGGAGAATATGTTTGCATTCTGCAGTTTAGTCAGACCAAATATCTCCAGATGCTTTGGTACTGCACTCATTTGGCACTTAATAATAAGGCATAACCTGGATGTCTGCAGAGACATACTGCAGATTCTCTGAGTTTCTTAAAGACAGACTTTATTGCTAGAATCTGAAAACTTCACCAGCTAGTATGATTCAATCAGATCTACTATCTTTCCCTTTCTGGAAGCTGAACGGCTTATAGCTGTACCTCTGTTTCATTATTTGTATTGACTTGCACTAAATATTCTTCCTAATTGCATACATGTTTCTGTGAACTTAACAGTTCAGGCAATGCACCCGACTCCAGCATAAACCTAATGAACAGAGCAGTTTCTCCTCTGCCGAGAACATTAAATAGCAAACCCACTCTGCTGTGTTCAAACTTTCTGGAACACTTCAAAATATAATTCAGTTTTGGATAGTTCAAAACGTCTTGCCACTATTACAATAAATGAGTCAGCCTTTTACTTACAGGTTCTAATAAGCCCACAGAATTGTTTTGTGAAAAACAATTTAATGAACTAGAACAGTGGAAATGTTGTGGCATATCACAACTGTCACATACAACACCATGGTACACAGACTCACCTTCTCAGTGGTGACCTTGGAAAGATCCTTGTAGAGAAGCTTACGAATATACTCCTGCAAAGGTGGGCGTTTCTTTTTCACAGTTTTTTCAGCCAGAGGGGGATTACAGTAGTAGTAAGCATTCTCCACCATTGTAACATATCGTGCATCAAGATGCATTGCCTGTTTCTTTCTCATCATTTGTTCCTGGAAACAAAAAACTTGTAAGTTGAGATACTAAATTTTCATAGATTTTCACAAAGAAGTTTGTGGGGCTTCAGAAAGGAAAGAGCAGAGAAATAAAATCACTGAATTTTTACAGCTGTGTTGAAAGCTTCAAAATACATACAGCAAAAGCTTTGTTTTCCGACACTCATAGGGAACTGGGGGGTTGTTGCCGGATAACCAAATATGCTGCACCCTCCTGCCGCACCTGGTGCGCCACTGCCCCTCCTGCTGTGTCAGTGTGCCAGAGGACACGAAGCGGGGCCCCACGCAGGCTACTATGCCTCGGGCCGTGGGGGCCTGACAGCACAGGCTGCTTTGCCCTGGGCCGGGGGGACTAAGCAAAACTGAAAGTGTCACGGTGGGAACTTACGGTTTCGCTTTTACCGCGCTGACCAGCATGCTGGTTAATAGAGCATGCCAGCTTGTAAGGTGCCGGATAATGCAGCTTTGCTGTATTTAGTTCTGCATTATCATTTTCAAGATCAGACTTATTTTCATCCATATTTGTATAAGAACCATGAAAAAAAGCATAAAGACTTCACTTAAACAATAACTTGAAATTTAAAACCTCCTATTTATTTATATTATTATGTTGCTTGCCCTGAACAGCTGAAAAGCTTACTACTTCCTAGGACAAGTGGAAATACTAATGGAATTTCATAGATTTCATAGACATCAGGGCTGGAAGGGACCTCGGAAGATCATCAAGTCCAGCCCCCCGCCCAAAGGGCAGGAAGTCAGCTGGGTTCATAGGATCCCAGCAAGATAAGCATCCAGTTTCAGCTTGAAGGTGTTCAATGAAGGCGCTTGAACCCCCTCCGGTGGCAGGCTGTTCCAGACCTTGGGGGCTCGGACAGTAAAGAAATTCTTCCTTATGTCCAGCCTGAAACGATCTTGAAGTAGTTTGTGACCATTCGACCTCGTCATCCCTTGGGGCGCTCTGGTGAACAAACGTTCCCCCAGATGCTGGTGGTCACCCCTGATAAACTTGTAGGTGGCCATCAGATCACCCCTGAGCCTGCGCTTTTCCAGGCTAAAGAGCCCCAGGGCTCTCAGCCTGTCATCGTAGGGTCTGCTTCCTTGACCTCTGATCATGCGCGTGGCTCTTCTCTGGACTCTCTCAAGCTTCTCCACATCCTTTTTGAATTGTGGAGCCCAAAACTGGACGCAGTACTCCAGCTGCGGCCTCACTAAGGCCGAGTACAGGGGGAGAATGACGTCCCAGGATTTGCTTGAGAAGCATCTATGGATGCAAGCCAGCGTTTTGGTCGCTTTACTAGCCGCCGCATCGCACTGCAGGCTCATGTTCATCTTGTGGTCAATGATGACCCCCAAGTCTCTTTCTTCCATAGTGCTAGCCAACATAGCACTGCCGAGCCTATAAGGATGATGCAGGTTTTTTTTTCCCCCAAGGTGGAGAACCTTGCATTTATCGGCGTTGAACACCATCAGATTCTCGTCCGCCCACTTGCTGAGCCTGTCCAGGTCAGCCTGGATAACCTGCCTGTCTTCTGGTGTGGATGCTTTGCCCCAAAGTTTGGTGTCATCAGCGAATTGAAATATTAAAAACTGAATTGCTATAAAAGAGTCCCCACATGTATTTATTTATTTTACAGCAGGCTGAGTCTCCCCGTGAGCTATACTAGGGTTCTATATTTACTTTCCTTACACCCTGGCATTTTTCCTTCCCCCATATACATTCTTCCCTGCTACTTTCAGTCCTCCTTAGATTAATAGCAGAATATCACACTGGAGGACCATTTCAAGAAGAGCGGGACTTGTTCGAGATTAAATTCTATGTGCATAAAGATTTCATATCGTGAACACAGTTCCTAATGTTATAACTGTCTTTGTTTCTTTGTGTGATCCAGCATTTTGCTCCTATTTCTTTGTTCGTGCTTCCCCAACTCTGTTGGCTGTTAAATAATTATGCAAAAATGCATACATTCCTAAACAAAACAGAGAATAACTGATTTTTTTATGCCAAGATTAATATGCATCATGGACTTTCACATATTCTAAACTATTCTGAAGTTGGCCCAGGACAAAGAACACCTAACTTTGGATGTCCATGTATTAGGAAGCCAAGTACCAATCATATTATTAAACCAAGCACAGTATCCTCATTTAACCTGCTTATATTATTTTACAGCATCAGATCTAGGTATCATCAGAACTCGGGCTTTTTGTGCTTTTCTTTCCTCCACATAAAGACTATTACTGAACTCAAAACAGTCAGCTATTCTTCACTCTGATAAGGCATTCTTTTCAGGTAGACCAGCCCTGCTAATTGGAAAAGTGCAAACGTTTTAATTCCCTGGAAATCTGGTATGACATTTTCTCTCATTTTTTCTGCTAAGCATGATTTAATGGCAAGCTTATTTTATAAAGTGTATGGCAACACAGAACTGGAATTAAAATATATACAAACAGCCTATTTCTCCCTCCTGAAACTTAAACCTTAGCTGCTTATTCTCTCAATAGACGCACTAAATCTTGAATAATCTATTTACTTGACTAATACTTCACAGAGCATTTTCCTTCTAGATCGTGTACTGCCTCCTGTCTTGAAATCTCAGACCCATGTCATTTTACATTTGTAATCATCCACCAACCACACTGATACTTAAAATAGAAAGGCTTTGTCCAAATAACATATCCTCTAAACTAGCAAATTTACTTACAGTTACTGTACATCTGTTAAATATTAAAGCAGCTGGCTACAATGCTTAACAAGTTGCTTAACGAATGTTAAAGCAACTGGCTACAATCTTATTAACAAGTCCTTGCTGAGGCATTAGGCAATCAGCAGCAGTTCTTATCTGTTACTCTCTGGGAGAAGCTACAACCATTGAGGTGCTGAACGGCTGGACTCAGTCTGGCCTTTGGATCATCTCAAATGTGTGAAGTGGGGGTGGTAAATCTTAGCCAGCCTCCACTCTTCCATAGTCTCGCCTAGGTATATGCGTCAAAGGTCTTGGTGTGATGGTTGCAGGACTCAGGACAAATGGATGTGTCAGGTAGGCACCTGACAAGACCTCTAACACATAAACCATGATCCAGAAGATTGATGGTTGCCTACCACTTATTATATCTAGGTATACAAAGTACTAAATAGGAAAAAAAGTTGTGTGATTTCAATTTTTCAACATGCTGTAATGATGATTATTACTATTTTTTTCCAACATGCCTCAAGATATTCACCACTTGTGTTACATTTCAAACTTAGTGTTAAAGTAAAGCAGATCACAGACAAGCTGGCCAAAGGGTTTGAAACAAGTGCTTTTTTTCAACTGGTTTGAAAAAGTAATCTTTACTATTATACCACTGCCCTGTATTTCATTCCAAAATAATAATGCATGCTGCCTGTAATAAAATGTATTTAAAAGATTAGGTATCAGTTAAAATATTTTACTTTTTATTCAAGAGAGGAGAATCCAACACTACAAGATACAAAGTTTTAAAATAATAACAAAAGGTCTCTTCCTAAGGCTGCAGTCCAGGCTTTCTGATCCCACCCGCTTGGTGCTCTCAGTCTTGCTATTAAACTCTTTCACCCAAGTCTTTGCTGCAAATTCCTTGGCTACATTATTTTTCCTTTAATGCGATACAATGTAAGAATGACAATACAGATAGCAACAAGACCACTCTTTAAAGATACTAATCTCACTAAAATATCTATAAAAGCAGAATGCTTGTAACACTATGAAGTCTTAAAACCCTATTATGTTTTTAGCTACTCATCACAGGCCCGGTAGTCCTTAACGTATTTTCAGAACTGAGCTATAATTGTTTTTAATTATCTATAGGCCTTTATTTCATTAAGATGAAAAATGCAATGACCAAGGCACTATTCAACATGAGCCCACAGATCTTGAGCTTTGGACAAGAAGGTGGGGAAAAAAAACTAACTCCAAAATACAACACACATGAAATGCTCACAATAATATAAAATATACGTGTTTTAACTATAAGAGCAGACTTTTTGTCAGAAAAAAAACACAAAAACAAAAAACTAGATACAGTGCTCAAATAGGAGCTGTTTAGAGAGCAATACAGTAACTGTACAAGTCTGGAAACTAGATCTTCTACCTTCTTTATATAAATGTTTCCTTGCATGCAACATAAGACAATGTCACCTTGCACTGAAGGCATGAGAAGAGAATTAATGTTTACAAAATAGCTTTAGACCTGCAAAGCACAAAGTGGCAAGTAAATTAATAAATAAAGTCATTAAACATACAGTAACAATACCATCAAGATACTCATGAAAGGCCCAAGCTAGTACTTAAGTCATTTCGGTGCTGTATAAATAATAAGGAAGCTAGGCCTACTCACCAGAATACAGGAAGGGTTAGGACCTTCTGGTCATCTCAGTCTTCCTATATATGACCCTGGACAACTAACATCCCCCCATAGCAGTTTCCCCAACTCTAGCATAGGGTACCTCACTTGTCCCAGAGGCACTGCCCTCCAGCACACCCTTAAGAAATAAGCCCTGCCCTCTATGTGCACCCAAAACCGCAAGCAAGGCAGAAGTATTTCTGACCAGAAAGATCTCAAGCAGAACCTGAATGGCTGTACACTCCTCTCAGGTCATGAGGACCATCAGTATACCAAGTCTTCTGCTCCCTCCTCCAGCTCCCTGATGAGCCTGCCCAGGGGTGAGCTGTCAAGGAGCCCTTTGGGGCAAATGCTCCCCGACACTGAACTGACCCATGTCAGCCCTGTTCTGTGCAAGGGGATACCCCTGAGCCTGGATTAGTCCCAGAGGGATCTAGCCTTGGGCGAATGCCTCTCACCCCTGCCAACATCCTGATCGGCAAGATAGGGAGCAGAAGCAGTTGCTCGCAGCTGAACCCATCCCCCCAGGAAAGTCCAAACCACAGCACATCTGCCTCCCAGCCCCTGCACAGCTCTGGGAGATCCCAAGGTGGGCATGGGGAGGGAGGCAAAGGCAGGCTGAAAATAGCCTGTCTGCCAGGGGACAGAGGGGTGTGAAGGAGCAGCTCCCTATCACCCTGTGGCTGGAGAGCTCACCTTGGAGGAGGCTTTTTTATTCTCCAGACAGGGGGCTGGAATGCTTGGCTGCTTACAGACATTAACACCTCCCTCCAAAAAACAACAACTGTGCTTTAAATTCAGCACACTCCTGCGTCAAGCCAAGAACATGCCCAGAAGAAGCAGCACGTTAGTTGGACCTGGCTCACCCAACACCTGTATAAATCAGGTGCTCTAGTGGGGCTTTTTCGGTGCTTTTACTTTATAGGTGATTGAATCAGCTTTAGCTAAAAGCACCAAAAAGCCCTGCTGAAGCACCTGATCTATACAGACACTGCAGAGCTGGGTCATGCACTGCTTCTTCTGGTAAAGCGCAAGTTGTTGTTGGTTTTTTGTGGTTTTTGGTTTGTTTGGGTTTTTTACCGGGGGAGGGGGGGTGTTAACATCTGAAAGCAGCCCTTGTATACTCCCTCTTGCCAGGTTTTCCAGTGCTGCAAATTTCACTGTCCATACCCTCTCTTGCTCCAAGTTGCTCATGCCCACTCCTGAGCCATCTCAACTGCAGACTTGGTTGGCCACAAAGTCAGGGCTTATTTCTTGGTACCTGGCTTAGGCTTGCTCACGACAGAGAAGACATGCTCCAAGGGGCTTAATAGTGTTTTAAAAACAGTACAGCTAGGATGAAGCGAACGATGACTGTCCAACTATAAGGAATTCTACTTTAATAAAGAGACTAATCTTTAAATATAGCTTAAACAAGATTACAAAAGTATGAGGATTTTGGGTTTTTTGTTAACGTTTTAAATTACCAGAATTGTATGCATTAAATATAATGGTGGTTTTCCTCCCAAAATACTGAATCAAATTATTTCCATACCAACAGCCTGCTCCTGTAACAAAGTTTCAGTTCTGTGGTACAATTGTAATTCTAGCCAGGACATAAAACAGAAGGAGAGTCCAGACTGAGAAGCACGCTTTACAAGTTATCCTTTCCAATACAAATGGAAATAGACAATACCAGCCCGAACAAATACTTCAGTGTAAAACATTCTAGTTCGGGGGTCAGCAACCTGTGGCCCACGGGCTGGATCCAGCCCACCAAGCAATTTTATCCAGCCCACAAAACCAGAACATTAGCAGCAATTTGGTAGTGGTGGGTAGGGAGGGAGCACCAGGCAGGACGTCCTGCAAGCAGCAGCTCACCCTCAGACTAAGCTTCATCCATTCAGCCTAGCACTGCTAAAAGTTTGCCAGACTCTGTTCTAGTTTTTCAAGGTTCCTCCACTATGAAAACACATTGATAAATAATTCGTTAAACAATCCAAGCCACTAGCAGCAACGCAAGCAACAAACAGTAACCATTTGAAATTTCTCCACATCAATGGAAGTGTCCAGATGGATATTCAAGCAATCTCCTTATGTAAAATACAAAACAAGGTAATTAATGGGCAACAAAAATTAAAAGAAAGCCCATTTTCTTTAAAGTTTGCCTCAAGACCTGTTTTTGCACACTCACATAGAGCACTATTGATTTATGTGCAGAGAGTAGAATTGGTTGAAGATCTTATTACAAAATTTATGCTCAGCAGCAAGAGCCAAAGGCAAGAAAACGTTTATGATCCATGAAGGTCAACAGGTCCCCGTTCTATTTATAACAGATATTGCTAAGAAAAAGCTTCAAAATTGCTTAGTTTTTCCTTTAAGGTGGTCCCAAGTTATCTGCTGCGGGACTAATCCATTTCACAAGTCACCTTTGTTGCTCCCATAAGCCTACGATCCAATTTGTATAGTACTATTTAAGTAAGAAATTGGATTTTTGTGTTTATTCTAAGGCAGCACTGGAGCTGGTAGCAGATACTTCTACTTAATCTGCTGTATTTCCTATTCAAGGGGCATTTTAAACATGTTGGAAGTCCTTTCTGCCAGGCCTTTTCATCATCCTGGGAAGGTTTTAATTGTTGTTTCTGAAATAGTGAACATTGATTATCTGTGGCTTTATCTGCCCTAAACCAGGTTTAGTACTGGTTCTACAGGTATCAGTAGTGAGAGCATTAAGTAAGGGACTAACAATGGAGGTTTTGGTAATGGAGACAGACCAAATGGGAGCAATCAGGCAAGTAGTTTTGGGCAAAAATAAGTTGTATGTACCTGGATTTCTAAATTAGCACTAAATCTACTAATTTACTACAGAAAGAGAGAAAGCAAATGAAAGCACATGGGTCTTTTAAACAGAATAGAGCCTTTTTGTGTTCTCCGCATTCTGATTATGGGCAGGGATATGTTTTATTGCTGAGCACAAGATACCAGAAATCATGCATAGCAAATACAATATTTGTTTAATAAATTAAAATCAGGGCTCTGACTGGAGGAACTCACAATTATGCAGCAAATACCTCATCTCCCCAGAGGTAATAGCAGTAATGCCAACTCATGAAAAAAATCACAAGACTCCCGACTTCCACGTCAAAATAACTCTGACTCATGATCTCCTGACAGAGAGATCAAATCTGGGAATTTTTTCTTTTTTTTTTCTGGCACACGTAGAGAGTGCCAAGCTAGTAAGTCTGTGGAGGGGAAAGGGAAGGTGGGGAAAGAGGGGAAGTGGGGGCAGATCAAGGCCCCCACATTGAGGGAAAGTGTGCGGCAGGGCTGGGGTGAATGGGGCCCCATGGCTGGGGGAAGCGTGGGGGACACATGCCCCTCAGATTTGTGCGCAGGGTAGAGATGGGCTGCCCACTGCAGGCTGGGACTCTGTGCCCTGTTGCCTTTGCCCCAGGAACCACACACACATACACTTTAAAAATAGCATCTAATGATTTACATTGCAAATCTCTTGATTTTTAAGAGTTTGGTCTCATGATTTTTGACATGGTGGGGTTGGCAATAAATGGAACATAAAAAACCCTGCAGGTTCAGGAAGCAACAACATTTTATGCTACACAAAGAACTAAAGTCAATCATTGAGCAAAAGCCACCTGCAGTCACTTTTCGCCTCTGAAGACTGAATGGCAAGGGTGGGGAGCAAGGAAAAAGAAATGCCACAGCTAGTCTCCGCCAACCAACAGAATACAAGGACAGAGCACAGCAGAAATCAAGAGCTATCTTTTCATGCATTATAACAACACTGATGACCAGCACATAGGTTAAGTACACAGCATCTTTCAGACCTACTGTCTTCTTTGTTATGTGATTGTACTCCAATTAATTGGAGTATAAATTGATGTCAGAAACCAGAGGGGAAGCAATTATGAAAGGGCTGCTATTAAAAGCCTTGAAAATTATAGAAGCTAGGCAATTTCATGGTTGCTATGATAAGCTTTGAAATGATAGACAGAAACTAGTTTTATAGTCCCTACCTCTCCTCACTTTCAAGGCTCCCATCAGCAGTACAGAAATAGGAAAATGATAAGAGCTAGTGAGTTGGACACCTGTTAATACTACAGGACTATATACTTAATGAGCTTTCATTAAGACCTTTGATGCTACAGAGATTTACTCCCATCATACTCCTCCACTTTGCTTCAGAAGTAACAACTAACTGCAGCTTGAAATAAAACTACTGACATGCCAACATACAAACCAGTTAGCAAAAGCCATTTAATGCAACTAAATGATCACAACAGTCATCTAGGAGACATTTTTAAAAACAGCTTTCACAGTAAACACACTTCTATAGTGAAGAGACCCACATCTTAAAATTTCCCTTTACTTTGATCAACAGATTTTAAGTCCGAGTCTGGTCAGACTTCCAATATAAAAGAGGCCACTTCTGTTTGCCGTCTGCTTGCCCAGCTCCCAGTTCCAATGTAAATTCTTACTGCCAGGTATCTTTGAAAACTTCCAACAAACTACATTTGTTTCTGTTACGTGACCTTTTTTACCAAGACTTTAAAATTTCCTCAAGCCATTTTGGCATCAATCTAGGGATCAAACTCACAGACTGGAAGTGTGGAAGAGAATAAGGCAACCTAGCATCACTTCTAGATCATGGACAGAATTCATATCAAGATCACCTCTGATGAAGTCTCTATTCATGCTAGAACTCCTACTCGTTCTCAACTACTATAATTTTCAGATTTTAGTACTCTATGAAGCAAGTTCATCACCTCCGCAAACCTTTTCTGTCCAGTTAAAAAGCTGCCTCAAGTTTATGAGCTCTTCAGTCCTTCTTTCAAGTGACATCTACATCTACCCATGCTAGGAGTGTAAATATTGTTTTAAAAATATTTGTTTAACCTCCTCTAATTAGACTGGTCAAACAGTTAACCAATAACACAGCAGCTCAGACAGCTGCTGCTGGGAGCCACTCCTGGAGCCCTTTGACTGGTAGGCAGTGGGGAAGAGCCAAGCCCAGCCAGACAACACAGCCCACATGAAGCCCTGCCCTGGGAGGGAGCACCTGGGAGCACCTGACTGCTTAATTGTAAGTCATTACGCTGCTTGCTGTTTTCCTCTTAGGCTATGGGCACTAGTTTCCACACACCCCCACCCACTTCCCTCTTCCTTGCTCCTCCCTCCCTCTCGCCTCCCCTGCTGGGCACAGTGCAGCTTTCCTTCCCCTCCTTCCCTGCGCCAGCCCCAAGCTAGAGGATAGCTGATAAGCTTACCAGTTATCACTGCACTTAACTAAGTAAATTGTTTAACCTTTCCTGTCCCTAACCCATGCCACTATACTCTTAATCTCATTTGCTGCCTTCTCCCCACAAGTCCCAGAAAACAGGAGTTATTCACTTGTATTGTCAATTGTAACTGAAAAGCAACTTTCTATTCTCCCTAAAACTGAATTCTGTTTCAATCTTCCCTGTAAATCACAAGGATGTGTGCAAAATAACTGGACCTCTATGAAAATATTTTCAGAAAGCCACCATCCTTTGCAGGTGAAGGCTGTGAGCATGGCCACAACTCCACTACTGGTTTACACCAAAAAGATATTGAGATGCACGGTTTACCACTTGCCAGACTCAAGTATTTTATTTCAGCACAACATCATGAGATATTGTGGGAGCATAGGGATCCTGTGTCAAAGGAACCAAAAGATTTGATGTAAGAGTTAGACTGAGAAACTTATCTAACTCCTGTGACTTGAAAAGTGAGCTACAGATAAAACTCAGAGTCTTTGGAAAAGTATTTCTGTCTGAAAGAAAGCACATACAGTGATATAAACATTTTCCACACAGTAATTAAATCATACTTCTAAAAAAGTCAGCTCTTGTGGCAGTGAAGAGAAACTTACAGGATCTCAGAAATTTGCAAAGAAAAAGCTCTAAACAAAGCAATTGTTTCAAGTTATATGAAAAAAAAAAATACAACAAAGTATTCATTCCTGCAGCTTCAAAATCAACAACAGAAATATTGGGGGGAAAAAAACAGGAAGAAAGCACGCAAAGGCTACATTCCTCTCTCTCTAACTTGATTCTCTGCCTCCTAGAGGAATTCAATTAAGAAATGTGGCTTTAGTAAGATTTTAACTGTTTCTAGGAGCCCAAGGTCTGAGCAATTCAATACTCAGAATTGAAGAATGAAAGCTTTAATATAAAAGTGAGTGAAGATTTTCCTGAATCACATTGTAACAGACCCTATCCAGTTACTCTGTGTTTTTCCATGAAGCCCACTATAAACAACCTCTGTTATTCTACCAGTAAATAAAACTTAATGAAGTTTTGCCTTCGTTATGGACTGAACACTGAGAAGGATATTACTGTAATTATGATCGTTATAGCCAGGATGTACTTCAGTGTGGCAAAACAAAGGAAATAACGACAGTTTAATTCAATACATGCTCTTCAGTAAAATGGCGACTATTCTTGCTCTTACCAAAAGAACGCTGGTTCTTAAGTGCGATTCCGGTGATCGAAAAAGGAATCTTCCACAGGTTTCCAGCAGTGTGCATGCCATTTCAATATGGTGGTGAGAAAAGTCGGACAGAAGCATCTGTTATACATATGAACACACAGCATTTTTACGGTTTTTTAGTTGTGGAAAAAAAAGTAATTAATATTTTATCAAATATACAAAGTTGTTAACACCTCTGAATTTTAATCCTTATTTTAAAAAGTAAAACTATCACCTTCATCTCAACTTGACTGCTCATATGCTAGCATGTTCTCATACATTTTCATGATGAATGCTAACTTCTGGTCAAAAGGAATACTGTAAAGTAGTTTAGGGGTAGAGGTTGTAGCCGTGTTGGTCTAAGGACACAGGCAAAGAACTTTGTCTGTAAACTAGTTTAGGAATTACAGACAAGACTCATAACACTTACAAAAACGTAATACAAACATGTTTCAATGAAGTTATATATGCCTTAGAATTTCCTCTTACAATTTAAACCCAATACACAACAATTCTATACAGAAAAGTATCCTAAAGCAAAATTAATCTAGTTTCAGTGTTCAAGCTGAGTGACAGTTAAACATAGATACTAACCAGTTACTAGGGAGAGGGAGGAAAAAAGATGATAATGGGACTTCAGGAATTTAGAGAGGTTTAAAAACCATAAAGATCATCACAGGCAGGGTATTGTCACAGTGCACACAGTGTTTATAAAAGGAAAATGAGGACTGATTTCTCACTTAAAAAAATATCTGAATTTCAACCTGGGAAAAAAAATGTAAGCAGCTAGGCTTCGCCTCATATCGAACATATATCTGGAATTGAATTAAGTTCAATGTTCTGAGCAGCCTTGCTCTTTTTGTGATCAGCGACATGCATTTGCCTATTGGGATGGCCTAGCCCAGGGGTAAGCAATGTGTTCTGCCAGAGTGCCGAAAAAACCACAGTGTCTACCTTGTAAGGTGCCAAAGTGCCAGCACACAACAAACACAAAACTGGGCATGGTAGGGAGATGACATGGCAGGATGCACTGCATATTTAATACAGTTAATCATAAATGTTGCTTTTTTTTTTTTTTGCTTTTCTTTTCACAGTAAATCACAGGTTTTCTAAAAATTCTAAACCTGGTAACAATCAATAAAACTTCACGTACTGCCTCTGTACTTGTGAATTTTTTTTTTCTTATTAAGCATGTTGTGATGGGGTGGGGGGGAGGGAGAGAGGAGCAGGGAGTAGCAGGCACCGGGGGAGTCACTGTGGGCAGGCAGGCTGGCCTGGAAGGCTGCAGTCGGAGGAGAGTGGGGGGTCACGCAGGGAGCGGGGGTTGCCCCAGGGCTCCGCAGACTCAGGCCACAGCGGGGGGGCCCAGCAGCACCAGAGGTGGGGCCCAGCCAGCCCACGCAGCTCCTCAGGGATGAGGCACAGTCACCCTGGCCACGAAGGGACAGTGCCTGGCAGGAGCAGGATGCTGGGCTCATGGGGCTCCTGCCTGGCCTCTGTATGTGCCGGGTACAGTGCAAGTGGGAGCTGCTGCCGCAGGCTGTTCCCCCAGCCTCTGGGAACAGCTGCCGCTGGGGGCTGAGCTGGCCAGAGGCCTGCAGCACAGCCTCTCTGTAAAGTGCCTGCCCTGGCCCTGGCCCCTTGAAGGAAGCTGTGGATGAGCAAGGCCAGTGCCCAGGCAGGCTGGGGCAGCAGCAGTGGCTCTTCCCAGGGTCCAGGGAGCTCCCGCAGCCAGGCCGTTGCACTGGGGACAGCTCTGCCCTGCTTGCGCTGTGCCCAGCATGCAGGGAGGCCAATTCTGGAGAGGGAACACCCCCGAGCCTGGCATCCTGCCTCAGCCAAGCAGCACCCCCTTGTGCACATCGTGGCTGAGGCCCATCCCTGAGGAGCTGCCCAGGCCGGGCCAGGTCCCAGCACAGGAGCCACTGGGCACCCATGCCTGCCTGCCCACAACTCAAGCCCACAGAGCCCCAGGGAAGTCCCCACTTCCCGCCCAACCCGTGCCTTCCTAAGGGCCTGACTGGGCTGGCTTGGCCACAGCACCTTCCCCCACACCACCCAGCCCCTGCCCCAACCAGTTGGTCCCAGCACTCGGCACCCCAGTGCTGCCCCACCCAGGTGGGACAGGCTGGCTGCCTGTTTGGGCCCAGGGCTCTGCCACCCACTGGAAGCCTCTAGAGCAGTGACCCTGCGCAGCACCTGCCCCAGTCCTAGCCCTGTCCACCCACAGCTCCCTCCAGGGGCCAGCCGGGCTGGAGGGCACAGCGTGGGAGCAATGGGCGGGGGCAGTAGAACACAGATGGCGTCTCTGCCTGTGTTCTCCTGGCTCTGCCCCGGTGCCTGCTGCAACGCTGGGACTTGTGGCTGCACAGGAGAGCCCAGAGCAGCAACTTTAAGAAAACCCATTTTTTAACGATTTTCTTCCATGCCTGCCTCCTGGCACACCGGGAAAAATGTCTCCATGTGCCACTAATCGCATGCACGTCAGGGTTTGCCGACCCCTGGCTTAGCCTGTTGCACTCAGAGGAGCAAGTGAAAAGCTTCTTTTTATTATTTCATTGTCAAAAACACAATCTTGAAATAGAGCTCATATCCAATCCTAAAAGGAAAGTTGCAGGACTGACTACAGATTGCTAATTTGTCTTTTGAGAAGAATTAGCAGCAAGTCTTTTATTATGCAAAAGAAAGAAGTATATCTTAACCGATTCTTATTAGTAGTATTGGAGATTGACTGTTTTACTATTTTTAAAGCGTTCAGTTTCACAATCACTTTAAAAACACACCTAGAATATTTCAAAGTTCCAATTCATGAATGCAAGCAGCCTTTTATGAGTGGAAAAACAAAGGCCAAAGAGCAAAGTTTATCTTTTTATAGTAAAAACACTTGCATGCATGTCACAACAATACTAACCTTTAAACAATGCAGGGTGTCATTTTTGGAGAACATCTTAAACTTCGTAAGCTCTCCAATAAATCTCACAGTTTTATTCTTTGTCTCAATATTGATCTGGTCCTTTTTTCTCACCTGCATAAAGAAACAAATTTACATTTAACTCGATGCTATCAGAAATTTGTACCTATTACACATTTCTACTGCATTTCATTTCATTCGTTCTAAACCCGATTGTTAAGTCTGAGAGTTCAGAAAGTTGAAGCTTTCCAGTCTGGTTCCTCCTATTATTTTTACACATTTCTATGGCTTTCTACCTTCCCCTTCCAATAGTCTTCTCAGGACAATTTTTCCCCAGCCCACTGACTGAATTAACCCTACAGATTTTCTGATTCCACGTGTCTTCACCTCTAAGTCTCCTTTTTTTTTTTTTTTTTTTTTTTTTAACATGGAGCATTTTCCTCCAACGTGTCTGCAGCCATACAGATATAGCGTGTATGACAACTTAACACCACTCTGCCCAGTATCTTGTGGCTATGTCTGTGGCTAGGGGCACATCGATAAAGATTTTCTTGGCTGATATTGATAGCTAATTATCAGGTAGCCATATCGACTGATACCAATCCGACAGCTGATTTAGAAGAATGCAGCCAGGCAGCTTGGAAAGCAGCAGCTGGCCAGTAAGTCTGAGGTGGGAGGAACGGGCATGAGGGGGGCAGACTGAGGCCCCAACAGTGAGGGAGGGAGTGGGGAAGGGGCAAGGGCTGCCCAGCCAGGGCAGTGAATGCGACCCCATGGCTGGGAGCGGGGGTGGCTCCCTGCCACTGCATGCACCCCTGGGGGAGGCATAGAGGGGCATGTGCCCCGCCCCGGGATTTCTACGTGGGGCCAAGGCAGGCTGCCCACTGCAGGCCTGTGGCCAGGGGCTGCGCTGGCCTCTTCCTGGCAATGGGGCCGAGCCAGGGCTGGGCAGTGACACAGAGGGGGTGCTACAGGGAATTTTGGGGTGGCTATAGCCCACCAAACTCTCCCCTAGCACCACCCCTGCTCGGGGCACTCTGTTCTGCTGCCAGCCAAAAAAGCCAATGGCCAATAATGTTAATTTTCCCTTTATCAGTGCTGAGCCAATATGCGACCGATATATCTGTGTCCATGGTGGATTTGCGGCCATGCACTAAGAGAGCCTATAGCTAGAGTCCTGTGCATTAGCTTCTGAAGGAACTGCCCAAAATTGGAAGTTTTAATAGGTCTGTCCTAACAAAAGTTGTTTCTTTTTAATTAAGCAGCACATGCTGGTGCCCATCAATACATTTAATTAAACCAAATACAAAGTAAAAATGGCTTTCTTTTTAATAATCATCTTGTTCAACAGCATACAAATACATTCCGCCCATATTCAAGAAATGTATACTTTTGTCTTTGGCCCAAAATATCAACTTTAGTAATTTAAACTGGATAAGATTAAATGTAAAATTTAATAAATTGTATATTAACAAACAGCTGTTATTAATATTTAGCCATAAACTATCCATTATCATTTATACAAAACAACTTCTAGGTTTTAGAGCTCCTAGTGATTAGAAGAAAGGCAAGCCTAAGTCATACTGGAATCTGAACTAATTTTAATTGCATCCTAGCACTGGAGTTGAAAATGACACTACATGTCATATGCACATATAATGTGTATAGACAAATGGTGGGTGTCGATAAATAAATAAATAAATAAATAAATGTACAAAGGAATCCAACATATTATAAACCAAAGTAACCTGATTAGGAAAATGGTAATATTCTAGAATAACTGAGCTACAGAACTTTCTATAACATTCAAGTCAGAACCTGCTCCAGTGAAATTAATTTATAACAAGCTCCCCTCTGCCCCAAGAATGGTAACAGATTGCTTAATCTGAATGCAGTAAAACAAACCAACAAAACATACATGAAATCTGAAATCCCCTTTCAGCATGGAACAAAGATCCTCTGCCACATCAGACATACAGGGATGCAACGTGGCAACCAGCCTTGCATAAAACGGTAGCAAATCCAACCTGCAAACAAAAGTTACACACATGTATAAAACAATAGGACAAAATAAAATAAAAGAAATTAAAAAAAAATCTGTATTACTTAAAAATGTATTGGCTCTAGGGACATTTCAGTTTCTGTATAGCAGAGACAATGCATAGAGAATGCATTTATAGAGAAAATTATGCACACACTGTATTGGCTTATACTTCAGAATATCCTATTAGAATGTGTCACATTTCATTTCCTTAAAAAAAAATGTCTTTAAGTGAAAAAACTCAACTCGAACTATGAAGTCAAGACTATCTCCATAAAAGTACATATTGTTATCCTTCATAAATTCAGAGAAATTCAAAAGGAAGTTTACAAGCCTGTCAACACTCAAAATGACATTTCCTGTATGCAAACAACTCATAGATACTAATGAGAACTGGCATTAAAAAGCAAACATACCAGTAAAAGGGGTCCTTTATTTTTAAGGTAAACTAACTTCTGAATGACTAACAGCACTATAAAGAAAAGGAAAGCTCAAGAGAAAGCCCTATATAAAACTGCAACAAATAAAAAAAATAAATCAAACTCAAACAACTTATCTTTTGCAGGAAAAGATAACCTTTTGCAATACTAATACTGTCTGTACTTGCTCACCGGTTTTAAAAGCTTATTTACCTTTATGTTTCCTTGATTATAACCACTGAATACCATTTACAAATCTTACGATCCTTACTTTCTTCTCCAGATTTCTCTCATGATTTCAGAATGCACCTTATGCTTTCCTTTTTACATTGCACCTTGTTCATTTTCAAACACTAAGCTCAGAACTTGGTCTGCATCTAAAAGTTTAACCCGCACCTGAAAACCCTTTTGAACTGGGTGGTGACCTATTCAGCCACAGAATCCCTCTTCCCAAGGAATGGACTGTAAATCAGAAAACTTTCAGACAAAACCAGGAGAGGTTCCTAAGAAATCCTATACCAAACAAGTTTAAAGTCTATTCTTTATGGATGATATAGCTCAAGCAATTTATGTACTATGGAAAAGCAGGAAAGAGGGGTGTCTTGAGGTCATTTACAGTCAAGGGAAGTCAGGAATAGTGGCAATACCAGCATAAGAAAATACTAATCTTCCCTTGAGATTTTGTCTTGGGAAGGGTGGTTCTAAAGATTACCAAATTATTCATTTTAAAACTTGATTTTTGTTTTTAGATGGAATTTTAAAAAGTTAGACAATAAGGTTGCAAGGTTCAATCATGCAAGATTTTGAGTACAATCATTCTCAGCCTACAAACATTTAAGTACATGCTTGTATGTTTACCTGATGGGGACAAGAATGCTTGGTACTTTGTAGTACCCTTAAAGAATAAGGTGATACTGAATTACTTTACAAATTAGCACCTCTCCCCCTGAAAGATACCAAAGGACTTTACAAGCCAAACCCATAAGCAAACTATGTCCATACTACACGCAGCTGTTTCTGGGTTACAAAACAGCAAACAGGCTGGAAATAAGCATATAGCACATTGCACAACAGGGGCTGGAGGAGAAATGCCAGGCTATGTCACTAGAGCAAATCCTTAACATTATGAGATCTCTAACATCTATGTAGGAGTCAACGACTGTTGTCAATTTAAATTTTCAACTGAAAGACCTACAGTAACTTATGCAGTTCTCCACCTTTGAAAGGCAGGAAGCCAAGCTGGCTCCTAATGATGTCATAGAAATCCCCGTGAAATATTGCAACCATGTAAGTTAAGTGTTTAATGGCTTTTATTCCCTCTCTTGTTAACCAATAACCTAACTTGTATTTGTATTTTAAGGTGGCTGGAACTCAGTCAAGGATGACTACCCAGAGCTAGTTACTGTCATAGTTTTAAACACCTATTCATTAACTATTAACTCCAAGAGAAGAAATGAAAGTCTTAACAAAACAAAATCCTTTTTGTTATTGCCAAGGAGAGGTTGAAAGAAGTGTTATTCTGAGGTTGGGTTTTTTTATGGCTGCTCAATTCCACTCTTAAAAGGAAATGTGTGAAGATTTGTTTATATCAAAAGTACTTGCCTAATGAAAGCTATTAATTTTATCTCTGTAAATCCCACATACCTGGGGAAAATTAAATCTTAGAGCACATTGTTGCTGTTCCATCAGAGAACACAAAAGGTTTCTTCATGGGGGAAAAAAATACCACGAGTGTGTACTTCTAAATAGGTGAAATATAATAAAGAAAAGCCTGGGGTCAATTACTGTGAAACTGGCAGCCACAGGGAGATCATGTCCATTCTCTCTCATGCATGATGAGGTTACACTGTGCAACAGTACTCTAAAGTAGAAAAAAGTGTACAACAGCACCACCAACTGGTACCTGAACTCTGAATTCAAACTCTAACTCCTGTTGTGTTTTCATCTGACAGTCTACTCCATCACTAATATTTTGCCTTTTGAGGCAGCTGAAGGACAACTCAGTAAGTCCACTTATTTCCACTGAGCATGGCCAAAAAGTAATCACTTAAAAGTCAGACGCAAAGCCCACTCTACCTTCTTGACGCAGGTGCTCTACACTGAATCACAGCCTGCTTTTAGATCTTGTTATATAGTTATCATATCATTCAGCCAGGCTGTGTTTGTGCCCTTTTAAAGACGTTTAGGGGCCATCTTAGAGCTAATCTAATAAATGAATAAATGCATCCATTCACCAAGAGTTGCCTGAAGTGAAGCTTAGTAGAATTTAGTTGCTCAAGTCCTAGCATTCAATCCACAAAAATCCCCACCTATCCATTTAATTATATATGATACTAGAGGTACTTAAGTTT
The DNA here is from genome assembly GCF_000455745.1 of Alligator sinensis. NCBI lineage: Eukaryota > Metazoa > Chordata > Crocodylia > Alligatoridae > Alligator > Alligator sinensis. Next base: position 2,842,982 of record NW_005842018.1, on the reverse strand, counting down.
TCATCAGGATAGTTACTTAAGGCAGCTAAAGTTATCTTAGTGTGCATGGCCAGAGGCAGTCCCATCTCAAATGATAGAGTTCTGTAGTGTCTGTCTCAGAATCTAACCCTGTTTGAGATTCACACACTAGGCATCTAGAAACCTAACTCATCCTACGCATCCTGTAAATGGGAGCACCAGAAGGGAGCTGTGCATGCAACACGGGGAGATCTGGGCTTCCTGCAAGACAAGAGGAGCCAGTTTGCCCATGCTGCACATGCGTCCAGGAGGGAGGCTGCCCTGCTCATGCAGTGGAGGAGAGCTAGGTTGGTCAGGCTTCCAACATGGCAAGGAAAGAGCTGGGCTGCTCGGCCTGCACATGCAGACAGAGGAAAACAGGTTTGCCTGAGCTGTGTGCATAGCTAAAGGGGAAAGCCAAACTGGGGGGAAGCAGGGCTGTGTCCACAGTGTGTGTGGCCCAGCAGGCTCTAGCCCCCTGAAGTCCTGAAGTTGGACAGCCCTGTAGTAGAACAGTTTCTACTAGCATTTCTGAATTTTAACTTAAAATTATTGGAGAACTTGGAACCCCCCTTAGTAAGATGCCATCAATATTTTCTGGTTCTGGAGTTCATCTGGAGTGTAATACTGGAAAAATGTTCAATTATTTACTTTTATAGAACCTATCAATAGGACTGCAGTGTTCAAATAAACCAAAAGAAAACCTACTACTGAACTGATGGGCATCAGAATTCAGTTAGGCAACACGGTACTATCAGTAACTGTCCTAAAATCAAGAATAGTAATGCTTTGCCTATTGTACAATCATTCTGTGCAAGTCATACTACCCAGCTTGAACAGGTTCACATTCATTTTAAAATTTGTCTTTTGCTGTTACAAGTATGAATGCTACGTATATGCCAGCAAGCAAAATCTTGTTTAAGGCAGGCATTCCATACTGCTGGTGTAGAGGTTCAATTGCAGCTGACAAATTTAAAATGGACCATTCATTAAGCCTCCAACAGCTCAGTGCAGTCCTGAACTATTCCAGCACCAATTTTCCTTAGTCAACAAAAATTGTTTTCTTCCCCCCACCAAAAAAAAGCTGAGGGCTTGAGGCAGCACATCACATAGATGCCCCGCTTCCCCTCCCTATCACTGCTTCAGCACAGGCACCTTTCCCCTCTCCCCCAACAACGACCTTGTAGGAATAAACCCTCCCTTCAAATGCTGCATCACACGTTGCGCAGCCCAACCTTGCCCTGAGCACCCCATGCTGCGCCTCACCAAACCACCCCCAGGGCAAGCACAGACTGTAGAAACTGGAGAAGGGAGGGGGAGCCCAGGTGCTGCAACTTAACCCCTCGCGGGCCACAAGTGGCTCAGGCCATCAGTTGGAAAGCCCTATTTTAAATGATTGATATCTACTTGAACAAAAAGGTTTAAATATAGTAGGCTGCTGTCAATCCTTCTGGATCATGATGTATGCATGAGATGTCACAAGGACCTTCGATACATATGCCTAGGCAGGAGTATGAAGGAGTAGAGGCTGCCCAGACCTTCCATCCCCACTTTAAACTGCTGAGACAGTACCCAAAGGCCAGACTGAGTGACTCAGTTGTAGTTATACATGCATCTGGGAATTGAACCCAGGTCTCCCACATGGCAGGCAAGGAGTCTACCACTGAACCACAACAGTGAGTTGTTTAAGTTTAAATAACTTTTATCCAAACAACTTTTTTCCTTTGGATACTAATGGAATAGGTAAATTTAGACTACTTTTCTTAAAATGAGTACATTTATCCATGGAAACTAAATATCTCTACAACAGGACTCTACTGCTTTGACCTTTTAAATAAAGAGCACAGACACACTGCATCTACTGATGTTTGATTTCCCTGCTGGATGTGAGAACTTTTTGAAATGGCAAGGCTGGCATATCATGGCAGTAGGAGAAGGCAAAGACCAGAGAGATGGATCAACTGAGGAATATCATACCAGCAGAAAATACTGTTAGTGAACAGACTGTCAGTTCCTTAAGATAGGAAACATGCTATCTATTTGTCCAAAACAGTTTGTAACATTTTAAAGGCCATTATATATTCTTGGCACATACGCTGTACAAAAGTACAGCATTATCCAGAATTCTTAGGAAAAACAAACACTGCAAAGTCTGGATTGAAGAAAAGCAAGAGAAAAAACAAAACACAAGTCACTCCCTACCAACTTCAACAGACTGCACAAAAATAAACTTGAACAGCAGGATGGACCAGCATCTGTGGCATAAGGCCTGGAGGAACTGACTGCTGTGCTCCTCAGCAGCAAGCTATAAAGGGAACATGCAAGTGTTACTGCAGCCCCAAGCCAATTCCACCGAAGGCCTCCTCTTGCTGTAACTAGCCATCTGTGATTGACAGCAAGCAGCACAGTCAGCAAGGGATGTGGTCGAAGAAACAGAGTAGTATGAACTGCAGTCAAAGCCAGACTCCTACAGCTGGACTGCTAGTCTGTTCCAGGACCTGCAGGGCAGGAGGACAACACTCCAAGAAGCAAGTATGAGAGGTGCAACTTGGAGGGACAGTATAGTTGACGCCTGTTAGTAGGACCAAGGGAGCGCCCAGGAGCGTCACATGGATGCATGGTACAGAAAATGTTTCTACAGGAAATGTTGCTGGTTCTCACTCTTCTCAGGTGTGACTGCAAATGGGTGTCAGCTGCACTGAGGAAGTCACAGCTGAAAAGATCACAGCAGATCAAATTGTATTAACTCAAATGCAAGACAAATATTTTCCCTCCCAATCAAAATAGGGTTTCCTTGCATACAAGGAAACCTTATTGAATACACTCCCCACCATTAAACTGCTGCCGAAAACAGCATGTGGTCAGTAATGAAAACCAACTATGAAGCTGATGAGTCAATACTGAGCATGACTATAAAATGCTCATGACCCATATGGGATAAACCTACTGATGGGAAGCTTTTTTTTCTTTTATTACAGATGTTATTAAAATATATTTATCACTTTCAATTAAATTTTCACATATTGTGACTTCACAAAACAACTACGTCAAAAAATACAATTACGTATATTAAACTCTTCAACAACATATAGACTTCCCACAAAAAACCCTTCTAGAACTATTTCTTCATACAGAGAGCCCCATGAATGTCAATTAAACTCCCTCTAAAAAACACCCCGAAAAACAAAAAAGCCTATTACCTCAGTAACCACCTGAATCTCTCCACCCCTCCCATCAGTCCTCTCTGTTAGTTCAGTGAAACAAGAATCCAATTCTTTTTTCTCCACTTCTCTGCCTCCTCTACTCCAATGGATGTAGTTTTTCAGTTCATGCAGCCCCAGACCCACGTGCTCTCTTTCAATGAAAGCTAACACCCTAAAGACCCAGAGGTTTCTTACTTTCCATATACTGCTTTTAAACACTTGCTAGCAGTGCCCTTAATATAATTTCCTCAGGTCCCTTTGGTATGAGCCCACCTCCTCTTGTGTTAAGGATTGGCATATTTTTGTGACACTCAAAAACCAAAACACCCAAACCTCCCCAAAAACCCAAAAAAGTACCCTTTCCTTTGCATATGTACACTCCCAAAACGTGTCCCACTATTTCTTTATCCCTGTACCGCTCCCTTGGACATGCTGCTGTTCTCACCAAGCTCCATCCTATGATGTACCTCCCTCACCGGCAAGGTATTTTGTATGACCAGCCACACTAGATCGGCATGCTCCCTGTTCTGTTGTTCATCAGCCACCTCCCTCCACACCTTTTGCACTTGTCCTTCTGCAAAGTCCCCCACTGATGCCAGCCTCTCTCTTTCAATTTTTGTCAGCCTCTTACAATCTTTCAGGACCTCCAGCCCCGTGCTGCCTATTCTCTACATCCTTATAAGACTTCCCATTCTTAAGTAATGAATGGGAGGTTGCCATGCCCATGGCTTCTTCCAGGAACCCCCATATATTCCCCATCTTCTCAAAATCATATCTGCCAACAATCAACTAAAGCATGCTGTTTTCCCTTCCCCCTGGTGCTGCTTTACACACTGTACTTATGTAGTTTGTGTAAATGAACAACGCTGTGGCTAGCATCCCTGTCCCGTCCCCCACCCCGGTCTGTCTTGCTTTATATAGTTCTGTTGTGACTAGCCTTTTTCTTTTTGCTTTCCAAAAGAACACACATTATTTCCCCTTGTTCTTTCGCTAACTGCTGCCATGATGGTGGAAACAATTCCAGCATACAAAATGATCGGCAGTAGCACCACCTTAATTGCTGCCACTTTTACAGCAAAGGACAGTGTCCTTCCTGTCCGCAACCATAATACTTGTCGTACCCTTGCTCTCACCTTCTCCCATGCTTTACTTCCTTCCTCTTCTGCCTCAGTTGGGATCCCTAAAACTTTGATCTCTCCCTCTACTAGTTACACTCCAAACTTCTCTACCACAGGATAAGTTAGTGCAGGCCATCTGAATAAAATATACACTAGTGCCCATTGCATGCAGTCCCCCTCAGTGTCAACTCTTTTTAAGTCATGGTGAACCGCTACACTGAATACATGTTGACTTCCTCTTTATTCCCACAGCTAAGCTGCACCTTTCTTTCCAATTTCCAATGATTCCTGTTTCTTCACAAGCCTTAAATGTCTGGCAAACATCACCTGATGAGGCCCCAAACAGTTAATCTAGAATCCCTCTGTTGTCAACCCTTCTCTCAGCCTGTTGTGTATGATTACTGTGACCCCCACCCTCCCAAGGTGGAACTGGACCAGATTGCCCTACACTTGACCTACATATACATTTTTGGAGGCCCCTAGAACTTGTGACAAGAACATCAGTTTCTAGTCATTAGTGGGGAACTAATTAGGATGGGGGGGGGGGAAGAAATGAGACCAGCGTAACCTGGAGTACACACACATACTGAGCAGTGCTGAGCTATGGGGTTACCATGGCTTGAAATGCTGTTCACTCTGCTGGGGGCCAGCTCAATGAGCTATCTTTTGGCTTTGGACTAATATCATGTATAGTTTGTACTATATATGAGTAGGTACAAAGCGCTGCTTAAAAAGTGTACTTATAGAGTACCTGTGCTAAAATTTGCACCAGTTTCCAAAAAAGTATAATGCATCACTTCTGGGTGAATTAAGTCTATGGGTACCTGTAATGATTTCCCTATATGCCAACTTTGCCCCTCACTTCAGGAAGAGCAGAGTCTGACAGTAAAGGGGGGGTTGGGGAGGAGAAAAGGGGGCAGAAGGCGGCGAAGGCTATCTGACCCCTCTGATTTATTTTCCCTGCTGTAACAGTGGGAAGGGGACATATTCAAGGCAAACTTCCAATAATTAGATTCTGTACCTGGAAAATTTTAACAAATGTATAAATTTTCTATATAATCTAATTATTGGGGGTTGTCCAATATTCAAGTAAATACA
>NW_005842018.1:2831024-2837535 GCF_000455745.1 Alligator sinensis | reverse complement strand
CAGGAATTCATCGTCTTGTAGAGGACTCTGTCCAACATCTACCGGTATCAGAACTGACTGGACTGGTTGTGTTAATGGGAGATGTTCACATAATCAACCAAATCAATTATCCTTTTATCTTTATAAATACTGGGGGGGTAACAAATCAATAGTTAGAGGGGCAATCATTCAACAAATGTTTCTGCATGTGGTTGAAAGCTGCATTTAACTGCCTGAAGTATACATAATCTGTTTCTATCTCAATATAGACAGGGCCTAAAAACCCATTCTTTTATTTGTAGCATCCTATATTATGTTTCATTTTTTCCCTCCTTCCCTTTTTTTTTTTTTTAAATGTCGTCTGCCAAATAACACTGTTGCTTTCCCAAGCAATGTTGTTCTATTGCATGAATATGCTAATTAGCATTACGCACAAAGTCACACATTTCAGCACAGATTTTAGGTCATTGGCATCCAATACCCTTTACTGGTTTATGCAACATGAATAAACAATATCTTAACAATACCTACAGCTAATGATTAACTTCACCAGTCTAATCTCTACACCACACTGAATGAATGCAAGGAGAGGGAACAGGACAAGTGTTACTACACATTTATAGAAGCTCATTTGAAAAAAAAAAAAATGAAAGTGTTTTGACAGTTATCACAGTAGAAAAATTCCAGCTGATTACACCATGGCCAGAGACAAAGTCCAAATTGCCTTGTTGGTTTAAACAGCAGTCTCTGACATAGATCCAAGTTTTAAGCAAATGCTCTTATATAATAGTCCTTGAACATGTTTCAAGATCATCAGAAGGCTGATTCACAAACCTTGTTCTCTCTACAGTATAAAAGATGCCCAGACATTGCATTTTTGGCTAACGTGATCATATGCAGTTACTGAACTCCCAGAGGTTCTTGAAATTAGTATTGATCTGTTACATTCTTATCTACTAATATTTGATAGAAAATAGGAGTAATGCTGTGAAAGAATTAGATAAATTGCATGAGCACTTCCCTCTAATTTTGAATAGAAAATTGACATCAAACTGGATTCAGGTTAAAAACTGAGGGGGAAGGTGTGGGGCAGGAGGGGCATGCAAAGGCATGGCCACTAAAGAAGAAAAGGAATAGAGAATCATGAGAAGAGCAGAAGCTTATTGCAAACAGTATGCAAAGGTGGACTGGTAATGAGGTACAGCACTATGTAGTACAACTAGATGCTAAAAATAGCAAAGGAAGACTAGGAGCCAAAATCTGCTTGCTCAAAACAACACATGCATTCCAGAATGGACTTAGAACATATAAACCAGACACCTAAAGTGACTGTTCATTCTTCCACAGGATGAACACCCTTGTGGAAGAGGCCACATAAAGGGAAGCAGTTCAAGAAACATGAAACTGAGGGACTCCAGGAAGATAAGGAGACAAGACACCTAAAACCAAAAGCTGAATCATTAATTACTGCCTTCCAAAAGAGACTGAGAACAAGACAGTTGGGGAGGGAGGAAAGGAAAGAAAGGAAGAAAAATGCACACTCTGCCAATGAAAGATTTTGTTTCTTAATTGTAACCATGCAAGGTAAGCCTAGTGAGATGAACTCTAGCAGACAGAAACCTACTAGCTTGCTTTGCTGTGATTTTCTCTTTATATTCTTAATGATTTTTTAAAAACAGACCATTTGGCTCTCAGGCTGATCGGAGGCAGTCACTGACATCTTACAGAAAGAAAACATTACACATTTCAATTAATGCAATGCATTCTTGTTTGTCTACATCACTGAAGCAAAGTTAAAAAGAATAGTGCCACTCTGAATTTCAATTCTTACCTTTGTCTAGGAACTATGAAGAGTGCTCGTACTAACTTTCTTCTGTTGGCCTTTGTGTTCATGTTCATGCAAAAATCCATGGCTGCCTATGAGAAAAACTCCAAAGTTTCACTTTTAAACCTAAGTTTCCATATTTAAAGCAGTAAAACCCAGTGGTTAGAGGTTTCTAGTATTTAATCAAGGTTTTGCTAATTGCTATTAAAAAAAAAAAATCAAGATGATAAATTATATTTTCTAAGTAAAATTTCCATCTTTAGAAGACATGGACATTTCAAAAAATCCTCATGCACGGTTGCTAGAGTATCAATGGAACTTTTGCACTGTTACATGGGAAGCAGCAGTTATGGAGGGGCTGCGAAAGAGAATAAATTCAAAGTTCATGAAAACAGCTGGCAGATTCAACAGCTACAGGGTGAGTATGTATTTCACATTTATTCTAACTGCCACATACTGCAACTGTGCAAATGAAATGGTCTTCTACTCCAAGAAAGCGGATGGTGATACTCAGTCATCTGCTGACTAAATGAAAGAAGGGAAAGTACCATCTAAGACTGGGAACAGTCTTTACCGCTGCTAATCCCAAAGCTTGAAGAACTTCCAAAGCCAAACAACAATATTAGTCAGTGTGGCCTGCAAAGTTCTTACGAACGATACAGCTACATAAAAACTCTGAAAAAAACACTCAAAACCAGCTGCCCCTAAAAAGGACAGAAGAATCTGAAAGTTCTTGTTGACAAAAATTACAAAGAGATCTCCTTGAAGTCTAGACAGCTTACAATGGTGCTTACGCTCTTTTTTTTTTTTTTTTTTTTGCTATTTAACTGATAGAAAACATTTAAATTACACTTTTTTCCAAGTCAGCTTGCAAAGTCTAGTACTATAGATTCGTGGGTGCTAAAATATGACTGTACCTTGTCTATGAGGTCTCTGTTGACACAGTTTGGGAGTTGCTGAAGGAAAGCATCTACTATAAGTTTTAAGTGGGACCCAGTACTGGCCTCTTCATCCTCTTGTTCTAGTAGAAAGCAAACAAAACATCATATAACTTTATGCTGCATAATAATAAAACACTGCATTTCATTTCCCAAGTATGATGCATGATTTTACATTCTGTATTTAAAGTACTCACCTACAGATTCCAGGAGGGGAAAAAAGTGAAAATTAACTACTCAACAGCTTACTGGCTGTCTAAAATCTTGCTCGCAAACAATATATACACCAGGTTTTTCCACCTGGTGCATTACAGCCACAGGAGCATCAGCAATCGCATATTCCCAGCAAGTCACAAACTTTAGATCAGTGAATCTCAAGTTTTTTTAGACCCAAGGCACTTCTTGTTCAACTCAAGACACTCCTTATTAGATCTGAGGTACACCTTGGAAAATGCCAACTAATTTTTTGATTACAGAAAAATAATAGAGCAATTCCACTTTTTCAAAGAACTCAGAAAGATCACAACAGGTCAGAATGCCCTTAATACTATGGATTCCTGTTTGAAAACTCTGGGTTTATCCTGTGAATCATGTTTGCACACCTAATAGTGCTAATATTGTGTGGCACTCCATGGCACCCCTGGAAGGATCTCAAGGCACCCTGGTTGAGAAATGGTTACTGTAAGTAATCATTTTTCCACATATGTTGTCTACATGGCATCTCCTTGTGGTGCACTTGTACCTCATATGAGACTGGATTCTTCTAACCAGTAGTATCCATTGAGACTGCACCTGCAGACTGGATACTCTTGTGCCTCTCCACCTGAGACCATAAATGATGACATAGGGCAACCAACACCCTTAGATCCTTCAGCAGTACAGAATTTAGATAATATAGAACTCCACAGCAGTGGAAAGGATGAGAGATTATGGAATCCATGTGAGCAGCCTAGACTTGCTTTGCCTAGGTCAGAAGTTGGCAAGATTTTGCCACTGTTGGCTGCTTCTTATCACCCAGCCCCTGCCACAGGCCACACTCCTACACCCCCTGGCAATCAGAAAACACTAGAAGAGAGATAAATAGAAAAATGCAGGTGCTAAAACCCTGGGAATGCCTCTTCTGCAGCGATAATAAACTGGAACGGCAAGAAATACAACCCTGCTGCAACATGCTGCTGATTCCCTGACCTGCCATAAGCCAAATGCAGTCGTTGGGCGTTAGGCTGCCAATGTCTGGTCTAGATAATTTAAGACGACCACAGCCACTTCAAGGGTGTGAGGGTTTGAACACCTTATGGTATGAAGGAAGTTGGGGGGTGAGGGGCTGGAGACAGACTAACAGATGTATTGCCTAATTTTAATGAAAATCAGATATTTTTTGGTTAAGTTTAAGGATCAAGTCTAAGTCATGTGTCCTTATGAAATACAGCATTAAGGTGGTCCAGGAATGAGGGTCTGAACCTTCCTTACCTTTTTAAAAAGCTGTTTTCATGGAGAGTATGCATCACTATGGGGTCAGAAAAGGTGGTCCCATTAACCAGACAAACTATAAGAACATAAGCAAGGAAGGTGACTCCACTGAGTCCAGTCTCCTGCATTCACAGACAAATCTTTTACCCAAGGATTCTCCAAAATTTCCACTTCAAACCCTAAGATACAATAAAAAGGCACAAAGCTAAGAACATCCCACAACTTGCCATAAGTAAAAACATAGGAGACTAAGCGGTTGCTTATGCCCTGCCACTGCAATGGCAGAGAAATAAATTAGTTATTATAGCCTCAGAGGATCATAGGAAGAGGATATTATTCCGCACTACAGGGGATGGCAAACTCTTCTGAGGCCACATTTTCCCCTGCTCTGAGATTTAGAAAGAAAACCACTCCTGGCTTTAGCAGCATCTTTGGAAGGGTATCCCTGCAGAGTAATGGGGAAAGAGCAGTAAGAGAAGACTGAAACTGAATCTAAGAGGCTGCATTCTGAAGTGAGGAGATTCCAGATCTTTTAAAAATAAAAAGGAGATTGCCAAAAGGTTAGAATTTCAAGAGACTCTGTTCAGCTAGTCACAATAATGCCAAAGTCTACGAGGTGGATTTTGGGGAAGCACCAGAGGAGGAGGAAGCGCACTATTAGAAGCTCTGCTTTCTCCATAGGTTTCAAGATCTCTGTGAAAAGTAATAATATGAGGAACCCCTATTTTAGAATATCTTTATGATCTGACTTCCTTTCTCCTAGGGCCTGTAGAAAATTAAAAAGGGAGAAAAAAGCAGTTTTTGTTTCTTTCAGAAAATGCAGGGTTTCATCAAAATGTATGTTAAAGAGGTCATAATCTCCAAAACAGAGGTAATCCAGCACCAGCTGAATCTGCAAGTATTGGACCTCCATATCCTAAATATGGGAGGGAGGTGGCCACTGAACATTTAGTTTTCTTTTCAAAAGATGCTGGGGTCCATTGTAAATGTTCGGCTATTCCAACAAGCCCTCATTAAAAGATGCATCAAATGTTCCAGGTGTGGAGAAGTAAAAGATATGCAGTCACCTGTGCTTTACTTCCTGAAGTGTTCCCCAGTTACACAAAAGTTCCTAAATAACTCTTTGGCTGAGTAGGCCAAGGTACCTTTCACTCTTTGCTGGAGATGAAGAGGAGGTCATTGCTTTTCCTTCTCCTTCAAAAATGTCTTTCTTACTTTCCTGTTCTTATTCTCACAGTTGACACAGACTCAGGCTGTCTCATTTGAGCAAATCCACAACGTTATCCAGTAGGTAACGTTATAGAAGTTGCTCCGCAGTGCAGCACCCGTCCATTAGCAACTGGATTAAAATCACCTAATTAATTTAATAATTAAGAACCACCACCTGATAATTTTCAAAAGGTACCAAGCTGATGTCCCAATTCAGCAAACCACTTAAATATGTATTTAATTTTTACCAAGTGCACCGCTTAATAAAGTGTCCAGAACCCAGCTAGCCCTCTATTCCCTCAGTAAGAATTTTTCTGTTCTTAAAGATTTTTATTATTGTTCCAACAACAGCTTTACTAATTCTCTAAACAGGATACTGAATAATGGGTAGATGTTCAGACTCGTTTTCTAAATGGTTTCCTCTATTGCAGATTCCTGGATACGAGAAACATTTTAAACACAAACTTCCTTCTGCTCCCAAGCCCTTTGTGCCCTCCAGCATGACCACTCCTCTCTTCTTCAATGTCCCCTTTGTTCCCCTCCAAATGCAGACTCATTCTTTCCACGTGCCAAGCACCCGCCTTTCCTTCAAATGCCACCTCAGAACTCACTTCTTTCAGCTTGTTTCCCGTCACTATTTGCAGCTCCGGTGCTATCGGCTGCCTCTCTCTTGCCTGAGCATATTGAAAATAAAAAAATTAAAATTCACCTAAGGTAAGCATGACACTGAAGCAAAATAAGTGATCTCAATCCCTTGTAAACAATATACTTCAAAAAGAAGTTTTAGTTCTGATCACATCTCCCCTCCACTCTATTATGATTTTAAACAAGCAAGAGTTTTTAAACTTTTAGGAGAGGAAAGACCATCCATTACTTACATACCTGTAATACATCGCAAAAGTCTACTATATAATGACAGACTTATCATAACATCAAAAAAAGACTTACATTTGCATTTACTTTGGAAGATTCCAAGCTGACAACTTTGTCCGGTGCTCAGTAACATGAAATGAGTTGTTCAACTGCCATACTTTCTCACATACCACACACCCACAAACAAAACACCTTGTTTTTGGAAGGCAGAATGTAG
>NW_005842018.1:2804802-2830993 GCF_000455745.1 Alligator sinensis | reverse complement strand
GGCTGATCATGTTGAGAGAGTTAAGTCTTCCTGGGAACATATAGGCTGCTTACAGATGTAAAAAAGAAAAGGAAAAGGAAAAAAAAAAAAAAACACCCTACCCCCAGTTCTTTACTTTAAACTCCACATACCCCCCCATGCAGAGCCCAGCGCATGCCCACAATAGGCAGTGTGTTACTTGGACCCGGTTCACCAAACGTCTGTATAGATCAGGCACTTCAGTGGGGCTTTTTTGGTGCTTTTATCTAATAGCCGATTGAATCTGCTTGAGATAAAAGTATCAAAAAGCCCCGCTCAAGTGCCTGATCTATACAGACGCTGCGGAGTCGGCTTACCCCCGCCTCAGCCATCACAGTGGCTTTTCAGCCAAAAGCTACTGCCCCATCAATGGTTGTAAGAGCATTAACACTGAACTCTACCCTTTCTCTTTGCAGCCCCAGGGAGAAGCAACAACCATTTTGTTGGCTGTGAGTCTCAAGGACAGCTTGCTTTGTGCTATCCTGCTTCTAGTCCAGCAAAGAAAAAGCAGCTTCCCTGATTAAGTTATGCACCCCCATTCTGGAGGGCTGCTTTGTGGGGAGGCAGGAATGTGTTTGGTATGCAAGTAAATTTGGTATTTTCCTAGCACCTAGAGGTAAGAGGAAAGTAAGGTACAATATGTACAAAAGCAAAGGTAAAAATTGTTAGAGTACATTTTTACAAACTATTATTGGGATCATTATCAGAAAAATTCATCCTGGAACACTTATCTGTGGTCTAGGCAAGAAGTTATTAAATTTCCTCCTAGGAGTCCTATAAAATAGAAAGTGGCTTCCCCATAACTTGCCACTGAAGTCTAACCATGGGGTAGTAGCAAACAAAAATCATGTTTAAGCAAGAAAGCTTCTGCTAGCCCCTAACACAGGGGTGTTAAATACAGCCTGCAGGCCGGATCCAGCCTGCGGCGGCTCTTTGTCTGACCCACAGCAGGTCCCTCGGTCCCCTGGCCTAGGCACAGTCCAGCCGTGGCGTGTCCTGCCACCCCCTGGGCATGCAAACACAGCTGGGACAGCTCTGCAGCTGGATTGCCTTTCTAGCCAGCCCAGGTGGCAGACAGCTCGTTTCAGCTGTCACCACTGCTGACCCTAGCCCCAACCCTGTGTGCCCTGTGCCTGCTCCAGGCTTGCCCGCCCAGGCACAGCAGCAGCAGCATGGGACAAGAGCTGTTGTTCAGTGCAGGGCAGAAAGCGGCCCCTCCCCATCCCAGCAGTTCTCTGCTGTAGCTGCCCAGAGCCCACACCGGGCTGTCCTGCATCTCTGCTGCCATCACCACTGCCTCCGGGCTGTCCTGCGGGTTAGTGGTGGCAGCACAGAGCAGACGCAGGGCAGCCCAGTGCGGGCACTGGGCACCTGCAGCAGGGAACTCCCGGCAGCAGGAGTGAGAGGGGGCTGCTTTTCCCCAGTGCTGAGCAGTAGCTTTCATCCTGTGCTGCAGCTACCGAGCCTGGGCATGCGAGCCCAGAGCAGGCGTGGGTGCACAGGGTCAGGGCTCTGTGCAGATTCCAGCTGATCTGCTCTGGTGAGGGCAAGTCCAGAGCAGGCACGGGACAGCCAGGCACTGCATACTATTGGCTGTGGCGGGGAGCCACCGCAGGGCACGCAGGCTCCAGGCTGTTGCAGGGCAGGGGCAGGTGCGGTGCAGTGCCGACTGGCTCATGGTGGTGCACGCAGGGGCTGCCATGCACACCTCACCATACCCAATAACTCCACAACCGCACCCTCCCCTACACACAATCACACACTCCACAGTCACCACACCCACCCCCCACACCTCTTAGGGGAGCCTCGCTCACTACTATGTGCACACACCCCACCACACACACACCCCCAACCACTATCCCCCTCCACACATCCCCACAAACCCAGCATACCCACCCACACCCACACACCCTCCACATCCCACATACACACATTTCCACGGCCCCCCACAAACCCATACCCACCCCCCATACTCTTGTATATTGTAGGGGAGTGTGGGGGTGTAAGACCTCATTTTGAGCTATTATGCAATCACCTCTACATGCACCACACAAACACACACAACACAGGACAAAAATATTTTTTTTTAATAAAATTAAAACATTATTGTCACTGTTTGATTTTTATTATATAATTTTTTTTTCTGGTTCCAAGATGGCAAACCTCCTTCCCAAAAGCAGTATTTCTGAGGGCAAGGAGAGGAACTTCCAGGGGCAACGGTCAGGGGTTTAGAGGGTGGGACTTCTGGTCCCAAGATGATGACCAGGAGATGACAGGGCACATGTCAAGTGGTGGGGCTACCCTTGCAGTCCTTGACAGTTTGCCAAAATTCGTTAAGCGGCCCTCCACCAGAAATAATTGCCCACCCCTGCCCTAACAGGGTAGGAAGCTCAGAAGCGGCATTCAGAATTCCTCCACATTATCTGCCAACGAAACATCAGGCTAGCCCTGGTACCCATCTGTTGGTGTGTACAAGAATTACATATCAAATGATATTGGTGTACAAAGCAAATGTGGCATTCTTCCTATTAGTGATAAACAATAACTGGTTAATCAGGGGGTAAACAATAACTGGTTACTGGTGAGTTTTAAGGTAGCTGAGGAGTCCAATCCGTGCTCTGCCAGTTTTTCCACACACATGACAAGTGGTGCCTTGTGGGGGGCACAATGGTAAGCCAGGATGTTGCGCACTTTCCTTCCTCCTCTGCCATTTCTCGGCTTCCTGAGCAAGACAGTTCTCTTTAAAGTGGCCTGTAGCCTGATGGAGGGCGCATCACCATTGAGACCCGTTACCAGTCAACACTTCTCAATTTGTACGGATGATGCCACCCTTCTTAAGGTATGCTTTCAGGGTGTCCTTGTAGCGCTGTAGTCCTCCACAGGGCCTCTCACCATGACTCAGTTGAGAGAAGAGGACTTGCTTTGGGAGACAAATGTCAGCCACTTGCACATAGTGGCCAGCCCAGCAGTGTTGATGTTTCATGATCTTTGCCTCAATGCTGGTTATGTTAGGTGCAGAGAGGATGTTGGCATTAATGCACTGGTCTTCCCATCTAATGCAAAGGATCTTCCTGAGGCAACACTGATGATGTTCCAGGCGCTATAGATGGCTTTGATCTGTCACTCACGTCTCACACCCGTAGAGGAGCGTGGGGATAACCACTGCATTGTAGACCAGGATCTCAGTTTCTGTCCGCAGTTGTCAGTCAGCAAAGACATGACACAGTAGCTTTCCAAAGGATACACTGGCACAGCAAATCCTATGTTTGATTTCTACATCAAGACTAAGTGACTGGGAGAGGTGACTGCCAAAGGTATGGGAAATGCTTGACATTCTACAGAGCTACTATACGAAAGGTTAAAATCTGTGCCTTAAACTGTGACTGACTCTGTAAAAACTTTAAGTCCTGTGCCTAAAAATGGTTAAACCTGTCAGTAAATATCAATTTGTAACACTAGCCCATTCCTTGTAGCTGACACGACAAAATTACTAGCATTAAATTATTATCAACGCTGTATTTTTTCACATACAACACACCTTTCACCAAAAATTAGAACCCCAAAATTGGGGTGTATATGTTAAGCAAGGAAGAAGTTTTCTTCACTGGAAAAGAAACAAGACTGGAGATGATGTGCCCACCATGCAGATGTCAAGATGGTAAAGTCCTGTGTTAACCCTCTTACACCCACAGCTACTGGCTGAGCACTGTAGCTTGTACCTGAAGCAACAAGGGAGCCGCTGCCAGTATCTTGATGAGGTTTGTGACGTGGCAGCAACACTTCATTTACAGGAATTTATATAAAGAACTACCAGTCCTGCTACTGCCCTTACAAGGGTTTGGGACCTAACCTTGTATGAGAGAGTAAGGTCTGGAAACAGAGTATCCAGGAAGTGTAGCATCCCAGCAGGCTGGGTGAGGCAGCTGGCATCAGGAACTTCGTGGTGCCACAACTGCTGGACACTTCATATTCCATGTAGGACTTACTCTATATCACACAGTTGGCCATGACTCTGGAAAAATCTTTTTCTCCTATACTGTTCCTTCCAAAAATAAGGGGGAGAAGGGTGTTGTTTGCAGGCACATTGTATGTAAGAAAATATGGTATGTGGTTTATTACCTGGAAGAAGGTTCTAATAACCAAAAACCTTGCTATTTGTAGAACTGGCTGATTATATTACCATGAACTCTAGCCTGTAGGAAATGTTATGAAGCAGCCAAAGCAGAAATCACTGCACTGGGAGACCATGAGGATCCAACCAACATCAGTAATCTCCAAAATGTCTCTTCGACCCAGAACTGCATTACAAAAACTACATAAGAAAACAACAACACAGTCCCAGGTGGTGCTTTGCCCTCCTCACCTCATGTAGATTTGGGGGAAAAATGCAGAGGCCTCAGCTGGTAGAAAGCACCTAGAGAAGCGACTTGGGACATCCAGAGAATTTTTACAATTTTGGATCATGCTCTCTCTGCCCTCCGTTAACTGGCTATTTGCTACAGCACTGTCTGCCCACTCCTTCAAGCTCTTCACATCAGATTCAGTGCAGACAGAAGTGCAGCTCCCAGCTGCAACTCTGAACAATTTCTGCAAAGCGTTCCGAGTTGCAATGTTACCCGGGACCAAACAAGTTCAATGTTGGCTCCAGGGGAAAGGGAAATCTAGCTGCCAGCTGGGAGCCTGCAGCCAAGTTCCCATAGCAGTGGCCAGGGCTTGCTGTTTTCAGAATGGGAGGGGGGAAGGCACCAGAGGGAGTAAGTTCTTGGGGCTCCCCAACTGGTCCTGAAGGGTGGGTGGGTGAATCAGAGCCCGGGAGGGAAGAAAAGCAGAAATACTGAACTCGCCCCTCCTGCTCCCTTTCCTCCCTCCCATTCTGAAAACATCAACAAGCTGGGAGCTCTGCTGACACACGAAACAGCTTTATTCGATACCACATGCAACAACAGCAGATTTTCACCTGATTGGCCTTTTTTTTTTTTTTTTTTTTAAACGAATTGCAACTGTACACTTGTGTTTGGTCACGACTATAGACTACTTTCTGTGGCCAGATTGGGCAAAAATTGTCATTTCTGTCTGCACCCATTCACTTTCCCCTGCCCCCAATAACTCTCTCCTCCCTTATCCAGTGTCTCTTTCCTTCCATGTTCCCTTGCCCTTCACTTTGCCCCCCATTTCACATATCTTTACCTAACTCCACAACTCCCCCTACCAAATTAAAATGAAACTAATTCCATTTGCCTTCATCAAGGTATTCATTCCTATTTTGTGCTATCCCCTCCCCCACCATGATTGTCTGTTCTCTTTACAACGTTAGCTTTTGGGAGCCAGGAATGCTACTCTGCATTTATACAGTGCCTTCCACAACAGGGCTTCATTTTCATTGATCCTGGGATACTATATTAAGTAATAATAAAATCAGATTACAGAACGTCACACCTAGGGGCTAGGAAGGAAAAAGCAGCTTCCTAGGGCAAGGTCACATTTTAAAGCTGTCAAACTGTATTTGGCTACAGAATAAAACTAAAAAGCAACTTCTTAGTTGAAAACAAGACACAGAACTTACAAAAATCTGTAAGTTTTACATCACTTTCCTTAATTTCATCTCATAGTTGGGGCTAACAGCACACTTAGTGCATTCACTGGTTCACAAAGTATTTCATTCCTCTGTATTGTTTGAAGCAAAAGTGATTCTTACAGTTTCTTTTCTTAAATATCCCTTCATCCCCGTCACGTCTCAATACTAAGATGCTTACTTTCTTAAATCTTGAACTAACAATTATTACTGTAAGCACTATTAGTGGTGGGAAGTTTAGGTTAGATATTAGGAAAAACTTTTACTTAGGAGGGTGGTATAACACTTGGAACAAGTTACCCAGAGAGGTGGTGGAATCTCTGTCCTTGGAGGTTTTTAAGATCCAGCAAGACAAAGCCTTGGCTGGGATGATCTAGTTGAGGCTAGTCCTGCTTTTGAGCAGGCGGTTGAATTAGATGACCTCCTGAGGTCCCTTCCAACCTTAGTTTCCTGCAATTCTATGGCGGATCTATATTTTGGGGCCTGTACTTGGGACATTCTCTTCCTATCTTAATGGCTAGAAACAGAATAGTCACCAGTCGTATCTTGCTCAATTGTACATGCTTTAAAGGAGGGGTGACCAAACTGCAGCGCGTGTGCCGCAAGTGGCATGGACAGCTTCTATACGTAACGTACAGATCAGGGAGGGGTCAGGTAACAGTAGCAGATTGGGCAGGGAGGAAAAAGCAGGCCAGCGGATCAAGCAGGGAGCACAGGGCAAAAGCAAAAGGCAGAGCAGGCACGGCTTACAGGACAGGGAGCAGAGCAGCAGACTGGGAAAGGGAAGGGGATCAGAGTGGCACACAGGGAGGGTGTAGGGCTAATTTGTAGCATGTCTGGTGAAAAGGTTGGACCCTACCGCTCCCAAAGTTTTAGTCTGGTAAGCTTTCACTATTTCCCAACCTTTCTGTGCATCAGTAAGCTAGTTTTCACTACATTAAATCAGACATGTAGATTTATTTCTACTCTTCTGTCCCCACCTGCACTCCTAAAATACTCCCAAACTGCTGAACTTTACTGCTGTTTTTTTTTCTCGCGTTCTTAGATTCTCACGTTTTATGAGGCTTCTTTTGCTTCAATTAATTTCTACTTTCCATTAACCAAGCTCTCTCTCTCTCAAAAAGAAAAAAGAAAAAAACCAGTGTCTTTCAGAAACAATCACTTAATCAAGTTAATGTAGCATCCATGACATTTTCTGGACAAAAAAAAGGAGAAATGATCACTAACTCAAGGAAATGAACTATTAGAAGAAAAATATGTTCCCACAAAAAACTAGCAGTTGGCCATGACACATTGCTAAGTACTGATATGACTAATCAAACACTGGAGAAGATTCTCTCACATAAATGCACTTATCTGATGAAAATGTGTGACTCATCTTCCTTTCATAGGATACCTACATCAAACAGAATACTCTAGGATAGTGATGCCCAACCTTTCTGCCCAGCGGGCAGACCAGTCTGTCTGTGGCCAGACAGACCAGTCGGCTGTGACCAGTCTGTCCATGGGCCAGATCCAGCCAGTGGTTCTGATCTGGCACCCAGGGTGGTCACAACAAAGCCTTATTTGGCCTCATTGGGGGAGGGGGATGGGGGGACAGGAGGAGGCATGACCTGGCCCTGCGGTATGGGTAAGGGGTGGGAAGAGGTGAAGGTCAGGCCCAGCTCTGACCTTCCAGGGAGTGGGAAGGGTGAGAGGAAAAGGGGGCATGGCCCACCCCTACAGGGGGCATGATTTGGTCCCAACCCAGCCCTGCTGGGAGGTGAAGGGGAAATCTGGAAGCAGGGGTGGGGAAAGCAGGGGCAGGCAAACAGCTGTATTGCCACTGCTTCCCCACTGCCAAATTTCCTGACCCATGGTGGGTCCCATGAGCCAGATGCCATGGTTCTGCGGGCTGCATCTGGCCTGTGGGCCAGAGGTTGAGCACCCCTGGTCTAGGAAATACCGAAAGCCCTTCTATGGCACCTGATTAGGGCTGACCACTTTCTTAGATGAAGCCCATTCTGTGTTAACAATATATTCTTAACCTTGTCCAGAAGCCTAGTGACAGGCTTCTTCCCTCCTCTGAATTCTGGGATGTCACACAAGTAGTGGGTCTTCATATGCTCATTGTTAAAATTCTTTGATACTGACAGAAACTCTAGCACAATACATCAGTAAATGCAGTGACGAGATAAAGGTGCTGAAGCCCATAAACAGCAGTTCCTAGCTCGCAGCATAACTATTCAGCTCATAAAAGAAAGAGGAAGGGCGCGTCTTCCTTCCTGCTGCCTGGCTAGCCCACAGAAAACATTAGGGGAAGTAAAGCAAAACTTTTTTCAGCTAAATGAGCAAAATGCAGATTATGATTGTTTGACAGATATGCTGTAAAGAAAGGGCCTTAAGACCTGATTACTATTTCTAGGCTGGTGAAACACCACAACAGCTAGCTGGGTATCTTTTTCATAAATGGGAAGTTCCTGATACTGTAAAAGAAATGCACTGAAAGCTACCTTCAAAACAAAATTACTGTCTGAATTGATCCTGGCTCTAGCTCTCTTTAAAAAAAATAAAAAACTGATGAGGTGTTACAGCCCAGTAAAGACTTGGACACTGACCCAAACTTCTCCAGCACCCTGATATTAGCCAAGTACAACTCATTCCGTCTCTTCATTGGCACAACCAAATGATTAGGTAACAGAACTCAGGATAACCTTACTAAAGTCCCATTTGTCTGAAGCCATGGAGTTTACTGGCCACAGATGCAAGCCTAATACATGAAGGCTCTACACTATTAAGAGAAATCTGGGGAATCAACTTCCCCACCAAAAACAAAGAGCAGCAGTTGCATCTGCCTCTGGAAACATGAAGGATCGCAGTGCACACTCCTCAAATCATTGGGGCATACTGAAAAGGTCATCAGCTGGAGAAAGAAACAAACGGAAGACATGATTTTTCTTTGCCATCTTAACTCCAGATGTCTGGTTCTACCTTCCAAAAGGTTTCAGAAAAAAACTGGTGACACTAGAAAGCTTATATGCCACAGAATATCAGACTATATAGAAATCACCTGGGAGAAATCTGTTTTACTGCCTTTTTACTCTTGCCATCTCTGTGGAATCAACATTGCTACAAGGGGAAAGCACGTGCTAGATTCTATTCCTTCTTGCACATCAATATCATGACTGCTAAATCCCACTCCATTTCATCTACATCAATTTAGTGAAGTCAACATGTAATGCTGAAAGAATACTTATTACCAAATGATGATAATGCATGCACAAGGAGGAAAGCAGCCTGACTCTCAGATTTCAAATTTGATTTGCAAGTTTAATGTCTTTTTATTTATAAACCGAGCAACACATGATAAGAAAGAGCCCTATGTGCTATGTTTTAGAGTCATGTTTCAGACTAGAATTGCGTTTATATCTAACCTTTTCTCAAAACTTACTGAATACTCAATACTACAGTAGTAAATAAACCTCAGTAGTAAGTAGTAAAAAACAGAATTTATTACAGCTCACCACACAAACCTCAGATTTGTTTCCTAAAAGCTCCTTAATGTGCTAGCTGAAGGACAAAAAAGGTACTATTCCTTTCCAGTAGCTGAATTGGTTGCTTAACTAGTATGTGAAGAATGTCTTAAGAACATCCACCAGGAACATTAGGATGAAGAAAGAAGAGGATCTTGCTTAAAAATGCTTCCAGTTAACTAGAGTTCCCTCCAAAAAATAATCTCAAAGTAGATATTAGGCACTGGAACAATGCCACATCCAAAGAAAAACTAGAAAATATTGCAATAACCCTAAAAACATTTTTCAAGTATCCTTTTTACCTTGTTCATCAAGAAGCTTCTTTGTTAGATCTTCTGCCTCATCTCCGCAGTCTAACTCAAGCGGATCATCATTAATGTCCATGTTCTCCAGCTCCAATTCCAAATCTTCAGTACCAGACACTTCTTTATTATCTTTGGCATCTTTGGACTCTATTTCAAAGAAAGCAGACATTTCAATTCAATAATACTATGCAATGCAAGGATATGTAAATTATGGTTTAAATAACATAAGGACTGTTGTAATATCCCCGTCTCTCCAGGATCATTTCTTATGTTTTCATTCTCTTGTAGAAAGATGTACACTTCTCTTCTAAGAAACATTTCCGTTCTATTTGGCCACTTGACGCTCTCTACTACCTTTTGTGTCACTCCAATCATGACTGGAATGGTCTTGCTCCTTCACCTCCTCCTCTGATGTGCATCTTTTAAGAGTGTTTTGGTTTGCTCTGAACTGTCCTTCACATGCCTTCATTGGCTCAGGCTAAGTTTGTCTGGTGCTCTACACCTATCTTACTAGATGTTTAATTGCACTGTGCACCATGATGTAAACAACAGAACAAGACATTCAAAAATCACTTCAACTTAAATCTGAATAGGACTTGAGATCCTCAGATGAAAGGCACCAGGAAAAAGTATTACATTTGAATGTCCAATGCTTTGTGCATTCGATTTGGGAGTACACATGGGATACTCAAAATGCTGGATGCATGTGTTTACACGCAAAATTTTGAAAGACTGGCACTTTATGGATAAAGTAAAGTTTCCTTTAGTTAACATGTGTAATGCATGACACCTCTTTGTTGTTCTATTTAATAGAATAATATTACGAAACGGATGCTGTTTTGTATGAAGAATGCAAAGCTAAAGTGCAATGAGACTTCCTAGGGAAAACAGCTATATCTTTCATGGAGATTTTGTAGTTACCATCTACTAAACCTTTCTGAAATGCGCACACAAAAGACCAAGCCCTAATCATCAACGAAAAACAAGTCGCTAAAAGTTGGAAATGGAGTCACAATCATATCCTTCAAAGAAAAACCATCTGGTATTGTGCTCTGTATTGTGCGGATTTGGCTAGCAGTATTATGCACGAAGTCATACAAAATGGTCCAACTGTTTTTGCCTGAACTTCTGACTCTCTGCAAGTGACACTACTGTATTTTTGTTTTGTTAAATAAAAATTAACCATAGCTAGAATTCTGAAAAAAACTCACCTACAGTATTCTCATAATCTTTCAGGGGTTGTTAGGCATACTGTAGCTAAAACCTTTAAATTTACAAAGCTTAAAATAATACTTGATAACTTAATAGTTTTCAAATAAAAATATGATGAAAGTTTCAAGAGGCACGTACTTTATATGTAAATAATTAAGAATAGTTTTCAGAGAGATGATGCGTTTAATTTAACCTCTAAAGAACAGTCAACACATTTGAGTTCCTTTCCTAATTGATATTTTTCATTTCATAATCATAAATAAAGTACTTAGCTTTTGCGCTTTAGGTTCTATCTATACTACAAAAAGTGTCCTTATGCACCAAGACATCTTTCTAGCATTTTTCCTTGAGATAGAGGTGAAAACTAACTGTGCCTTAGCTATAAAGCTAGTTAAAATCCATCCCAAGTAAGGGGGGGGGGGGGGGTGGGCCTCAACTTTAATTAGCTACACAGGGGTTAGGAATTAATCATGGCCCATCTCCACTATAAGTTTTCTCCAAGATAGCTGCCTCACATATTTATTCACTCACGTCAGCAATCTCAGCATTTTTTAAACTGCGACCAATATACGCTTTCTTTCCATTGACAATATAACTATAGTCTCTGTTCTTTTATATGAAGGTGGATACAGTAATACCTACCCATACATATTAAGCACATTTAGACTTGCTGATGAAATGAACTGGTTTCACTTTCCATCATTATAAAAAAAACCCTCATATTCAGATGATCTACTTGGCAATTTCTCCTGCACAAAATCATCCATCCTATAGTAGTGTTCTGTCTATTATATCAATTAATAATCAGTCTTTAGCTGAAGTAATTATTTCTACCAAGTGTGCTTAAATGTTGCTGTTCTAGACATTTTTTCTACCCATTTTCTCCCATGTTTTACCTCTAGATTCCTCCTTACTGGGATCCTTGCTCTGAGAATATTTTTCATTATCTTTAAACAAGATGGCTGGCACAAAAGCTTTCAGATCAATAAGGTTCTCGTAGAAATTTCGTGCATCTTCATCTTCCCAGATGCCCCCTTCCAGGTCATATTCTCCTGGTTTGCCTGGGGTAAAAATGTCAATGCCAGGGCCATGCTCTGGAATCACAGAACGTATAAATCATTACCAAAATACTCATATCAAAAAAGAATTATGTTAGCAATAAATATATGCACATGGATTGCAGATCTTTTCATTGTAGAGACAGATTGACAGTAAACAATTTATTTAAAAAAAAAAAAAAAATAAAAGTTTCCTTATCTATTCCTAGTACCACCTTGGGTTACTAAAATTGGCCATATTTTCCAGGACATTCTGAGGATAATCTCGTTCAAGAACAATTCAAACTGAATAAAATTACAAAGTCATACTGCATCATCAAGAACAGTTTTCAGAATGTATCCACATCAGCATCATTTATTAGGGAATGAAACTGTCAATTGCTAAACCTGTTAAATTTTGTGGAAAATAAGAAAATGCTTTCAAAGCATGGAATACTACACTGCTGAGGCAATACAGGTAGTGAAGCTGTATCAGTCATCATATCTGTCCTACCAAACATTCTTTTTAAATCTCAAGAATATGTTAGGACAAAGTTCAGGCATGATTCCAACAATCTATCTGTAAATATTACAGTTTAGCACTTGTTAAAGACATGGGCTCACTGTATACACAAAAAAAGTCTTCCATCACATAGGGAGGTCATGCATGGCCATCTAGTGGCTTATCTGACATCATGAAAAGTTTTCCTGCTTGTAATTTTCATTTAACCTGAAAATGAGGTCTAAGTTCACTGGAAAACTATATTAAATTACAAAGCTCTAAAATACACTAAAAATATAATAAAGAAACACAAAGCATCCCATACACCAGTTTGAGAACCAATTAAGTTATGAAATATTAAGATGAAGAAATATTGAAATCTCATCAGTGGAGATTTCCTGGTATGGTATGCTTAGGCTCAGTGACCCTTTGCCAACTGACATAATTTTGATCCAATGTGCGTTTCAGAAGCAATAAAGGCATTTTTTCCTTTGTTTTTAATTTCTGGCATTTTTTGGCTTAAGAAAAAACCTACCTGGTGACAATCAGCTTATAATCAAGCACAACATTCTGTTTTATAAGTTATCATTTTCTCTTACTGTAAACCACCATGAGCCTCTTTTGGGATGGGCAGCATATAAATCGAATAAATAAATAAATAATTGGTAATAATTCACTGAAAATTCCATTTTAAATGCAGATTGTGTAATCTGCAGATTTCAATTATCTATCACATGCAAAATGGAATGACTAATTTAAACTAAAGCATATCTATGCATTAAAGTGATGAAAAGACCCAAGACATACACAACTTTGTTTAACTGACATCCATTACCTTACCACAAAGGTTAACTAGCTGATACCTATAATATCCCAATGTTAGTTAGTAATTTCCAAGTCAATTTTATTTATCTATATTTTATTTTCTGCTCTGCTGTACACTGAATTTCAAGATCCTAAACATTAAAAAAGGAAACCAGCATTAAGAAAGAACACAGATCCATGTGAGGGTTTAGCTTTTTTCCTCCCGTTAATAGAAAGCTCAGCACTGTGAAGCCCATAACACGTTTACCAAACCTAAAGAGGCCCTACCCTCTGGTGTTGGTTTATCTTGGGGAAGATCAGGCATATTTTCATCCAACAGATCAGCTAGAGACTGAGAGTTTGCCAACAACTTCTGATAGGACATTGCAAATTCTTCATACTGCTTGTGTCGATCTTCACTCAACTCTCCTTTAGAATGCAGAATACGCCTACAAAGATCAAATTTAAAAAAGTACAATCAGCCATTCAGTTTATTAAAGATATGGAACACCTGACAAAGATCTCCACTTAATAAATTCAGTCTTCCCTCAGGGAACATACACAGACACAGACATACATACTCTTAAAACAGCAGTGATGAAAGACAAAAGTATCAGAAATTTGGTTGAAACTATTTCCAAAGTTCAATAAACTAAACTTAGTATGGCCATGGCATCTTTATGGATAATGGAAAGAATCTCCTGGTTAAATGAGATTTTTTTTAAAAAGCAAAAAGCTTTTCCCCCTAAAATATTTTTGTAATGAAAAAGTTTTAGAGTTCAATATTTAACATAAATTGTTGAACCTGTATTAAAACAGAGTAAGACTGCTTTGAAGGTAATGACAATAGATTTCCATACTACTGATAGCAGCAAGAGGAAGGTTGTCACCAAGAGGCTCAGAAATGCAACTTTTAACAACCCATTTATTTAGCAGTTAACTCGGTAATTTCATAGATTGTAGAGTCGGAAGAGACCACAATGGATCATCATGTCCGCCCCCCTGCCCCTGGCAGAAAAGAGGACCAAGGTCAGATGACCCCAGCCAGGTGACTATCTAGCCTCTTCTTGAAGACCTCCAAGCTAGGTGATAGCACCACCTCTCTTGGAAGCCCATTCCAGATCCTGGCCATCCTTACTGTGAAAAATTTCTTCCTAATATCTAACCTAAATCCACTCTCAGCTAGTTTATGCCCTTTATTCCTAGGCACTCCCTGGGGCGCCCTAGTAAACAGCGCGTCACCTATTCCCTGTTGACCTCCCCTAATAAATTTACAGGCGGCCACAAGATCTCCCCTCAGCCGTCTCTTGTGAAGGCTGAAGAGATTCAGCTCTCTCAACCTCCCCCCCGTAGGGTCTATCACAAAGGCCAGTAATCATGCGAGTGGCCCTCCTCTGGACCCTCTTCAGATTCCCCGCGTCCCTCTTGAAGTGTGGCGCCCACTTGAGCAGACATCCTTGAAATAAAGTGCAGTGCGGTGTACTCGTGTATGTTCTGCCTTCTCTTGTACTACTAAAATGTTAGCTTTTAAGCACAGATGGTTTTTTAAATGTTATTTTTTATTAAAAATACATTTTCAAATGAAATATTCAAGTTAGAAAGAGTATGATGCACTTATCACACAAATTTTAGGAAGACATGCCAACCAAAGATATTACAGTTCCCTTTTCTCATTAGAAAACTACAATTAAGTCTGAAAAAAGGAAAAAAAAAAAGATTATGAACCACGTCTTCAAACAAACAGTTAGCAGCTTGAGAATAAACCCTCATCTCCCAGTAAGGAAGTACAAAAAAAAGGCAGATGAATCAAAAATAGCACCTATTAACCACTTGTTCAAAAAAAATGGAGCTATGCTCACTTAGCACCCACTTAAATCTTCACTCGCTGATTTCTGCACATCCTCTCTATTCTTTGGGTGGATAGGAAGAGAAATGTAGACAAAATGTTGCTCTCTCAAAATACAGTTGCCATGGTCATTAGGCAGTAGCATTAAATAATGCTCACATGGTACCTTAGGGACCAGACAACATTTATACAGAAGGAAAAAAAGAAAAGTTACTCTGTGCAGTAAGACACCATGAGTCTGGAAGAAGATTAGATAAGCAAGTCTACAGAGCACCCCTCCCCACCAAGCTTCAGTTTATTTGGAGAAGAAAAAATTAAAGGTAGAAGGAAAACTCAAAACATGCCATTTAGCTTATATAGGACAAATGCTTGTAGAACAACTATAAGTGTGCCAGTGAAGGTAATCAAGGCAAGATAGGCATTAACACATAGAACCACTTGTTCCACTCCTGTCGAGGGGAAGAAGCTGGCATCCCCACGATGTTCAATGCTGGAACCAAACTACACACTGACTTCACACCAGAACCAGACTATAGATAGCAACTGGCAAAAATACCAGCCTTAGAGCTCTAAATCATGCCACAAATCCACCTCAAATACCGAAAGGAAATTATTGCTCCTCCCCTTCCTTTTTTTTGGTTTGTAAGTCCATTTCTGTTCAGACATACTGCCCGATTTGCAGAAACTTTGAATGTTGCAGAAGAATATTTATTTTTTAAAACAGTTCTTATTGAAAAGTTTATGGTCAACTAACACTAGATTTTGTAAACACTCAGTTGCCTGGGAAAAAAAACAACAACCCCCACGCAACCCCAAATTGGGGATCAAATGTGAGAGTGTAACTTTGAAAAATGTGCATTACACTTTATGCTGTCCTGATTTGAAAGTATCTTTAAATCACATTTTTACGTAGCATCGCTACTGTGCATAGCATTTTCAGATTCCCCTGAGGCTCTGGATCTGAGGAGTGACAGCCTAACATAAAGATTTGATTTGAAATTAAAAATGATGTCTCATAAAAGTCACTATTTTTTAAAGATAATTTACCTATCTTTATCATCTCAGGTGTCATTGATAAAAAAAAAATCCTAATTCTCCAGCTTCCTTGGGTTTTTTTAAATTCACTAGGTTCAGTTGCTATCCTTCATTTTTAGGTTTCTTGTATAGATACAAGCAATGATGTCAACATAGTCCTAAAATAAATTATTACAACCCAGATAGTGCCTCTAACATAGATGCATCTCACAACTGCTCATGATCTGATCTAGAAGCACAAACTGACCACGAGAGCACTTCCACTCTTCTGCCACCAAGAATCTTTGCTTATGTGAGCAGAGTTTTAACTTACTACAGTCGGATTCAGCTTCTACTCCTCGTGATTAGACTAAAATAGCACCTGTAAAAATTACAAAGCATTCAAGCATGCATGGCAGGCAGGGGGGGTGATGGGAGAGGAGCAAGATTAATCAAAACAGCACTATTTAAAGGTATAATGGGCCTGGTATATGTGGGTCTAGAAATTAACATTTCATATTACCAGACTGTACCATTTATTTCTAGCTACCTTGGCTCATAAAATTTCAGATTTAAAAAAACAAACAACCAAAAAAAACTTCAGAGATACTGTTGCAAACTCCTGTGCCCTGAAGGTGCCACAGAGTATCACCAATGTTAACACTGTTAGGTATGCACAGGTGATTCACAAGATAAACCCAGAGATTGCAAATTGAAATCCATATAATTGTGGTCTTTCTGAGTTCTTTGCAACAGAAAAACTAAGAGCTGGCATTTTCCAAGGGGTACCTCAAGTTTATCCCAGGGTACCTTCAGTCTAAAAAGACTGACAACCACTGCTATAAGTTCTGCACAAGATGGGATACAGGACTGTCCCACCTATACCTTCCTTTGTCCTTGATATTCTCCCTCTTACCCCAGTAGTTTATGGTGACTGGAGGGTCACACTGAAGGGTAAGGATTGACCTCTTCATCCAGAATCACTCTAGCTATACAACCTGTTACACATGACCACAGACGACACATGGGCTAGAAGGCAACTGTGAACTAGGCCCAATGTTCATTTTCACAACAAAGGCAACACAGTTTTCTTTTATCTAGTAATCCTCTTTGATTTGTTTCATAGTAGTTTGAATGGTGTTTTGGGGATAATACTGACTGGTTGTTACCACAGACAGGCACTGTTCAAAAACTGATTCAAAACACAAAAGCCAGCTATGTTCAGTAAAAGGAGGTCTCCATAACTCCTAGAACAAGCTGCATGACTCTGTTCATCATCCCCAATTTTTAACAACAAAAAAAACTGCACAACTGCATGCTCTTGAGAATATCTTTTTCCTAACGGCTAATAATGGGAAATAAATTTCCAGGCAAGAATAAGAGCTTTTGTGTTTCATCCAGGTAGATTTAAACAGTTTAAAGAAAATCCCCTCTCCTACATAAGGGGAGAGAGGAGATCAGCAGAAGTTTTGCTTGCTGGGGACCAAAACATCTAGAAGGCATTAATATGCCTTCAATAAAAGCTCAGTAATATTTTCAGCAGCTGTTTCCTGCCACTTGCACCCTCGATTATGAGAGGTGACAACTACCCAAAGCATGAGCTGGCGTGAAAGAAAGAGATATCAGTGGCTCTACTCAAGGATATGCATCAATCAATATGAGGCCTAAGAGCTCAGGTTTGTTACACAAAGACCAAGATGACATTGTCATGTGAACAGATCTGTTCAATTAACAAGATTTTATTAGAGTTAAATATACTGCTGCAGTTTTGAAAACCCAAACACTGTAGCCTTTGGCTAGCATGTGAGGACTAAAAACAAAAACAAAACTAGCCAGGAACAGACCATAATGGAAATAAACTTTGATGAAATATTTTAAAAATAAATTAAATACCTGTGAAAAGAATAAATTTGGTATCTTGAAGGATTCTGTTTAACACACAATTAATAAGTATATTTAATGCAGCTTATTTTTGTCATTCCTTTAACTATTTCATAAAAAACAATAAAACCTTTCATTAACTTACTAGACACTATAGGTTTTATTGATTTCCTAGGACTCATGAATGAAGTGTTTTATTACAGCATTGTTTTATGCTATTTACACGTTAGCAGTAAATGAACATGATCTCTTTGACAATAAACACTGCAGCAGTTAGGGACATTTTCATCTTAAACATTTTGAAAGGAAGAATCCAATTGGTTGAAAACAAATTTTCAATTATATTGAGCTAGTCTGTAAATATATTTGGGAGTCAGAGCACAGTATTAAACTGTTTATATGCTTCCTTGTTCATTTACAAATGCAATAAACCTTTTAAAGGTGTGCTTCACTCAAGTGCCACCCAGACACAAAAAAAAGCTTAAACAGATCACCACACTTGAATTGAACTCAAGTTGGACAGCTCCTCAAAAAGACTGGGTTAATTGCACACTAGCATAACTCTTTAGCTGTTAGTAAAGCAGGTCATGCTTTGAATATTACACAGAAGTAGTAGATCTGCTGAAAGTGCCATTTTTACAGCCACATTAAAAGAAAAAGACCAGATTCTATGCTCAATTCTAGTACATGTTCAAACTTTTCACTAGCCAGAATTTGGTCATGCCTTGCAAATCTAACGAGCTTGTTCCTAGTATAGCTATAAATGTGCTAACCAAGTTAAGCAGAAATAGGCTTTTCTCCAATACAAAGGCAAAATGCAACTATTTTAAAACCCAAATATTTAAACAAAAAGTTATCACCAAATGAATCTAAATGATCCTGCAGAACACCTCAGCACCAGAACAGAGTCCTGCACTCTAGGTTGTATAAACGAACATATTTAAAGCATCAAAACCTTCACAGATTTCTCTCTCTCACTCTCATTTTAATTCTCAACTTTCTTTGTACCGGGGGGGGGGGCCACGGCGCAGCACTTAGTTTCTCATTATATAGTTTTGGGTCTAGCATTCAATAGCAGCTGTGTAACTGAAAGACCTAAGTAGATGTTTACTAAACTATGCATCGATTCTAAGATAATGTATTTACATGAATCCAAGACAATTTTTAATTTAAGACTACCCCCTCAATAACCAGATTCATACATTTCTGATCATTTTCCATGTACAGAATCTAATTATTAGAGGGTCATCTTAAAATTTGTCCCCTGACCCTTGTGACAAGGAAAGCAGTGGCAGGTGGGCAAGCAGCCTGATCCTTGCGCTCCTCACATTGCTTGCCTTCCTTCCCCCTGGCACCAGCCCCCCTGCTACCGTCTCTCTGGCAACTTGCCTCCCCCTGATGCCCGCCCATCTGGCTGCTGGATAATTAAAGAAGGCATACAATTATAGATTCATAGATTGTAAGGATCTGGAAGGGACCTAGCAAGGTCATCATTTCCAGCCCCCTGCACTAGGCAGGAAAGACAACTGGGGTCTGGTGACCCCAGAGAGGTGACTGTCTAGTCTCCTCTTGAAGATTTCCCGGGTAGGCAATTGCACCACCTGTGGAGGGAGCTTATTCCACAGTCTGGACACCTTATATGTGAAGTTTTTCCTAGTGTTAAGCCTGAAATCGTCTTCCAGGAGGTCATGGCCATTACTCCTGGTTTTCCCCAAGGGTGCCCTGGTGAACAGCTGTTTGTCGAGCCCTTGATGTAGTCCCCTGATACAGCAGTAAGCTGCTACCAGGTCCTCTCTCAGCATTCTCTTTTTCAGGTTGAAGAGGCCCACGTCCCTCAGCCTTTCCTCATATGGCTTGCGGTGCAAGTCTCTGATCATACGGGTGGCTCTTCTATGGACTCTCTCAAGCTTCTCCACATCCTTGTTGAAGTGTGGCGCCCAGAACTGGACGCAGTACTCCAACTGCGGTCTCACCAGTGCTGAGAAATGCGGAAGAATCACTTCCTTGGTTTTGGTTAAAATGCATCAGTTGATGAATGCCAAAGTATTGTTTGCTCTGCTGGCTACAGCATCGCACTGACAGCTCATATTCATACTATGGTCTATGATTACTCCTAGGTCCTTTCAGTTGTGGCGCTAGTCAGTTTGGGGCCACCAAGCCTGGAAGTATATTGGGGATTGTTCGTCTCCAGATGGAACACTTTACACTTCTCAATGCTGAACTTCAACTGGTTCTGACTCACCCAACTTACCAGCCCGTCTTGGTCAGGCTGCAGACACAGGCAATCTTCAAGAGTGACCATGGTCCCCCATAACTTGGTGTCGTCCGTGAACTTGGCCAATGAGCTCTTCACCTCCACATCCAAGTCATTGATAAAGATGTTGAAAAGCACTGGACCAAGCACCAACCCCTGAGGGACACCACTGGCCACTTCTTGCCAGGATGACACAGATCCGTTCATTACAACTCTCTGGGTCCTACCCACCTGTCAAGCAGTTAAGCCCACAATCCTCCAATTTTCCTGTGAGAACATCATGGGATACCAAATCAAAGGCCTTTTGAAAGTCTAGGTATACAATGTTGACCTGTCTCTTATCCAGGTGGCAAGTTACCTGGTTGCAGAAGATGAGATTGGTAAGGCAAAACCTGTTCACGATGAAACCATGCTGGCTGTCATTCAGAATCTTACTTTCTGCAAGCCTACTGCACAGACTCCCTGGTGAATTTTTCCAGGATTTTCCCTGGGATAGAAGTTAAGCTAACTGGCCTATAGTTGCTTGGGCCCTCTCTCCTCCCCTTCTTGAAGATGGGCACAACATTGACCCTCTTTCAGTCTTCAGGGACCTCCCCTGAGCACCACAAGTTTTGAAAGAGTTTCACCAGAGGTCCCATGATGACTTCAGCCAGCTCCTTCAGCACTCTTGGATGACGTTCATCTGGTCCTGCTGACTTATAAATGTCTAATTTTTCTAATTAATCATGGACCAGCTCAGCATCTACAATAAGAAGGTGATCATTCCCAACACATCCATTCTGAACCTTATCTAGTATCATTTTCCCCTTAGTCCGGTGAAATACTGAAGCAAAGCGGTCATTCAGGAGTTCAGTGTTCTCCTGAGCGTCAGTAACCAGCTGTCCTGTGTTGTTAAACAATGGCCCCATGCTTAGAAGATGTAAAACATTAGATGGACTTGCCAGGTCTATTAAGCTCTGCTTAAATGAATATACAAATGCAGAGGATAAAAGGGGAAAGTCATAAATACTTAGGAAATCAAATCAGACCGAAATGGTAACCTAATTTTCCCTGATATTCTTCTTACATTTATCTTTGTCCCAGACTTAACTATAGCTACAACAGTTTACATAATAAAAGTTAACATCCATTAAATTACTTATATGGTGACACAGAAAAAAAAAGACAAGCACGCGCACACACTCTTAAGAAGTACTACTACAGAATCCAACTTATCCAGAGTATTTGCCCGATAGGGATGGGCCAGAACTATGACAAAGGCCCACGTTTCTCTCTTGCACCCATTAACAGCTTAGACTCAACATTAAAATTTGTTCATGCCAAAATTTTCTACTGCTTACATTTTCATCTGGATTTCAGACCTAAAAGACTGGAAATGTTTACATCTACGTTTTTTGGTATTGGATACTACAAACCTGTGCAGTTTGACTGAGTCCATGTTACGGAGGTAGCATTTTTACTTCAGGCTCTTATCAATATCTGAAAACAGTCACTTGCTTAACTCTGGCATTGGAATCATTCTAGGAATGCAAGAATTGCCACATCACGTCAATCAACCTACTTACAACCAGAATGACACTTCAGGACACTTAAGAGGAAAGTGGACAATTATTCATCAACATGTCCATGATGAAAATCTCTTTCAAGGTTAGGGTATTTAGGTAACCTAATTCCTGAAGTATGAAGGTTGATATTGTCCAATTTAATATCTGGAGTTCAAGTTTAAAAGGGAAAAGTAATTTAAGCCAATCTGACCTTGTAAACTCATATCTATTAAAACCTAAAGGATTTTTCTACTAAACTTATTTTTAACCCCTATATTCAGATCTTTACTGACAAGGTTGCCACAGAAAAAGTAAACAAAGAAAAGCCATGTTAGTATATGCTCCATAAGAAACAAGTGGGTGAGGAAGGAGAAATCAGTATGTGCTAAGTGGTAAAGGACTACATCATCTGGGAAAGAAATATTCATCTCAAGCTGCTAAGGAAATGTTACAAAAAATGGGAGTGAAAGAAAAAATTAAAACCAGGTGGAAGGGGTAGGGGGTTACTTAGCAGTTTTCTTTAAATATTTAAAATGAATACCTTATTATTTCTTTGTATTCAAAACCCTACATAAAATACCTTTCTCCACTGCTAGTACAGAGAATCTTCTGCAGAAGTACTTTTTCCCTCCCACATACAGCAAGCAAAAAACTTTTGTTTGAGGGTAAGAGCTGAAAAAAATCTAAACATTTTATGAACTCAACTGCTTTCTCAGTTAATGAAAAACAATGTTTAAATGTCACCTGTTTTGTCTCTCAATATTTTGTAGCTCCCTGTGGTCCCTTTTCAGGTGTTTGGTCAATGATGTAAAATATTCCTTC
Organism: Alligator sinensis; assembly: GCF_000455745.1. Lineage (NCBI taxonomy): Eukaryota > Metazoa > Chordata > Crocodylia > Alligatoridae > Alligator > Alligator sinensis. The sequence goes on along the minus strand of NW_005842018.1, from coordinate 2,808,670 downwards.
AACAAATTCTGGAAAGGCTGTTGTTTCTCTGGGCTGATTATCTCACTAGGAGGAAAACTCAGGTTAAACTTCTCTGCAGCATTTTTAACCTTCCTTGGTACCAAGCCAGCAATGTCATCACCACAATGCCGGCAAAAGCTTATAACCACAGAAACATGAGTGTGGGATTCTCGATCAGCGTTAATAATGTTTTTTAGCTGTTCATAAATTAAAGACAGACCTTCCTTGTCAGTGAAAATCCCAACTATTGTCAATTCTGCAATGAAACGTAAGTCAGTTCTTAGTTTGGTAATGTTGGGAGTTTTCTCCTCTTTCCTTGCTTCAAAATGCTTTTTCCAGGCCTGAAGTAATGAGGGAGCAAAATCAGCATAGCGCTGGTGAAATAGAGAACACAAGTGCACAGCACAGTTCACATCTGATATTTTGAGCTTTGCTTCCACAATAGAAGCTACAGCTTCTGCAATGTACTTGCTTAAATTGAGGCTATTAAAATCATGGGACAAGGAGTCTCTCTGTTGCTCTGTGATAGTTTTTAGCTTCTTAACAAAAGCTGTGTTCTTCTTCAGACTTGAGTCCAATCTGCTAAAGAAATTTTCCTCAGGGCGGCTGTCTGGTGCACTCTGGTTTTTGCTGCGGAGTTCCTTTCTTGCTTGATGGCGTTCCCAAGCCTCCTGATGGAGCTGATGTGCTTCCTCTTTTTCTCTAAAACAAAACAAAACAAAACTTTAAAAAATCTACTTATTTCCACTACAGGTTCCTGAATTTTTATAGATTAACAGTTCTAGGAACCATTTAAAACCAATGCTAATGCATCACAAGTTAATTCATTTTTCGGTTGTAATCTTGTCTTAACATTTCCCAATACTTATTACCTACTAGTAAACATCTAGCATGTTCTCTTAACATTAAGCAATTCCCAGTAATCCATGGTCTCACTAAATGGCAGGACTGCTTCTAACCTTTGCTGAAAATAAGCAAATACCACCCATGTAAAACATAAAAATGCCTGCAAAGTACTGAATGCTTGTTGATTAAAAATACTACACAGAAAAGTCCAAATACAAGAATCCTCCTTTTGGAGACTAAAATAGGTCAACTAGGGAACAGAATGCAGCTATATTATACAATTGTTTGGAGTAAGTAGCAGTCTGTATCCAATTGTATTTAAGTAGGCAAAAAGCATTCATTTAACCATAATTCTGGCCAAGACTGACATCCCTATCTTAGTGTTGTATTTTAAATGTAAAAATAAATTAAAAAAAAAAAATAAAAAAAAAAAAAATGGTCAGAATCTGGATTTTAATGATCATTCAAGAGATCATGCCTCTAACTCCACTGTGCCTCTTAATATCAGAGGACCATTTACTAAATCTAACACTACTTCCTATTGTGTCCTGTGTTTCCTTGCATATTTTCCACGCAAATTTCAACAATCCCTAACTCTTTATGAGAATTGTTTATAGATCACAGACCATTTCTACCACTTAAAAGTTTACAGCAAATACTTTTAAGACTGGTCTTGGGACTAAGACACGGGACTGAGAATAGGCACCAGCATATCTGGTGCCTATTCCCAAAGAGATATCATCTACGTCTACAAGCAAGACACTTAGCCTCTTTGTGCCTCTATTTTTTCACCTATTTAAGTGGAAGTAATACTTTTCTACCTCAATCAGATTTAGTGATGCTAAATTCAGTTATGTTTGTCTACAATGCTACAAACTCTAAACTAATGACAGTCCTAGCAATTCAAAGTAGAAGCTTGGATAAAAAAGTTATTAGGCAGGTGACTAACTGCCTTATTTTAGTTTCTCAAAAGACATGGTGGATATCACTTTGCATTTTATATAAATTCAAATAAGTGATACCCCATGAGATCAATACCTGGTAAGAGCAACAACTGCTTATCAGCAATATTTTCCCCAGCTACATATTCTGAGGATGCTACCTAGAACAGCAACAGGTGCTCGGACACAATATAGCTGCTAAGTGTTGACTGCTTGTGTTTGTAAGAGAATTAATGCAATTCATTCATTAAATAGAATCATACTGATCCTACAGCCATGACTTAGGCAAAATTCCCATTGAGGTCAACAGGAATTTTGCTTGAGAAAGGAAGAAACTACTAACCAAAATTAAAACCATAAAACAGTGGCTGCCTACTCGGCTACTACAGCACCCTGGAGTACCATAAGACCCTTTCAAGGACTCTGCCGCCAGGTCAAAGTGCCCCATGCACCTTGTATGGAGCCAGATCTGGGAGTGATGGCAGCAGGAGTGGAAGTTCCTGACTGCATTAAATTTATTGACAGAGATGGTGGCATCACCCTGGTTAAGAACCACTTTGGTAATCTGTGACAGTGGTTCTCAACTGGGGTGGTGCTAAACTCTGAAAAATTACTGCTGTAAACCATAAATCTTACTTCAGCTGAGCAGCTGCCTCCTCTTGCTGCCGTTTTACTTCCTCTTCTTGTTTCTTTTTCTCTTCCTCTTCAAGCTTTTTTTCTTCCTCCTCCTTCCTTTTCTGTTCCTCCTCAGCTTTTATTTTGTCGTCCTCCTTTTTCTTTCGCTCCTTGTCTTCTTTTTTCCTTTTATCCTCTTCCAGTTTTTTCTTTTTATCTTCAGATGTCTTTAGGGCCTCTCTCTTCATGCCAACCTTGACATCATCTTTTGGTTTCTCTCTACTGCTCACTGGTCGCCTTTCACTGAAGTCTTTATCTTTGTTATTTAATGAAGATTCTTTTTCTTCCATATTTGCTGGCTTTTTGCGCTCAGCTGGCATTATGTTATCCAGGCAAATCTATAGAAATACAGGAATATCACCATTTTTACTATACTATTAAAATACAAATTAGTTTTCATTGTATTTCGATATTTTCTAAGTTGTAATTTCTGTATAATACTTGATTTAAAACTGCACCATTCGGTTAAAATACTAAGTGAAATCAATGAAGGAAACTTGGTAAATAATGTGCATGCAACATGTACTAGTCTGTTACATTGTTCCCATTTCCCGAGGCTCAGGACAAGACGGAAAATGCTGTTTTGGCACAATCTAAATGTCTATAACAGCTTTTGGCATGGTTTACAGTACTCTTGTCAGCCTGAGATGTAAAGTCAGATAACTGTTTGAAGCTGCCATAACCTGAGCAAGAACAAGCACTCTAGTAATAATAATTTAAAAAAAAACCCCAAAAACCAACAACCCTGTCAGTGCCAAGAAACTGCTCAAAAAAACAACCCTACTTATCAAAGAAGGGCTTTCCTAAAATTCTTTCCCCTTTCTGCAACAAGCTGCAAAAAATATTTTACTGTCCATGCAATTTACCTTTAAATTACCGATGTATTAAATACCGTTCTGTATTTTTAGATCCTGAAGGATCCTACCTCCGATAGTGGAACATTTATACACTAACATCAGGGCCTCGATTTTACAAATGTGAATGTACGCGCTCACCTTTAGTCCTACTGTTACTACTCGCGTACATACGCTTAACCACATAAACACAGGCATTTGCAGAATTAGGATCAAGGGGAAAAGTTTAATATTCCTACTTATAGTAAATTATACTCTTACACTTCACTCTTTTTGCAATTCAAACTTTTAGGGAGTTGCTGTTAAATTAAAAATTTCCTAGACAATCTTTAGTTATTTTACTAACTTCAATTGTCAGGACTGATAAGTATTAAAAACAAATGACCATTAGACTTTTGTCTACCTTCTACCTGTCTGTTCATTTTAAGTCATGAAAACAAATAAGTCAGGTTTATGTTTCCGGTTTGAATGAAATGTCTGAACAATAAAAGAAAAGTTCCCTGGTTATTTTCATTCTCGTAATTATTACATTGGAAATGAATAAAGTAATAA
>NW_005842018.1:2802172-2804771 GCF_000455745.1 Alligator sinensis | reverse complement strand
AAAGAGTGTACATTTGAAAAATCACCCCACCTTAAAGCAAATCCTCATTACTGATTATTTCCATTTTCTCCTAACATGAAAAGTCTTTGATAATCCTTCCTACTCAGAAGATAGATTGAATACTATATGAACATAGGGAATTTGGGATATTTTGTAGATATTTGACTGTTTCTCATGAAGAGTTTTTTTAAAAGATAGTCTAGCTACAGAACAAAAAATTCAAAGAAAGTAGCTGTGTAAACTGTCCAAATCTGTGTCCCTTATATGTAAAAGTAGGTCAATTACCATGAAAAATCAATACTTGATCACTTACTGTTTGCAAAGTTCTCACTCTCTGCCAACTGTTTGGAAAAGGTGGTTGTTTTGTTGAGACTTGTATTCAAGGGAAACTGGACAAAGACAAATTAATTTCACACATGTCACTGCAACTACCAACGGATACCAACTCTGGGCCCTACTGAACTGACCAAAATGACCAATGGTTAACTACAACTGAAAAGCTCCACAGCTCACTGCCTGCCAATTGCCCTGCTCAGGCAGCCAATATTATGTTATTTTTACTTTTTATTTTATCCTGCATCATTTTAAAATAGCTTTAGTATGAAATTAGTACGTTTAAAAACTTCATACTAGAGGCCAGATGTGCAAATGGATCTGGGATGGATTCTAGGAAGGCACTTTTTTAATCCAATTATAAGATCTGGTCCTCCAAATATTTTGCTGCAAACTCAACGTTAAGAGTTCAGCAGACTAAGCTCACAGAAGGGACATCATGAAGGCCACATTCATCCTAGAGCTCCCTCAGTTTGTTTTAACAGTTCGAATGGGGGCCTTCCTACATTTTCGGGTCATTTGAGCACCCCATTGATAAGATCAGAGTTCATTTTAATACTAACAGAAATCTTTCAGAAAATACAGGAAACAGCTATTAATTTAAAACAACCTTTATCAAAACGTTATAATTATAGCAAAAAGATGTTTGAAAAGAATACATTTAGAGCTCAGGTTAAAAGCAAACAGCTGAAAGACATAAAAATTAAGAAGTTATTAAAAAAAGGAACTTAAGCTTTAAAAAAAAAAAAAAAAAGTATAAACTACAAGCATGGACATTTGCTAAATAACTGCTCCCAGCATGACCCTTCTGGCTCGCATCAGATGCAGGGAAACTCAAGACTGTCTAACAAAGTGATCTCTGATATTAGCAGTTTTGTGACCAATATATTCAGGCTGATATTCAGAAATCTGATCCCTGGTCCACTGAACTGGATGTATGAATGTAACAGAGGGGATAACTCAGGATGTGGTGGACCAGGTAAGGACTACTTATTATTACTCATGACAAGGAAAACAACTGGAATAGTGATACATAGTTTTACCCTGATGACAAAGGTAACAAAGAAATGCATCCAGATGCTAGTGCATGCATGTCTACCGAGAAGGGACTGACAGTTAGACACATGCATGTGCTAAAACCAAACAGCGCTAAGAAGCCACAGCTCAGGCAACCAACATGATGTTGTTTTTACTTTTTATTGCATCGGGCATCATTTTAGTTTATCAGCTCAGAGTTGGATGGTAGAAACAAGAGAACGGGCCGATAAGGAGGCCAGAATTCAAGGACTCATCACGGCAAATAAAACACCTTCTAGGTCCCTCCCTTGTAAACATTTGCTTCGTTTCGAACGCCATCACACAACGCTCTAATGTTTTTCACTAATGCATTTTCCATCCCAACTCAATCTTAGGCTGGTCTCCGGAATACGTTTGTTTCCCACGTTTTAATTCTTCACGACAACTTTGACGTGCAAACACGTTCTGTAGCTTCGTTCGCTGCAAAGCAGGTGACAGAAACGGTCTGCGTGAGGCCACCTGTCGAGTAGGAGAGGCTCGGCATCCAGCCCCGCCCCTCCCCAACACCGTCTGGCAGGCCCGGGGAAGCAGCAATTCAAATATACGCTAGTCCCGTCTACCCTGGAGAAGCCCAAAGGGTCATATTGGCTGCTCGAGCTACGGTTTCTTAGCACGCGTTGGCCTTGTAAACTGTCGGCCCGCTGTCCTCAGCAGACGCGCGCGTGCTCCTGCATGCGATCTACATCACACCTGGGCGCGAGTCGCCGAGACCTTTGGCATCAGGCGCAGGCGTGCACCCGACGGCCTGCGAGGTCCCTTCCAGCCCCCGACAACTATCGATACTATCGCGCACGGGGGAAAGCAGACGTCCTCGTGGCAAGACGCCCCCTTCTGCGAAACGAGCCGAGCCGCCGGTTTCGCAGGACGACGCTGCTAATGCCCGTCAGCCCCCGACGAAAGCGTCGACACAAGAGGAGCCGGCTGCCTGCGACACGCCTGCTGCTTTCCCCCTCTGACCCCTCCCGAGGAAAGCGAGGGGAGCTTTCCCCCAACCCTTCCTGCGGGGCTCGAGGAAGTTTCGCGTGGGTCGTGCAGAACTTCCCACGACGAGGGAGCCAGGGCCGGGGCGCTCAAAACTGGTGCCTGGATCCCCCCTGGCTGTACTGGGAGATAGAGATCTCCCACCCCGCCCCCAACCCCGGGCGCAGACGCGGAACTGAGGCGGCCGCGGGAAACCCCGGGCCGCGCC
>NW_005842018.1:2792120-2802078 GCF_000455745.1 Alligator sinensis | reverse complement strand
TAGGGAGCAGCGGGATAGGCGCTGCCGCTGCGGGCGCGGCGCGGGTGGTGTCAGGCACCGCGCGGGGCAACCCCAACAGGGTCCTACGGGCAGGGAGCGCCCAACCGCCGCGCGGCGGTGACGTCACTGCGCGGGGCCACGGCGCGTCAGCGTGAGGCGGGCAGCGGGTGACGTCATGTCACGACAGGGGACGTTCTATGGGGCGCAGCTGGATCTGAGCCCTGCCTGGGCGCGCTGGGCTGGGACCGTGGTTCATAGGGGGCCGTCCTGGTTTTTTCTGATTTAAAAAACAAAAAAAAACCAATTTTCGGTTAAAGAGAATAACCCCAAATCCACATTTTTCTATGATTTAAATGAAACATCACACACGCAATATATACATACACAGACACACACACACATATATATATATATATACACACACACACACATAAATACATGGTTTCATTTTAATAATGGGATATGGATTTGAGGTTACTGGTTTTTTTTAATCCCCAATTTTTGCTTAAAGTAACCCGAAATCCACATTTTTCCATGATTTAAATGAAACACTGCTGATATAGATCTATCTATTTACCTGTTGATGGATAGATAGCTATATTTATTGATAGATATTTTGAGGATTCATTTAAATCAAGGAAAAATGTGGATTTGGGGTTACTTTTTTAAAACATCCCCAATTTTCGGTTAGAGAAAAATAACCCCAAATCCACATTTCTCCATGAATTAAATGAAATACAGCTAATATAAATGTAGATAGATATATTTATTGATAGACAGATACAGTGATGTTTCATTTTAATCATGGAAAAATTTGGATTTGGGGTTACCTTTTTTTTTTTTTTTAAACCAAAAATTGGGGATTTTTTAAAGTCAGAAAACCAGGATCCCAGCTGATTAAGAACAGTAATAACAACAACACAAGGACAAGCTATTACCTCATGCCATATTACCTGATAATTATTTAACATATTTTCTCTTCTGTTATACTTTAGTATGTACCTTTTCTTTATGTAATTAAATTAGTACTATTAGTCTTAGTCATTCACTGTAAGTATTTGAAGTTTGTAGCCTACGTTTATGTTCCTATCTTAAGTCCACTCGGCATGCTCCAAATTCTGGAATTTGGTTTTATTCCTATTCTGGAATATCAGGACAAAGTCTCATTTTAAATCCCCCCCCCACCCCGAATTGAGTTTGTCCGTGGAGGACTCCCTGAGGCAAAGGGACAGGACGAACGGGTACCAAGAGATCCACATCCAATCTTTCGTAGGTACACGACCAACTTGACATGACGTGAGTGAGCCAGAAGAAAATAATTCCGTCTCTGTGTAGAGATCTAGCAACTGGCAACGAGTCATAAAAATTAAATTGAGAAGTGCCCTGTTATCCTATCCTGTTGCCCGGTTACAGTAGTACTTCACACTCCTGTTGCTGTTTCAGTCTCAGCCTCTCAAAGGATCTCACAAATATTGATTTGACTACACAATAACTTGTTTGCCTAAAACATTCATGAGCCTGAGCCACACTACTGACCACTAACTATATCAGTGGCCATGTTTCTCCAAGTTTTTAGTTGAAAAACTGGCCCAAACTGTAAAATTCAGACTTATTTAAACAGTCTAAAGTTTACAAGCGCTGGGATGCAAGAATTTGGCTTAATTTACTATATGAATAAGGACTAATGGTGTGTTGATTCTTGTTCCAACCAATTTTTTGGTTTTAGTTGGTCTGAGGCCTCCCTTATTTTTTAATTAAAACAATTTCACATAGTGCCAAGTTTATGATAATAAGCATGAAAAAAAAATTTGATCATAAGATCATTCCCTAGCTACAAAATGACTTTGACAGCTGTAGCAAAGCTGTTCAGCTCTTAAAACTCTTAGTCCAACGGCAAGAGTCAGCACAAACTGAAAAGACTGTGTGTGCTGTTTAATGATGCAGGACCAGACAAGTTTTTCAGAGACAATCTCTACCTCTCAGCGTTCGAATCAGTTGCAGAAACTCCTAAGATAAACTTCACAGTGAAGTTAAACAGGCAATGTAAAACACGGCACAAGTGTTGAGTATTATTTATGAATTTTACACCAGTTTCCCTGTTAGCCACAGGTGGGCCCCTTGCTTGATTTCCAAAATATGAAGACTTCCCTGCCCAAGTCAGCCATATTTACCAAAAAGTAGATGATCCAGATACAAATTTAAGGAAGCATATTCCCAGTAGAGAAGTCTGCACTTTTCCTGCTTGATCTTTCTTCACTGGTACTACCAGTTGTGCAACCTGCAAGAAGTTGCTTCTAAAGGATCCAGTTCTGCCCAGCTCATTTGGAGCAAATAGGGCCAACTTTATCACTGGTGTAAGTTCCCTGACAAATTACATTTCACCAGCAAAGAATTTGGCCTATTATCTTCATGAATGATTGGATTAGGCTGAAGATATTTTGTCATTAGTATTCCTGGCTGAAAATAACAACCCTTTCCTTCTTAATTGGTGAGAATCTCTTTTATAAAGGGAAAAGCATGCTGGGTGGAGAGCTGGTCTTACTGACTACAAATAGATTTCAGGTTTGTGTTCTGGTTCCTTCTCCTCCCAGCATTTTATGCTAGGATCCTATAGACCTACAAACTCATTGTCCCACTTCAAGTACTTGTGAGGTGTCCAAATTACACACCCCCAGTTCCAGCTAATTTAAGTTAATCGTCATTCAGGATGTAAGTGTAAATAACTACCCCCGCCCCACCACAATTTTTTTTGACAGAGCCAAAGCCGGGGACAATCAGCCCCCTAGAGAAACCCAGCTTCTATTTTTAGCTATGGAGTAGACATTTCAGCCAAAAATCCCCTTTTCTCTTTCCTGTTTCATAAAGCATATTCAAACAAAACCATACAAAAGAGACACCTATCCTGAGGCTTGATAGAGCTTAGTTGCTATGCTATAACATCAGCAAGGCCCTGGCAAAAACATAGGAGCTAAGGTACCAAGAGGCAAATTGGCCTCTCCAGAGCACAGGGGACACCTATACACATGACGGAGGTTTGCTGATTAGCACGTGTCAGAGCAGACTCAATTAATCAAGTCTGCTGGAATGTACTAATTAGCAGACTCCAGCAGCCTCTGCATCACACCTATTCAGTGTCTCTGTGTTTCAGAATGGCAGCAGGGGTGCTTTAATTAAAGCTCCTCCAACGAGCTTGGAGTCATTATTGGAGTCATCTTGGAGTCATTATTGACTCCAAGATGAACATGGGCCGACAATGCGAGGTCATGGTTGGCAGGGCTAACCGGACCTTGTCGTGCATCCACAGGTGCATCTCGAGCAGAGCCAGGGAGGTGATCCTCCCCCTCTATGCGACGCTGGTCAGGCCGCAGCTGGAGTATTGTGTCCAGTTCTGTGCGCCCCATTTCAGGAGGGATGTGGACAACATGGAGAGGGTCCAGAGGAGGACCACCCTCATGATCCGGGGACAACAGGGCAGACCCTACAGTGAGAGACTGCGGGACCTGAACCTATTCAGCCTCCACAAGAGAAGGCTGAGGGGGGACCTGGTGACCGTCTATAAACTCACTAGGGGGAACCAGAAGGGTTGGGGGGAGACGCTGTTTCCCCTAGCCCCCGCTGCATAACAAGGAGTAATGGGCACAAGTTGATGGAGAGGAGGTACAGATTGGACATCCGAAAAAACTACTTCACAGTTAGGGCGGCTAGGAGCTGGAACCAACTTCCAAGGGAGGTGGTGCTGGCCCCTACCCTGGGGATCTTTAAGAAGAGGCTGGATACTTACCTGGCTGGACTCATTTGAGTCCCGTTTTTGTTTTTAGGGTGAGTGGTTTTGTTTGTGTTTTTGGGTTGTTCTCCCGCCCTGGCGGGGGGTCGGGCTAGAAGATCTATTAGGTCCCTTCCGACCCTGAAACTATGAAACTATGAGCTTTAGTTAAAGTGCCCCTGCTGCCATGTTGAAGCTCAGGATGCTAAATAAACATGAGGCTGTGGGTGCTTTAATTAGAGCAGCTATAAGAACCCCCCCAACCCCAAAGCACATATATAGATACCCAGAGAGTTTTCATCTGGATCCTAGAACAACAACAAAAAACAATGAGTAACCTGGAGGATTTCAGGAGATCATGGCAGAATTAATCAAATATTTTAAGCTTGGAACTAACAGAAATCTTTCCACTGGTCTCTTAGGCAATTTATTCCGAAATTCATAGGCTTTTTAGGCCAGAAGGTAATGTTTTGATAATATAGCCTTAACTGGAACATATATTTTAGAAAAACATACAATCTTCATTTAAGAATTTCAGTGGTAGGGAATCCACCATAACCCTTGATAAGATGTACTCATGGTTAATTGCCTTTATCATTAAATATTTATACCTTGAGTAGTTTCAATTTCTTGCTACTCAGTTTTGTTTTACTTTGCCAGTTTGGTTGAAGAGACATTTCTTATCAAATTTCTGTTCCCCATATTCCTCAGGAATCCGTGTTCGTACCCATGCTGTTTAACACTTTTGTTCATGACCTTGGTACGAGACTAGAACTGTCCTTCTGTAATTGTGGATGACACACAGTTGGGACATATTGCCAATATGGAGAAAGGATTGGATTATTATACAGGAAGAACTGGATAATGTTCTGGAGTAGAGCATTAAAAACGGTGTGAAATTTAATGTGAAATTTAATTGTATAAAGTCAAGCCATGCACTTAGGGATGAATACTGAGCACATCTTCTGTAAAATGGGGATTCATAAACTGAAGGCGGTATATATCTTGCATGTATTGAATGATCATGAGCCACTAGCATGATGTAGCCATGAAAAAGTCCATGGTGGATCAGGCACATTTGTTTTTAGGAGAGACAGAAAAACCTAAGCACCACTGCTCAAGGCATTAGTTAATCCCTATTTAGAATACTGTGTGCAGTGCTGGTCAAAAGCATGAATTGGAACAGGTACAGAGAAGAATTACTGGGATGGGTAAAAGAATAGAGAACATAGCCTTTCAGAAGTGATTAAAAGAGCTTGGCTTGGTTAGCTTAAAGCAGCATTCCTCAACCTGTGGGTCATGACCCAAAAGTGGGTCGCAAGAATATATGAAAGGGTCGCGAACAATTTTTAAAAAATGGATTCTCCCTTAAAGGAGAAAAACGTGGGAAAACCATGGCTTTTCCCTTGCAGGCTGGCAGAGGTCCAGCCTGCAGGGGGCTGCTTGGGGTCCCCTATGCCGCACACACCGGGGAGGCTGTGGGCAGGAGGCAGCAGGTCAAGAATGAGGGGCACTGGGTCAGAGCTGGCCATCGATGTTTACAAATGGGTCCTGGTACAAAAAAGGTTGAGAATCACTGGCTTAAAGAACAAAGCCTGAAAGAGGGTATGATTCCTCTTTACAAAAACATGAATGGGCTGAATATTAGGGAGGCAGAATTCTATTCAAGTTGAAGAGCAATATTGGCATACACTATAAAAAGTGGTCACAGACAAATTTAGACCGGGAATTTGGTGAAGGCTTATAACCAAAAGAGGACTGAAGTTTTGGAATGACCTTCCAAAAAAAATAGTCAAGGCAAAGAATCTGAACTGCTTCAAAATGCAGCTCCGTCCATTTATGGATGATCCTTTCATAATATGATGTGACAGGGGTATCCTTGATGTAATAATCTTAGCTTGTTGCATGTGGATTTGAGTTTTTAGTATCCCCATGAAAGTGGTGAAAGGAAACTGGGTAGAATGTCAGGAATTATTTGAGCAGGGTGCACAATTATTTTAGCTGAGGGGCCACTTAATGACTTTTGGTGAGTATCGAGGGCTGCCCTGCCCGCTCATTGCTATCTTGGGACTGGAGGTCCCACCTCTAACCCCTGACATTTGCTACCAGAAGCCCCTTTTCTTGCCCTAGAAATACTTCTTTTGGGAGGTGGGACTTGCTATCTTGGAACTGGGGAAAAAAAAACACCATATACTAAAAATTGAACATCTACCATAACACATTTTAATTTTATTTTGAAAAATATTTTTGTCCTGACTTGCACATGTTTGCATTGTGTGTATAGAGGTGATTGTAATAACCCAAGATAAATTCCCAGTCCATGTGCCATTGGGCTGGGCAGGCTCTGTGCTCCCAGATCTGGCCCATGGGCCATATCTTGCCTGCCCCTGGACTTGAGGCTTCTGCTGGTTGATTGTTGGGAGCCAAGAGGAACTTTTTTTCCCTATGAACACGTTACTAACTTCTACTAGTTTATGTGTCTTCCTCTGAAGCACTGCACCTGGGCCACTGCAAAAGGTGAGGATCTGGCTAGGGTGATCTGGTGCTCCAGAAACTAGGAGTATTTATAAGCCTTTAAATGTCTATTTGATGTGCCTGGATCATGCATGAGTCAAATATTGCCAGATTTGGGGGCAGGCAGCAATTTTTTCCCCAGGTCAGGTTGGCCAGGACCACTGTGGTTCTCCTGCCCTTCTCTGTAGCACAGGCCTTGAACCTTTTGAGAGGATCATCTGAGCATCTTTTTACCCAACTAATTTTCTGCCAATGCAGTATCAGGGTGGTTCCTTTGTCTCTCCTGCTCTTTACTTGGGTCTGTTGTTACTTTTTATTTCATAGGGTTCTTGTGGTGTGTAAGAAGGGCAGAAGTGTCCATCTTTGATAAATGGTTGCCTGCAAACACAGGGACTGGTCTCTGCTCTAGAAAGTCTTTGCAGTCCTTTGTTTCAATGCAGGTGCTGTATGTATTGTGATCAAGTCATAACTTTCCCTTTCAGAAACTGCATAAATCAAGCTCTTTTTTAGTTTCTCACCAGAAAGTATATTTAATCATCTAATCATCCTTGTGGGTCTCCTCTGAATAGTCTCCAATTTTTCAATGCCCTTCTTGAAGTGTGTCATGACCCAATGGGTATGATTTTGTATGTGCTTCGGCACTGCAGAATTATTTCCCGCCACATGGAGCTTTCTTTGCACGGTGCAATTCTCAGTTGCATAGAGAAAACCCCGGTGCAAAGGAGTTCCCGCCACCCGTATGCATATTTGTGTCCCACTATTGTCTGTTTCTAAATTATTCCCACGTGGCGGCTAGCGATTGGCTTGCTAGCAGGATAAGAGGCTTGAGCGGTTTCCGCCCAAGTTGGAGGAGGAGGAAAAGGAGGACTTCACATCCATCTCGTGAAGAACTCTAAGCGCGCTGTGGAGCCTAACAAACTCCGCGCGTGTGCCTTAAAGGAGGATATAGGGGCCTGATCAACCTCTAGCCTCTCCCCGTCGCCGAACGCTATCCCTTGACGAACCCCTGCCCTGCGCGCTCGTTCCACGGAGCCTAGCAAACTCCGTGTGTGTGTATCCAGAGCTCTGTCCGGTTTGTTACAAGAGGCTCGAGTTTTCTGCGGGTCTTGTTCGAGTTTGTTTAGCGGAGCCTAGCAACCTCCATTTGTGTGTCTTCGGTGGAGCCTAGCAAACTCCACGTGTCTGTCTGTAACTGCAATGCAAGCAAGTTTTCCTGCCTGCACCGCGACCATCTATGGTGTAAGTAAAATAATCTTTAATCAACCTCTACACGTCCGTGCCTAATTCTAGTTCGTCGTGCCGAATTCCCCAACCCACGTGCCAGGGCTGCTGGCCACAGCCCGCCGCGCGCCCCCGAAGGCCTCGGACCGCTCCTGGCCCGCACAAAGTGTAAACACAAGATCTGGTCTCAGGAGACGCCACCAAGAGACACCCCCACTGCCAAATACAGAGCTACTGTAACCTTCCCCTCCTATTCTATATTCTCGTGTGTGTACACACACACACACACACACAATGCATAGCCTTTTTATCAAAAACATACTACAAAGGGTTCTTGTTCAGCTGATTATCTATTGTAACACCCAAGTCCTTTTCAGAGCCACTGCTTCTTAGGATAAAGCTAGGATCCTCCCACTTTTCTGACTTGCGCTCTTTGTTCCTAGGTGTCTGATCTGACATTTGACTCTGTTAATATTGTTTGCTTGCATCCAGCATGGCAAGAGATCCAGATCCAGGGTGACCTGTCCTTTTCATTCTTTACCACTCACTTCAACTTTATTAGTAATTATTTTATGTTTCCTTCCCAGTTAGTGATAAAATATTAGTTAGCCAAAATCTCATCTGTGCAAGCCTTCATCAGGAATACACCCACCTGATGATTTAATTTTATTTTTGAGAATAACTAGTTAGCCATTTTTAATCAATGTAATATGCGCCACATTGATTTTGTAGTGCTCTGGTTTCTTAAAGAAAATGTCATGCGTTACCAAGTCAAATGCCCTACAAAACTTTAAGGGCTTCTCTGTACTTAAAGAGCTTCTGCCTCTACAGCTGTGCCAGCACAGCTCTGTCTGCAGAGCCACCTTGAGGACACAGAGGTTTTCTGCTAACATATCTATACCTTCTTCCTGTGTACATAAAATAAGTCAAGCCAACATAAGCACTCTTTTGTAGGCATAGTTACATCTGTATCAAGGGTTTTACTGACTTCATTTTGTCAATTAGGAGATGTAACTTTTAGTTTCATGCAACATTCCTGTGCCAGGAAAACCTTGTCGTATGGAACTGGCCTGAGTACATGTAAAGTTCATTAAACAAACTTGTAATCTCATAAAAATAGAAAATGCATTTTACAAAATCAGAGAGAAAACTTTGCTTTGTTTTTCTATTTCCTTTCCCTGTAAGTCAGGCATGTTTTAATGAGCATAGCATTCTTTCTGGATTGTAACTACTGGACCTCTAGTTCTTAATTTTAAACGATCAGTCAAGTTTTTCTGTTCAAATTCCTGTTCATGGCTCATCTAGTTCAAAATTGTTTTCAAATGGGTGATATTTGCCTTTTTGAAGCACCAAGTATATACCTTGCTGGTTGGGTATTTATTCTGATTATGCATAATAAATGGAATAAAGCAATGATCGCTTGCACCTAAATAGCCATTAACTTTGAATTCTCTGACCACTTCCATTCATCTGTGTAGACGCGTGTCAAAATAGAATTGTTCATGTTGGATGAAACATTCTTAATTAAGAAAATGGCATCTATCATTTGGCATCTATCATTTTTAAACATTTCAAGTACATTTTAGAAGTCATCACTGAGACTAGGAGTTGTTTAAATAATCCATTTCCACTTGGGACTTTAAAGTGGATACCAGAAACACCTGGAAATTAACAGGAAGAAGAGAAAGCAGCAAAGTACCTGCTCAAAAAGCAGAGGGAGACAACAGATAATCAATCACCTAGCGTTCTCGCTGCAAATACAGCGGACAAATCTCTCAGCAGCTATACCCCTATCAGAGTAGGGGTGAACATAAACAAGGCAGCATCAAGGACAAATTATCCGAATTTTACAGATGGAGAAATATAAAGGGGACATGCGACATGCCAGAAACCCAGGAGCATCGCCTCCTGGCCCCAAATTACCATCAGTTTTAGATACAACAACTGGATTGTCTTGGCTTAGTTCATCCCTGCACCACTATTCAGCCCAGTAGAAAGGATACGGTCCTCAAGACATCATCCCAACCAGCACGCGGACCAAGGGGGAAGAAGCCAAAGCCGAGGAAAGCTTGAATGCTACAAAATAGACCTTTTGTTATTACTTCACCCCACCTGAGGGCTAACCTATAGTTCTGGGCTACGTTTCCCACAGCTGACTAACTAGGTACGTTTTCTCCTCATCTTGGCCTGTCGGGGTGATGATACATTTCAGGTGGTTTCCATGTAAACCAGAAGTTTCCAGTGAAAGAAAGCAGTTGACTGAGCCTAGCAAGGCCCCACCGCACCGCCAGACCCTTGAAACCTGGTCCTCAAATCACTGTTTATGTGGCCCAGCGCAGGGAGGGGGCTGCACCCGACGTCTCCTCGCCATTGATGGAGCGCACAACGCACCCTGCGCCCGCCCGCCCGCCATCTTCCCAGCAGGGGGCGGGGCGGGGCCGTGCGCCCGGCCCCGGCCCC
>NW_005842018.1:2770834-2792035 GCF_000455745.1 Alligator sinensis | reverse complement strand
CGCCGCCCCGACAGCGCCCGCGCTGCCCGCGCCGACAGGGCGACAGGGGCCGGTCCGTCCATCTGTCTGTCTGTCTGGGGGGGTCTGGGTCTGTGTGTCTGCCGGGGTGGGGGGGTCAGTGTGTCCCGGCGGGCTTGGTGAAGCGGGTCTGGGTGCGCAGCGTGGCTGGTGACGTCAGGGTTCAAAGTCCAAGGCCCTGGAGTCGCTGGTGGGTGATGGCCAGGGCCGGGGCCGGCTGGGCTGAGCCCTGACCTCCATGCAGAGCCGGGGTGCCTGGCACCTGTTGTCCCGGGGAAGGGATAAGGTGGCCGAGCTCAGCAACGTTTTTGGGCAGAGTGCCTAAAACACCTGCAGCTTGGACTCGTAGGACGCTGGCGTGCCGGGGGCAGAAGGCGGGGGACTGCGAGGGGCTCTGCTGCAGCTGGACCGGTGGCAGGGACAGACATCAGACTGACATGCGCTGGGCACCAGACGGGGTTGCCAGGCCCCACTGCAAGCACAGCTGCTCCGGCGGGGGTTATTTGACCCCAGCAGTCTTTCCTCCCCCGAGCAGGATGAGCTCACAAGGTCCCTTCTAGCGCTAAACTGTGAATCTGTGATGATTTGCTGCCAGAAGAGCACAGGCCCCTGAGGTTTCCTCTGCCCCTGGTGCTTGGGACTTCAAAACAAAGCAAAACCCTGAGCAGTGTCTTGGAGGTGCGTGGGCTGGCTGCAGCTTGGGTCCCCCTTGGTGGTGATCCCGGAGCTAAGTGCTGGGGTGATGTAGTCATGCAACACATGCAGAGTGAGAGGGATTATTGCAAGTGAGGTGATTAACTCCTCACCCTGGGCGGTTCATCTGTGTCTACCCTTCACAGCCCCCAGCCTTGGGGCAGTCACATTTGTTTAGGGCGGGAGAGACATATAGCCCAGAGGGTACAGGCCCATCTCTGTCCCCAGATGGAGAATGCAAGCAGATGACTATGTCCACTTGTGGCAGCGCAGCCCTGGCTCCTTCCCCACCCTCTGCCCTGAGGTGCACGTGCTAAGCAAAATGCCTTTGCATGCCACACTCTGGCACCCGTGCCAGGGGTTGCCTACCCCTGCTCTAGAAGGTGCTTCTGTGGGGACTGGTGTTAGGAAACATACAGCCTTATGGTCCCGGCCTCAGAAAGCTTACAGGGGACGACAGAGGGATGCAGGCAGCCGCTGCCTGCAGCGAGGTGGTACTGATCAGCATGATGGGCAGGGGTCACTGCACATCAGGGGTCTCATGTTGAGTTTCCTGTGCTCATCATAGCTGGAGAGATTTGAAATAAGGGAACAAGGTGGCTTTTCAGATATTTAATGGGAGTCCCCCTTTGGTGTACTATGTGATAAAGCATGGAAATCTATTGAGTTGGGCATGCGAGGTGAGCACAGTGAGCCGTGTGGAGGTGGGAGTCACCTTCTCCATATTCAATGGGAGAGGATAGATGGGGTGAAGACAGGTTGTGAAGCACCTTGAAAGCGAAGACAAGCCATAAGTGTTTGTCTATGGGGAAGAAGTGGAGGGGGTGAATGAAGAATAGTGAGATGGGTTAAAGAGCTGAGCTCAGGAAGTGATCTTGGCAGCAGCATTTTGGATGCGTGTCAGTGGGGGAAGATGCAGCATCGTCTCAAGGGTGAATGAGTGAAGAGTGTACATGCTAACAGCGTTCTCTGTTTTTTTCCCTTTTGTACCTTTAGTTGACCACGGTCTTGCCCGTTTAGTAGGGGCGTACCATGAGCATGGCCACAAAGCCGCCAAAATTAACCCTTTGTTTGCTGGTCAAGCGGTGATGGATATGGTACCTGAAATTCGAATGCTGTCGGAAGTTCTTCAAGGGCCTTTCAACATCACAGGTAAGTCTGTACTGCAGAGCACGTCTCCCCAGCATAATGCAGTGTCCCAAGTTAGGTCGGGTATCTTCATGGGGCACAGCGTTGTGTGGGTAGACAGGCTCCAGTGCCCAGCTCCCTTGAGTTATGTTTGAAATCTGTCAAATAAAACCATTGAATTTTCTCTTCTCTGCTGCTAAATGAGCATGAAGTAATATAGCAATCTCACCACAACAGACTGATTACGTGCTCTGTCCTGAATGGCATAGCCATGTGTTAGGTAGCTGTTCAGTGATGCGATGCCAAATGAAAAATAATTTCTCTTGACTGATTTTACACTATTTACATTCTTTTATTCTGTCTCTATGACATCTGCAAACTTAGGTTATCACGTTTCCTGAAATCACGTAAGTATTCCCTGTAACTGTTCAGATAGCTACCCAGGTTACTTAATGATAGTACAGTATTACAGCAGTGACTGCGGTATTGGAGTGGAAGTCATGAGATCTGACTTCTATTCCTAGCTCTGTCCACTAACTTAACATGGTCTTGAGCAACTCCCAGAACTTCTGCATGTCTTGTCTGTCCATCTGGGAAATTAGCATTGCACAATACAAATGAATGTCAAAGGACCTTGATCATCTCTGAGCTTCACAATGCTCGGTACAGTACAAACATGAGATGCCAAAACCCAGACCCTGCCCTGGAAGAGTTTGGAGTAATATTTCAAACACTGCAAAGGAGAATGAAAAGTACCATCTAAGTCCCAAGTATTAGGAATGGTAATTCTGAAGTTTCTTGAGACCTTGGGCTTCAAATGAAGAACAGAGGGGCAGGAAGTGAAACTGTGCTTTCAAACTATAGTTCCTAGTCAGCAGTGTCCTTTAGAGTGGCTAATCCCTATGGGCCTTCCAATCTCTTTTTGACCAGGACTTCTGAACATGGGGAAGGAAGAAGTGTCCCTAGAGGATGTGCTGGCTTACCTTGATCACATATACTGCGGGCACATTTCTATAGAGACGAGCCAGCTGCCAAGCCCAGAGGAGAGAGACTGGTTTGCTAAAAGGTTTGAGGAGCTAAAACAAGAAGCATTTACAACCGAAGAGAAAAAGCATTTGTCCAAGGTGATGTTGGAGTCCCAGGTACGCTGCACGTCTTTATGGCATTGGTACATAGCGATCTAGCCATGGACTACAATGTCCGTTGTCCAAACACCAGATCAAAAGGGGAAAAAGAAGTCTTTGGTCCAAAAAAGGTTATGATCTACATGCGTTTATTTCTGATTGCCAAGATATGGGTTTTGTCTGAAGGTTGTAGCACAGAAATGAAATAATTCTAATTGGAGACAATTGCAGAAGGCACAAGAACAGGGATTCCTCAAAGAAACTGCAAGGCTCTGCAGCTACGAGTTGAGTGTTTCAGAAAGTGTTTTTTAGCAGGGGAAAATATTTCGGGGCAGTGACAGACCAAAGGGATCTCTTCAACCAGAAGAGGGAATGGCATAGCACAGCATATTTTAAAAAAGAAACCCAGCATGCAGTGCTTTTATGTGACATTCTGCAAAACATTTGACGTTCTAGGAAAGCCAGTAGGGTAACTTGTGAATATTCTGAAAAAAGAGGAAATGCTCCAAAGTTGCTGGCCCGATGTTTTTTGTATTAGACGTGGAGGCTGCAGAAACAACTGGGCATTGCCCTCAAAGGAACTTAAGACGTATGTGATGCTGTTGCACTGCTCTGTATTTCCTTCTCAGCTTCTGCTTCTGTTTTCAGTCATTCTCTGACTCCTTGTCACCTTCTAGTCATAGTCCCTTTCAATAGGGATCAGTTTGGGAAGGAAGGAAACCTGCCTTTGTTTAGAGAGGCGAATGGGAGTGAGATCAGGGTTCTGGCAGTGTTGTCCCGAGGAGCTGCCTACACACCTAGTGCTGGCAGAGCATTTGGCAAAGTCATTCTTGCCTCATTCCCTGCGAGGGGCAGCGAAACGCTCCCTGACTGAGTGTGTGGGCTGGCTGTACTATGGGACATCAGCCAAATATTTTTCATATTGTAAATTTTTGTGGGTGGTTTTGTTTTGTTGCACTGTCTTTTGTTTTGTTCAGCGTGGATCAAGGGCACAAGAGCAGGTTACATGAAGGTGTCCCTGTCTCCAGCTGTTTGGATAGGGATTGTTAAACCTCACCCTTCTGCTTGGCGAGTCATTAGTGCTACCTGGTTTATTTAATTTAATTCATGTCTGTCCCAGTGTCAGCCTGTGGGCCACGTGAAGCCCATGAGGGGTTAATGTGCCCCCCCCAGGCATTCACTCAACTGCTACTCCTCCCCTCACCATCATTCTGGCTGCAATAGCAAGTCTCTCCAGGCTTGCCACTCCTTTCTCTGGCTGCTGCTTCCTGCCTTTGCCCCAAGGCATGAGGCAGTGGAGAGAGCTGAGGGTGGATCCAGGGCCATGCTTAATGAGGACAATGGGGAGATCGGGGTTGCAACTTGGGGAAGTAAGGATTGCACACATGTGTCCATGCAGCACAACAATATAGGGGCACCCAGTGCAGCAGAGGGATGGGGGGAGCGTCTGCATGGCATGCCTGGTACAGGCCCTACTGGTGCATGTGGCCTTTGGGGGCTAGAAAATGGACAGCTCTGATCTAGTTGACAGCTTCATTGCTTTAGTAGCTGTTGCATAGAGTTTTGTTGCTAACCCAGGGTGAAACCCTGGCTTTGCCCAACTCAGTGAGACAGTGGGAAAGCCCACAGTGACTTCACTAGGACCAGAATTCCACCCAGGATGAAGAAATAAAAGCTTGCAGGAAACACTGTTCTGTGTGCAATAGCACTGTTGTAACTGTAAGTGGACAGCTGACAGTCAGGGGCTCTGTTGTTGCTCAATCTACTCTTCTCAGTTACAGTTTTGAATCTATTTTCGATCTCTGTAGCTGTAAACATTACAGGACCTGCTAGCATTTGAAAGGTTCCCCCAAAATTTCCTTGTATACGAAAACAGCTGGAGGGCACTAATTATAAATTAATTTCTTCCACTCTGCCCCTACTGCCTTAGCAGTACTGTCTGATCACCCTAGGACCCATATAATAATATGTTGCACTTCAATAGCATTTGGGTTCTAATAATCTTTATGGGGTTTTCCAAATGGTAATGAACTTGGCTTCTAAACTTCTCTCTGAAATCTGTTAACACCACTATAGAGATGATGCAAGTTTCTGAGCCTCTGTGTCACAGCATCTCATCCCCTTGTGCCTGTGCAGTTTGGTGGCAATGTGCAATTGTCAAATTCTAATGTCTTGCACTATGAGATTAGATCCTGGTTGGTCTCTCGGATTTGTTTGCAGTCTTGCAGTCTTGGCCTGCATGGGGCGGTACAGCTTCTTTTGTTTAGGTGTATAGCCTTGGGACTAAAAAAAGGGCTCTGTCATGACTTGCAGTATGCACTTATCTGAACATAATATAAGTTAAGTACAGGAGTGTGCGGTACTATCAGCGTTCAAACTGACTAGTTCCCTCATTTTTCAAGGCTTGTAATCAGGTTCAGGGCTGCTATCAGAAGCCTTGAAAATGAGGGGAACTAGCCAATTTCTGAGCTGCTCCCTTCCTTCATTTTCAAGGCTTGTAACAGGAGCCATGAAACTGATACTTCCTGTTAATGTCAGGGTTTCTAATAGCAGGTGCTTCCCTTTCACTCTTTCTGGCACTAATTAATGGAGTAAAAAGGACTGCTGCTACATCACAGCAGACGGACAGATGCTTACACTTAAGCAGTTTATGCACTTACGTGATATTCAGGTAACTGATGTTTGTTATATTCTAAGCCAGGAGGATCAAACTCCAATATGTTGCTGGCCTGATCTGGCCCTCAGGGCTCCTCATTGCAGCTGCCAGAGCTGCTGTGTTAGTGTGGGGGTTAATGCCACAGCTGCTCACCACCCCACTGCTGACGGTTGAAAACCAGAAATTTGACAGTGGATAAGAGGGGCTGGCTGAGCTGGCACAGTGGCTCTGGGGTAAGAAGCCCTGTGGGCTGGGTCTAGGGGTAAGTCATCCGACCAGAGAAAAGCCCTGTGGGTTGGATGACCCACCTCCACAGGCCAAAATGTGACAACCTGGATGCAAACAATAGGCAGCAAATTGAGACTGGCTTTCTGTTGCACATATCTGGTATGCGTGGGCCTCGAGTACACTGCAGCATTGTGGGGAAGGTGTTGAGGTGAGCTGGGGTGTGCTTAGTTTGTCTCTTCTGCATGGAACTGTGTTGCTGTGGCTTTTATTTGTTAGGAAGTATTTAAAACAATATTGCAATCTAGTAATTGGCTTTTCCTTCTAACAGGAATTTGACCACTTCTTGGCCACCAAGTTTGCCACGGTGAAGCGATATGGGGGTGAAGGAGCAGAGAGTATGATGGGCTTTTTCCATGAGTTGTTCAAGATGTGTGCATATAGTGGGGTGACGGACGTAGTTCTTGGCATGCCCCATCGCGGAAGGCTTAATCTCCTCGCTGGGCTGCTTCAGTTTCCACCAGAGGTAAGGGATGGGTACTTTCACTGGCAGCAACTTTCTGTTTACTAAGAAAATAATTAAATGTGTGTCTGTCTCCTTGCCAGCCCTTGAGTACAAAGTGATAACCTGATTGCCTGCTAGAGTGCCTGTTTCTTCCTAATGTTAGCTCTGCAGATCTCCCCACGAAAATGCTCTGCCAAGTGTACCAAAAGGACTCTAAGGCTATGGTTGTAGCAGTTCTCCCAGAATACCTGCAGAGTGAATCAAAACTTCTCTAGATTTGAAACCTAAGTACCAAGCCTGTTTCTGATCCACTGTATAACTATGCTTGTTTCTGTGCAGCTTATGTTTCGCAAGATGCGTGGGTTGAGCGAGTTCCCAGAGAATTCACCTGCGATTGGAGATGTCCTTTCCCACCTGACATCCTCTGTTGATCTAGACTTTGGATCGCACCGTCCTGTGCATGTCACCTTGCTGCCTAACCCCTCCCATCTAGAAGCCATTAACCCAGTGGCTGTTGGAAAGACACGGGGAAGGCAACAGTCAGTGCTAGACGGAGATTACTCTCCAGACAGCTCTGCCCAGCCTGGAGACAAAGTCATCTGCCTGCAGGTACTTGACTCATGATTTGTTATTGAGTACTACAGCATGCTTCTGAACTGGGGTAGGAAAGATAGTTCTTGGCCAAAAGAAAGCACAGCAGGGTGGCACCTGCTGGTTCAGAGACTAACTGGTTCAGAGGCATGGACTTTCATAGGTAACAACATACTGCCTCATTCTCTTAGCATAAAGAGTTTAAAATAGGAAGAAATGTAAAGTGCTTGGTTAATTCTTGATTGGAAAAAAGAAAGCTGTGTAGGTGGCCTAATGCAGCTGAAAAGAGCTCTTCCCCCACCCCACCCTACCCCCCCCTTTCTTTTTTTTTAAGATTTCCAAGCAATTGATTCATCTTGATTGCTTCAGCTAGCCATTTTTGTGCTGGAAGAATGCTTTGCTTTTAGAGTTGCATTCCTCTTTCCATGCACCCTTCCCCCCAGCCACCTTTGTAGGTTAAACTACCGCTGTCATCCACTGTTTTTAAGTAGAGTGGATTAAGTCTCACTGGTAAACCTGAAATGGAGCCAGGCAGGCACCTTCAACTTCACAATGCCTGAAAACCCATTAGTATTAAAAATGAACAACAGACCTTTATAAAGTACAGTAATCTTAATGGATGTTGTTCTCCTGGTGCTGTGCTCTCCAGACAAATCTTTTTGCTTACCTCAGATATTATAAAACAGACTTTTATAGTTAATAGAGATTTTTTTTCTCTGGTACATTGAGAAGCTCAAAAAGACTCGGTCTCTCTGATTTTTAGGGGAAAAAAAGAGAATAAAGGGGCTAGAGTAGGATTACTTTCCTGCCAAGAATAATAAGCATGGAAAAAGTTACTGGGGAAAGTAACTGTAGGCTGCAATAAAGACATGTGTATATGCTTCTGGAAGGTGACTCCTAGACCACTAGAAAAATCAGAAAGGAGAAATTAGGCTGATGCAAAAAGGACAGGTGTCTTGGGGCTGGAGGGCCTCATTTGTGTTTCTAGCTGTTCTGTAAAACAAGACAGGTTTTTGCACTTTGTTGGATTTTGTGCTGACACTAGAGACTGGAGGCCGACTTCCTTTGTTTTTAGTGCTTGTACTGTATTTTGTTCATTTGGTGAAACAGCCCTCATCTCCCTAAGCATTCCCGTGCAATATTTCATGGTGGGGTTTGCTTCCCAGCTGCAGTCTCTCTTCTCTGGCACATTCTGTCAAATGTGGTGCATTCCTCTGGCTCCTTGAATGCACTTCCCCACTGGAGCTTTAGATGAAAGGAAAAAGAGCATTCGTCTGTCTGGCCTTTTTGCAAGGCTTCTTATGTATGGTGGTAGTGGGGAGGGAAATAAGGAAAAATGTTAACATGTTACAGACTCGCCTGTTAAAATATTTCCATCTTGCAAAACAAAAGTGCTTTGGAAGCAATCACTCAGTCCCTTTTGGGCAGGAGCTGTTGTTTGGTGTTTGTAGTTTACCATCTTTTTTGCTTCCTGTTAAACTAGTACTGGTCTCAGCTCTTCTACCCACATCTGTTAACATAAACCAGCTCCCCTATGAGCTATGGGGATTAGAAAATATTATTTACTACATTATTTGTGATCGTGTGTTTAACTTGGCTCTGGGTGAAACACTAGAAGGAAGGGCAGTGTGGTACCATGGTAGCTATTAATCTGGAGAGGCATTCTGCCAAGGCAGAATAAGAACATGGAGGTATAAAGCTCCTCTTCTTTCACAGTTTTGGCTTCAGAGCCTTGCTTAGGGCTCTTGCCACATCTCTCCTGCAAGTTGCTCTTTCCAGAGAGATGGTTGTAGAAAGCAAGTTCGCAAGGCCAGTTTGCTGTAGTATTCTTTGTCTCAGTCATTGGCTTAGTACAGAATTGCTGAGCTGGGGCTCAGCAGCTAGCCCTTCCTCACTCTGCAGAGTTCAGTGCTGGTTATTGAGAGTGAAAGACTAGTAGTACAGCCAAGGTGACTGGGAGATGAGCAGTGGACTCAGCTCTCCAAGGTCTTCAGATCTTCCCTCCCAAAACTTTCAGGCAGGTTTCTATATCTCAAGACTGTAAAATGATCCATTTGAAAATTCAACATCTTAAAGGATGCTCGGTACTTTTTCTGATAGCTGTTAATTTTTTTACCTTTCTGTAATTCTTTACTTCCTTCCTGAATACAAGTTAGAATCAGAAGAGCCTGGTTATTTGTAGTCTATACACATAGTATCCTGAATTGTATTTCCTCCAATATAATACAGACCATTTGTTGTAACTAAGACATGCTTAATGATGAAGTGGATCCCCACTAAGACAATGCATAACAGTTCTTGAATGCGTAACAGTCCAAACTGTCAGACATTGTTAACATGGTTATTGCTAAACTGTGATTCCACAACCCAAAAAAGTGATGGAATCTCTGTCCTTGGAAGTTTTTTAAGAGCAGGTTATGCAAACTCCTTGGTTGGGATGGCTTAGTTATGGATGACCCTGCCTTGAGTATGAAGGTTAGACTAGACAGTCTCCTGAGGCCCCCTCCAGCCCTGCTTTCTTATGACTCAAGAACAGACACTGGCACTCGGTGCATGGACAGGGCACAAAACATCTGGCAGGGGCGTCCATAGGAAACAAGAACTGTCTGAGGTAGGTCACATTTCTGGTCTAAAATGTGAATTTCTGTGTTCCGGAGCTATGCAGGGTTTCTAGCTACGGCTACCAATCTTCAGTCTTGCATGTTGCTGGAAGTGCCTCAGATGTTACAAGACCCAAGACAACTCGCCTCTCTCTTTCTAAATTTGTTAGACCTTTAAAAGAATTTTTTTTTTCTGTAACTTCTAGCCAAACACAAAGGAATTGATCTTTAGTTTAGCCTTTCCTCAGAAGCAGCTTTTCCCCAATTTCAACATGCATCAAGTGTGTGGGGGGGTTTCTGGTCATGAAGATGGTTGGGTCTTTTGGGGATGGGGGCGGTTTTTCAAAACTAGACCAATGCCCTTCTTTTTCCTCCAACGTCTCAGCACAGCTGCATCTTGAGTAGGGGAGAGAAGTTTGGAAATTCTCTCCAAAGTCACAAGGGCTTGAGAATGACAAAGCTCCAGCTTCTGGAGTAATTTTGAAATGGATATTAATTAGCAAGAAGAAGGAAGGAAGGAAGGGATTCCTCCATCTCTCTCTTTTCCCCCCTGTTGTTCTCTGATGAGACCTCTCTGATCTCCCTGGCCACAGTACACTGAAAGGTTGGACTTCTGAGGACTCGGAAGCAGGGTGGGTGCGTGCATATATGACTCGCAGCACATTGACCATCTGTCTTTACTCATGGACTGAAACTCATTAATTTCTCATTTCTTTCTCAGCCTTCAGTAATTTCTGGAGGAGGTGAAATTAAGACATAGGCTATTATGGAAGATGGAGCTGATAATTAAACAGTAGTGTCACCCTGAGCAGGTATTACCTGGAAAGTAAGGACTGGCCAGAGCAATTGAGAGCCAGACCAGGAGGAAAAACGCCTGAACTCGCCACAAGAAAAATACTGTGACTTTTAAAGTTGCTGTTGGTATTGTTATCTCGAGGACTGATGGTCCTTCTGTGGGCATTGTGGATATTCTGCGGGTGTGAGGACAATCTGTTAGTCATCTGTGCTCTGGACCCATGTGCCTGAACAGAAGAGCACTTGTAGTTTGGTTGACAAAAGTGCCAAGCACTGGTTGAAGGGCTAATTGGAGCAATTTTAAAATCTCATACAACAACTGACCTATTTCTCTCCTTAATCTCAACTGTAATGCAGAGGCTGCTGGAAAAAAATGCATGCTATTGATTGATGCTACTTATAAATGAAAGTCTGCTCTTCCAGAAGCTGTCTGTTTCGGAAAACATACCCTTTTAGTTAGGCCTAACCCATCTAGGTTTGTCTTTTGGAGCATGAGAGACCTAGAACAGGTCTCTCTTGTTTTTTCAACTTCCCCTGAAACCTTTCCTGGAGACTCAGGAAACGTGTTAAAGGTGCAAACCCTCTGCTGTTAGACCACACTAGGTGGCACCAAGGACCAGGTGGTGTTTTAACAGCAAAATCAAAAAGTCTGGGGGATAGTCTCTTATTACTTTCACAGCTACCCTTGCACCTCTCTTGCAGTCTTTCAGGCTAACCATTGTACTCCTCTATTGAATGTTTTATAACTTTCAGAAACAGAGTACAAATCTACCACCCAGTAAGAGAAGCTTGTTTGCTCAGTGAAGTCGCCCTGTCCCAAGAAAGAGGTGTTGCTTTTTTGCATTTGTTCACCTGCTCCACTGATTAATGGGCCTTTTACTGTGGCAGTAATTAAGCAACTCATTGCTTTTTGTGGGAGCCCCTTGTAAAATTAGCAGCATCTGCTCACAGCATAGGCATTGGTCCAACCTCTACTTGAAGATTACTAAGCAACTGATTTTTGTGCTGGTCTGCTGACTTACTGTTTAGAATAAATTTAACATATTGTTTTTCTTTCTGTTTTCCGCTCCCATTTTAGTAGAATGAGCTGTCATTGCTGGAAGAGAGGCTAACTAGCTACTGCAGAGGATTTAAATAGAAAAGGGATTTGTGACTCAGGTTCTTTGATATCAAATGTCCTACATAGCCTCCTCAATTGGCTGATTCCTTGTAGAAGATTTGTGTCTGGATGATGGATGACACTGGGAATGATACCAGAGCATTGTCTAACAATGTTATTCAGATGCTTTAGGTTACAGCTATATAGCACAAGGCAGCATCATGCAGAGAGACCCTGAGCTAGTTCTGCAACAGCTTGCTCCAGAACAGGGCTCAGTCTAGCCATGTTCACATAGCATTCTACTTTTGGGTTAATAAGCTCTATTTTTCATGTATGCTTTGTGCCACACTTCATTTTTAGGGCAGAGAGTCAGTGTACCATATGGGGACTGGCTTATAATAATGCTCATTGATCACTACTGTGGTTGCTAACCATGACTCCTTTACTGCACCTACTATATTTGAGATCATGCTGCGTGCAATGGTCAGTCTATTTTAAGAGATGAGTCTGCTCTGAGCAGATGGTGGACCAGCCAACATATATTTAAATGCTGCTGGCTATGTACCTTTGGAGTTAAGACTGCAAGATTTCTCAAAGCATGAAAACAGTAACCAGTAGGGGAGCTGGAATCTGGGTGTACATGTAGAGCTGTATATGTTCCCCCTTTTCATTTTAAAGGAATATGAGTAATGGGTTACGTCTCATTTTTGACACCTCTGTTTCAGTGATAGTAATGAGACCTTTCTGTCTCCTTGCATAATTTAGGTTCACGGTGATGGTGCTTTCTCTGGTCAAGGGATTGTTCCTGAAACGTTGACGCTCTCTAATCTCCCACATTTCAGAGTTGGTGGAAGCATCCATCTGATTGTTAACAACCAGCTGGGATATACCACTCCTCCAGAACGAGGGAGATCATCACTGTACTGTAGCGACATTGGTATGTGTAACATGTGCATGAGGCAAGCTGTTTTGTAGCCTATGCAAAAATAACTATAAACTCTATATGTTCTTCTTTGGGGTCTGGACAGTTAATGTTCACACATGCTGTGGAATCACCTCTGTTTGGGATGAGTTAGGCAAAATGTGTGCATTTTGAGAATGCAGTAGAACATGCTTAGCAAATTTGTGGATGATACTAAGTTGGTTGGAGTTGCAGACACTCTGGAGGACAGGATTAGGATCCAGAATCATCTGGATAAACTGGAAAAATGCTTGGCAATCAATAAGATGAAATTCAACAGGGTCAAGTGCAGAATCCTGCACTTGGGATGGAATAATTTCATGCACAAATACAGATTGGGAATGACTGACTAGGCTGTAGTACTGCAGAATAAAGTGGGTACAGTGGGCCAGAAGTAGAATATGAGCCAACAGTGTGCTCTTGTTTGCAAAAAAACTGAACAGCATACTGCGATGTAGCAACAGGAGTGTCACTTGCAAATCAGGTGAAGTGATTTTTCCGTTCTGTTTGGTGGAAATACTGAACACACTTTGCAGTACTGTGTCCAGTTCTGAAGGATGTGAACAGACTGGAAAGTGTCCAGCACAGCACAACAAAAATGATTACAGCAGCAACATAGGAACACAGCTGGGTGCCTGGGGCACAGGGACAGTGGCAACTTTGGTTGACTCTGTGATCACAGTTGTCATTGCTCAGCCGCCTGCAGCAGCCACTTTTGTTTTTTTGGGCCCCAAAGGTGCTTGGCCTGCCCTGGTTATACTGCTGGATTGTGGTCTGGGATGTAACATTTATGGGGAAAGTGAAAGAACTAGAATTATTTAGTGTGGAGAAGAGAACTGAGGGCACTGAGGTCAGATTTGATAACAGTCTTTAAATACCTAAAGGGTAATTACGGAGAGGATAGGCTAATGTGGCCATAGGGTACATGACTAGGAGCAATGACCTCAAGCTTCAGCAGAGGAAATGTATGTTGGAGATCAGGAGAAACTATCCTAACTTTCTGACTATCAGGGTGGTCAAGCATTGGAACAGGCTACCTAGAGAAATTGTGAAATCTCCATCCTTGGAAGTTTTCAAGAGCAGGTTGGATAGACACTTGGCTGGGCTGGTTTAGTTCTGGATGATTTTGCCTTGAGCAAGGGCCTGGACATGATGAGCTTATGAGGTTCCTTCTAGCCCTTTTCCTATGAGGTTAAAAAGCAAAAAGCAAATGCAAAGAATTTTTCACTCACTCAAAAATGTAATAAAAAAGTACTATTTTTACAGAATGCCATAGAACGCGTATTATATTCTATGGCATTCTGTAAAAATATATTACTATGAAGTTTTCATCAGTAGTAAAGATTTCTTTTTATTATAATCAACACGCATTTAAAATCTGTCTTGTGATTTAGTATACTAAGTGCTCTTTTTTTAATTTACTGAATATCAGTGTCCAGTATGGCTCTTTCAGGCTTTCTGTTAGCGAAGTCCTACTGTATCATTGGCGACGCATAGGTGGTGCACATGGATGCATGTACACCTCCTGAGCATGGCAGTGCACCCCCTATGAAAAGGGTGCTCACCACTTGCTGCCACCCCCCACCACCGACAGTGCTGGCGGCATCTGCATGAGCTCCCCGTTTACCGCTGTTGTGCTGCCGCCAGCACCACCATGCCCCCCCAGCCGTCTTTCATGTACTGTATCACTTCACTATACCTCTGCTATGATCATAGTATAGCTGGTGGACTTGTACATGAGATTCATTCCTATGTATGTCTGTAATCATATCCCCCCCAGAACTAAACAAATGTAGGTGTGTGTCTTGGCCATTTTATATTAAGTGTTTCTGTTTTACTGCTTCATCAAATCAGATGTTGGTGGATACAGGAACACTGATGGAAAAGTAAGCTGTTCTATTTCTCTGCATTGCTTTTGTAGCTCATATCCCTAGATTTCCTTTGTTACTGAGGTTACCCACCTGGGTTAAGAGAAAGTGGTCAGATCAGAAAACAAGGCTCACTTTCCTATGATTGCAAAGGATGAAGAGGGTTGGATGTTGTCCTGAGTGTGACTTATCCTCCTATATTTTGACTCCTGGTGCAGGTAAGATAATTGGGTGTGCAATTATCCACGTGAATGCGGATGATCCTGAAGAAGTCATCCGAGCCACACGCCTAGCTGTCGAATACCAGCGCAACTTCCGACGGGATGTGGTTGTTGACTTGCTGTGTTACAGACAGTGGGGTCACAATGAACTCGACGAGCCGTTCTTCACAAATCCCGGCATGTACAAAATCATTAGGTAGGGTTGATACTTCTAACATGAAGAACAGGACCAAAGTGGAACTTGTGTCTGCACAAGCCCCACATAACGCTCTTCTTCACTTTCATATTATAACAGAACCCTCTGGCTGAAATGTAATCTGAGCCCGTGATCTATCTCACTCTGTCTTGCTGTTCACAGCAGAAGTGTCAATAGACACATAGAAGTGTCACTAGACATGCTGGTAGACATTGCCGTGCTGTCTTCAGCAAACTGTCAAGAGAACCTGCATCCTAAAGAGAAACTAGGTGTTACCAGGGAAGGCATTCCTAGTTCGTTAGTTGATGCCCCTTTGAAGAACAAGCTCACATGTTACTTGTATTTTGAACCCATACATAGTGGGTCTTTACCTGTGAGGAAAGGGCAAATCAGCCTCTGGGTTCAGGGTATGAACTCCTGGGTAGGAAGGGTTTTGGTGGAGTTGCACATAGAAGGCCTGCTCAAGATGGCTGTCTGCTTAGCTAGATCCTTAACTTTTGTATGAGTGTTAATACTAATCCCAATTTTAGCTGCAAAAGCAGCATTTCATCCATGGATTGTCAGAGTTGATATGGAGGGTACAGTGAAATGCGTATAGAGCTCATTAGAAGCTCACTGCGAGCTCATTATTTTTAGAAGATGAGCCTAATAGTATCAGGACTCACCTGACTGTGAGCCTTTATTTTTGCCCAATAATTGCCCATTAAAGAAACCTTTCCAGTACAGTGACAGTATATCAAGTTGTGTCCTGGAGAATTTCTGCCAGACTTGGAATGACAGAAATAGAGACTCCATCAGACAGTGTGTATAATTCTGCCTCATACTGACAGGGTTATGTTTCCTCATTACTTTTAACTGTGGGATTTTATTTATTTATTTATTTATTTATTCCCTGACAGATCTCGTAAGAGCATCCCAGATACATATGCAGAGCAGCTAGTAACTGGTGGACTCATGACTGAGGACGAAGTATCAGAGATAAAGACATCATACTACTCCAAACTGAACAACCATCTTGCCAACATGACGTTGTATACTCCTCCTCCCACTAACCTGCAGGCGCACTGGAGTGGCATGGTGGAACCCACGGCTAGGATCACCACGTGGGACACGGGTGTGCCTGTGTCGCTCCTCCAGTTCATTGGAATCAAGTCCGTGGAGGTTCCTGAAGAGCTCCAAATGCACAGCCACCTTCTGAAGACATATGTGCAGGTCTGTAGGATTTACTGATGCTCTGAGTTAATCCCGTTACTCAGGCAGGAGGCCTGTTATAGAAATGTAACACAGAAAGCGATGATGGTTTAAAAAAAAAAAAAAAAAAAAAAGAGCATAATCCTCTTGAGACAAAATAATTCTCTATTGTTGCGGCTGGGATCTGATTGCTATTTTTACTTTTTTATTATTATTTTACTGAAGCCAAAAACATCAACTTGAGTATGGAAACATTAACTCAAGTGAACATCAAAACAGGCGTGGAAACAACTTTCAGTGAAGCATTAGACTGTCAAGATGCTCAGGAAAGCTAGATTGTGTTTTATCAATCTGAAAGAGGTGTGCATTTGATTCTAATGACAACAAGACCAAGGAAACAATATCTTTTGATTATATTTTGCCCAGTTTGTTGTGTTTGTGTATATGCAATAGATGATTTTGCAAATCAATGCAGATTCCAATAAAGGTTATATTGTTTTTGCTTCAATCTTAAAATGAATAATATATCCCTAGGCCCCTAGCATATTATTATAAAGGTTCTAGTTAATTTCTACCTGGAATAAAATGTGTATTATATTACATATGATGATGTACTATACCATCTGCACCCCTCTTTTCAAATTCCTAGCTCTGCCCATGGATGCAGCCTATGGTCTCTCCATCTACAGAACACTTAAATTCTGGCATCTTTCACCAGCACTAACTAGGTGGAGCAAAAGAATAAGATGTTAAAAGCAGAGCTCCTACTCTAAATAGTTCAAGATCCAAGGTTTTCACACCCTGTAATTGGATTCATGAGTCATTGTTCATCTGAATGAACAGAAGTCCCCTTCACATGCAGAGAGCTGTTTACAGGCTAAGTGCTTATGGTGAATAATGACTTAGAGTAGTCGTGTTGCTCTATGTGGGGGGTTTTTCTAGCCACACAGATTGATCAGTGGCATCTGATGTGCAGACAGAAGTGATAATCCATTATTTTTACTTCTCGTTAATGGACAGGCAAGAAAACAGAAAGTGGAGGAGGGAACAAAATTGGACTGGGCTACGGCTGAAGCATTAGCTTTTGGAGCCCTGCTCAGCCAAGGTAAGAAACAACCAGACAGCAGAGAATAGAAAACATTGTTGCCATATGAGTTTTGTGCACATCTTATCATCAGTTGCAAGAATTATTACCAGCTATAAAACCTGACATTTCAGCTGCTTTATTACTTAAAAATGCAGTTATGAGTCATGACTCTCTTGGGTCACCTTTGCTTATAAATTAGTCCCTAAAGTGACCCAAAGGATTAAGGCTTTAATTCAGGAAAATAAAACAACTTAAGGTTTGAAGCTAAGCACATGAACAGTCGTACTGATTGATTCCAAGGGAACAACCCATATGCTTATTCTGGAAAAAAAAATACTCCTATGGTTGACTAATAGATTTTTCTCCACTCTGACCTGGTCTTCAGTTTGCATTACACTTGTATTTTGTGGTTTGTTTCTGATGTCTTGGTTGCTTATTACTAGTATCACAAAATAACTAAGCAGTTGCCAGAAGTGGAAGTCTTTGCTCAAAAGGGTCCAGTGCTAGGATGGAAGGGTGATAGCTTGCGTTCAGTTGGCTCTCTTGTCTTCATTAGCTTCAGTGTGTTAGTAATAGCAGTGACCATTTTGGTGCCTGCTCCAAAGAACTTGGGTTCCAGCATAGATACAAGACAAAAGTAGTTCACACAAATCAGTCTGGCTACATATTTATACAAAAGCTGTTACCCATCACAGCAGCATTAGAGTGTACAATCTAAACCAGGGGCAATATTGAAAGTCTTCATGGGTGAAGTGTGTTTGAAGGAGGGGAACAAGGTCAGGTCTGTGAGAGCTAATAGTGTTGGAGCAAGTGTACAAAGTGAAGTGGGGGAATACAAAAACGAGCGGTAGAAAGGATCCTGGAGGAGCAGTTGGGACCAAGGCATGGGAAGTGTTGGGAGGATGTTGGCTGAAGAGTGCAAATATGGGTAAGCAAAGTGGGGCAAATAGATCCAGGGTCTTACAATAAATTAGCTTCAATTCTATGTGGTCAGGAGAGATTTGAAGAGAGGAGCAATATTGTGGAGCGTGGGGAGCTATTGTCCCTTATGCTGTCTCCTTTTGCAGCTTGAATTATTTAACCATACTTTGTTCCTTGCTTGATAAGGGTTTAATATCCGATTAAGTGGACAGGATGTCGGCAGGGGAACGTTCAGCCAACGACATGCAATGTTGGTTTGCCAAGAGACGGACGACACTTACATCCCTCTGAACCACATGTCCCCAGACCAGAAGGGCTTCCTAGAGGTAAGCTGCACACTTGACAGAGCAGGACTTCATATGGTATTAAGAGTAGGTACTTTCTGCTTAAGAAGCAGCTTTGCTCTGCTCACTGGGGTGGTAATTGAGAAGACTAGACCAGATGTGTGTGGTCTAGGCCTAATCTTCATCTCTGTGCAGCCAGCTCCTGAGGAGCACTTTCAGGCGTGCTTCTCTTGTGCACTTGAGAGAGAGAGAGAAACAAATGGAGCACTGCTGTGGCACGTGTCCATATCCCAGGTAGAGCGGGCACCAAGAGTCCTCTTTGCCAGCTAGTACTGAGGCATCACGTGAAAGACAGGGGTGGCTGGACCTTCTCCATGCTTCATGTTGGGCAAAATGGAGACGTGACAACTTCTGGGGCACAGGCACAGCTTCAACAGATGCTGCTAACCAAAGGAATTGGATCATTCATGCATGGGGCATCTGTGTGTCAAGAGTGGGATTCACATCTTGTTTCTGGAAGAATACCCACCCAGGTTTTCAGGCTCCAAACCTTTTCCCTAATTAAAGGGTCTGGTCTTGTGTATAACAAGTGGTTGGCCACTAGAGTCAGCCTGGGGTGAAAGGAATCATGGTCTGACTTGCAGATGAGCAGCATTACACCATTACCAATGGTAATGCTGATGGGAGATAGCTATATATCTTCAGCTGTAGTGCATTATCTTTTAACTCCCATTTAAAATGGTTTAGAAGTTTTTTCTTGGTGGGAGATCAGCTGTGGATGGGTAGATGAAGTCATAAAGGGGCCATCTAAAAACATTTTCATTGATATGCTTTGATTTCAAAGAATTGCATTTGACTCCATAAAGCAGATCCTTTCTGGGTTTTTTTTGTATCCCTGTCACTGCTTCCAAACTATTTCTCTGTGTTAGGTGAGCAACAGCCCCCTGTCCGAAGAAGCAGTGCTTGGTTTTGAATATGGAATGAGTATTGAGAGTCCCAAATTATTACCAATTTGGGAGGCTCAGTTTGGCGATTTCTTCAATGGGGCCCAGATAATATTTGACACTTTCATTTCTGGAGGTGAGTGGAGAAGGGGTAGATTATTCGGAGTTATTGCCATTGGTGGGTTTACAAATATTCCTTTGAACTAAGACAGTATGCACAAGGCAAGCAGTTCTTCCCTGTCATGGGTGCAAGAAATCTACCTACGTAGAGAACCTCTCTCATCCCCCCCACAAACAAGTGTCTGTGAAAGGTCTATTCAAAATTGAAAGCAGAAAAATCACTGCAAGCAGAGCAAGGATGACTTAATCCACAACGATGTTACAATTTTAAATATTGGTCATAAAACCAAATTGAATTTGCAAGTGGAGTCAGACCTCAGTTTGCTTGACAGCAGAATTCTTTTTCAGTGGTGTGTTGGGATAATAGAATTTGCACGTAATTTGAGATGGCATTTCATTGAGGAAGTTCCCAGGAAATGGGCTTAACCTAATTATGGTGAATGGTAGGACAGGACTGCAGTGCTGGATGGTATTAGCATACATTTCACCAAGGCCAAGTGATTAAGCTGACATACTAGATATTAAAATGCTCACTTTCCTAGTAGTTTGGCACAGAAATTTGCTGTACAAGAATTCAGAAGAGGACAAACAGTGAATTACTTCCATTCAGAGAATTTTAAGTTTACGTCTACTTAATATTATTTTTTTTCTTTTTAAGAGGCTCTTGCTAGAGGCACCTACCTAATCAGGATGAGAGATTGATCAAATACAAGTGGAGTCAGGGTTTACAGTTTCAGCAACAAATTACACCAATTTCAGGTTTTTAAGTGGAGAAGAGGGAGCTGGTACAAGTGCTGGAGGCTGAATTCTCCTTAGAGCCTGATTTATATATGAAGTGTCCCCTGGAAAAACTCATGTTACTGCCAATTTGGGACACTTCAGATAATCAAATTTGTACCATGCCAAACTGTAAAATTGACCAATTAACTCCCACATTAAATCTCATGATATTAATTGCATGGTGATTTTAGTATCCTGATAGATTACTTTAAAAAAAGCCTTCTGGGAGATGATTTTCACAGTCTTAATGCAAGGTAACAAGTCCTTTTGGGGTTTTATGTCCAACTTAAATCTCTCCTTATCTTCCTTGTTTAGGTGAAGCTAAGTGGCTCCTGCAGAGTGGAATTGTCATTCTTCTTCCCCACGGCTATGATGGCGCAGGCCCTGAACACTCGTCCTGTCGATTAGAACGCTTCTTGCAGGTAGATCAATGCACCAGTCTATCTCATGTTATTGAGGCTTGTCAATGGCAAATGCTTTGGGGAGAAGCTGTCGCAGGTTGTTGCATGCATATAGCACTTGTCAGTGGAAAGGTTGGAAAGTCTAATTAGGATCCTTCAGTCAAGATAGGATCTGTGAAAAAGAAATGGTGTGTATGGGTAAGGGAGAAAGGGTGAGCTTAAGGGTTCAGGTGGAAATTTGGAGTCAGTAGTTTCATTGTAGAGTTTGACACAAGCTTAGGCAAGGCCCATAATAGATTAGTCAGTGGAGATTAAGTTGCTCTTTTACAGCTTCGTGCCTCATTTTTCCAGCGTGATCCTGGGCAGGCCAAATTCTCATGAAGATCCTAGGACTAAAAGCTTGCATAAGAAAGACACGACCTTTAATTTGTAAGGGGTGAGGTTAGTTGCATTATAAACCAAACCTATAAACAATTTATGGACTTAACTTATAGATTTCATAGATGTTACAGCTGGAAGGGACCTCACAAGATCATCAGGTCCAGCCCCCTGCCCAAAGGGCAGGAAGTCAGCTGGGGTCAGACTCCTCTTTCTCCAAACATCTCCGTGATATCTTTACAAACTATCACTGAGCGATGGTAGCATATGGGTCCAGGCTCAGATACTTTGTTTTAAAGCTTGTTTCTGCTACAGAGGGATAGGAATGGTTGCAGAGCCAGTTAAGCTTGTAATGCAAACAGGGTGCTAGCAGGATTCTGTAATACTGTAGAGCTAAAGCCACATCCCTCTTTCC
>NW_005842018.1:2765255-2770824 GCF_000455745.1 Alligator sinensis | reverse complement strand
CTTTTCAGACATTAGTGTGAATACCACAGTCCTCCTTTGCTGGGTCTTGCTTGCTTGGTTTGTGGCTTGATGAGGTATTATTGTGTTCCCTTTTCACAGATGTGTGACAGCTCAGAGGAGGGAGTTGATGGTGACAATGTGAATATGTCAGTGGTGCATCCAACCACCCCAGCACAATATTTCCATTTACTCCGAAGGCAGATGATTCGAAACTTCCGGAAACCGCTAATCATTGCCTCTCCCAAAATGCTCCTCAGGCTCCCGGTAAGGCAAACCTCTCTTCCATGGTTGCTCTTTCTTTTTCTCTCCAAGGTCTAATCAAAATGCCAAACTACATGGACTTAACTGAAGAGATGGTTTTGAACCAGTGAGGTTCTGTTGGTACAACTTTGTTCCTGGACACTCGGGGCATGTTGGTGCTATGTGAGACAGCGTGCATCTGAATCTGCTGACAGCTGAAAATATGCCAGATAGCCACCTCTTGGCCCCTGCCAGGGCATTCCCACTGCTGCTCTGTGGCTTTCAGGTTCATTTTTGCTCATGAGAATAGCAGTGGGTACAGCAAATACCTCTCTATAACAGCAACTTCATGACACTTTTCCAGAATTCAGCATGCACAGGGCAAGGAGTGTTTTCAGGGCAGTGTAGATTTGCCCTCTTAAATCAATTAAACCCTGGCTTGTATCTTGCACGGGTAAATTTTACCAGTCCAAGCCAAACCACTATAACACTTAAATTTCCCATGTACTTTTTTTAAAAAGGAGCTACAACAGTGTCTAATTTGACTGTGTCCTCTTAGTCCGACCTGTGTGAAATGCAAACAGCAGGCATTTAAAACTGCACTGCTCAGTTTTGCTTCCTGATCTTTTTGCATTAACACAACAACCTGCTGTGTTTGAGGATCACAAGACTGCCCCAGAGTACATCAGTCCTACTAGCTTTTGCCCTCTGTGGAGCGAGAGAATCCTGGAAACAAACCAACCAACCAAAAAACCCCTTCCTAGGTAATTTTTCACAGTGGTATACTTTTCTTCTTTAAATCTGGTAACTAAAATTAGCATGCCAGAATTGCTCTAATGATGATCAGTATCAGCTGTTCATTGGTTTTATTGTAGCCACTGCTAACAACGTTCATTGTTAACAAAGAAAGTCACTTGCTATGGGTAGCTGATAACTTTTTGATTTATACCCAGTAGCATATGACTCTTTGTGGATATTTCTCAGGCTGATATTTCACTTCCTGCTTACTTAACTGTCATTTGCTTTTTACACCTTTTAGATTTGTAAACCACAAGTTAAATATCCTGTTTTTTCCCTGGCCTTAGGCTGCTGTGTCAGGTCTTCAGGAATTGGCTCCAGGGACAACGTTCCGGCCAGTCATTGGCGATTCATCGATTGACCCAAAAAGGTAATTTCATTCTTGTTTCTAATATTAACATTCCAAAAACTTATCTGCATAATTGTCACTAAAGCAAGTCTTATACTTGGAAATTTTATGTCTGATAATTTCCTGAGGAGAGAGAATGAAGAAGCAGAATGAGCACCCCTGTAAATAAGAGAAGGATGTGAAGGAGATTTCCATAAATGCAAACTTAGTGTGATTTATTGTGCAGTCCTTGGGGAATTGCACACTCAAAACAAGCACGCAATTTAGCACAGCTGGCAGCTCGTAGAGAAGGCTCGGGAATAAAACGCTAGAAAGGTTTTGGGTATAGCAGTTTAGGTCTGAGGTTTAATAGAGCTGAGTTTGGGAATGGCTTATCTTGCTTTTCTCGGTAATACGCTGGACACTGATCAGTTCTGCAGATCCAGGGTTTCTAAAGGGGGTACATCGGGACTGCTGTACCACTTCCACCCCCCCCATCAGTCTCTGGTTCTGCTCATTTATAAAATGCAAGTGCTCTCTCCTTTTCCCTTGACTTTTTATGAGGAAGCACAATTATTTTTGTAGCCTTTGTTTTTGGATGTTTGAGATGCTGAAGTAGAGAGTGTAGGGATGAGGACCATGGCTGAAGCAGCAGTTTGTATTTTAATAGTGTGTTGTGCACGTGTCTCTCCCCTGCCCTGCTTCAGCAATAGCAAAATTGCCCACTAACTTCTGTCTGAGGTATTTGTCACCCCCATCAGCGTGGTATCCTGTTGCCTCAATATCTTTCACAACACTTGTGTAGCAGAAGAATGCTGTTCTCCCCATGTTACAGATGGGGAATTGGGGCATAGGTTAAGTGATTTATCAAGGATCACATAGGCAACCTTCTCCCTTTCTGCCCTCCCCCAAAACTGAGTATCTGAACACAAAACTTTCTTTTGTGTTCAGATATTCAGCACTTTGGCCTGAAACGATTCTTAAGAAGAGAAAAAGCATTTCGGGTTTAGCGTATAGTGGCTGCACAGTGCCTCTTTAAGAGGTTGTACCTCAGCTATTTGCATTTTTCTGTCCCTTAGCGTCACCCGGGTGGTGCTGTGTTCGGGCAAACATTATTATGCCTTGGTGAAACAGAGGGAAGCCCTTGGAGAACAGCAGCGCAGCACTGCCATCATCAGACTTGAAGAGCTGTGCCCTTTCCCTCTGGAAGCTCTTCAGCAAGAAATGAACAAATACAAGAATGCCAAAGGTCAGACAGGTCTTTGCACTTCACTTGTAGGTTTTCTTAAAGGAGGTGAAATAAACCCACAGCTATCTAGGAGCTCCTGCTTGTTACTCTTGCCTTTTAGTACTAAAATCCTAGAGTGTTTTTTCCTCTCTATGAATAGTTTGAATCTGACTGCTTTTCAGACACACAAGCCTTTATTACATGAGCTAAGCATAACATTTTAGGGTCTACAAGATGGACGCGCAATTTTGAATCAACTTTTCTACACCTCCAACTATATGCTACCAGTTTCTACTCAGTTTATCGAGTTTGACATTATTTGTCTGACGATGTTACCTACAAGCCCCAGCTGAAATTGGAACCCCACTTGGTTAGGTATTGTACAGGCATAGTGTTGGAGACGGTCCTTGTCCTGGCTGCCTTTCTGATATTGGGGTTTAATTTCATACGTGCATTTAAATAAAGATTGAAGATCTGATTTAACTCAGTGGCAGACTCTCTGCTGTTTGATACCTTGACAGAGGAAGAAAGTCAAGTGAATGTTTTCTGTAATACAAGGAGCTGAAGGTAGAGGAATAAAAAGGGGAGAGAGGGATGGTTTGTTTTTAAATCATACACTTTTACACCTGCCCATGTGTGTTTTCACACCTTG
This sequence comes from Alligator sinensis, assembly GCF_000455745.1. Classification (NCBI taxonomy): domain Eukaryota; kingdom Metazoa; phylum Chordata; order Crocodylia; family Alligatoridae; genus Alligator; species Alligator sinensis. Next base: position 2,767,578 of record NW_005842018.1, on the reverse strand, counting down.
CGGTTTTGTTTTTGTTTTTTGGGGGGTATTCATTAAAAAATATAGCCCTCTGGCTCTAGCGGTCTGTGACCTGAAGGTGAATCCAGTCTGGTGAACATAAGCATGGAAGGCAGTGCCCTGGTTAGGGTTGGTAAGACCGCTGTAGAAACAATGGGAATATGCAACAAAGAGGATTAGCCGAGGAGATACGTCATTACCTGGTTTTGGATTCAGTGAGAGAATGTGCAGTGTAGATATACACAGAAAGTTTCTTCTTTTTTACACACCCCATAGTTAGCTTGTGGAATTCATTTCCACAGGATGTGGTGGAGGCAGATAGCACAGCCAGGTTCAAAAAGGGACTAGATAAATTCATGGATGATAGATCTATTAATGGCTATTGAATAGAATGGTTGGATAAGTTTCTTCTGGCATCTGTAACCAATAACGGTGGATGTCAGAGAGGGTATTGAACAAGGAAGAGATCACTAGAGATATCTGGGTCAATGTTGTCCCTCTATAGCATGCCACTGTCAGAGACGGGATACTAGGCTAGAGGGACCACTGGTCTGACCCAGTATGGCTCTGATTCTTACGTTCTCTTACAGATTTTATTTGGAGTCAGGAGGAACCACAGAACATGGGTCCCTGGACCTTTGTGTCACCAAGGTTTGAGAAGCAGTTAGCATGTAAGGTAAGGTCATCTTATTGTGCTGTATTCTTTTAAACTGAAGTTTGAACTTTGAGACGAGACAGCTCCCTGTCACAAAAGCCGTCCAATCATCGGCCTGCCCACCTGTCTAAGGCAGTCCATCCACCTGCCTCACCTTTGATGCAACTGAAGAGGTGTTTATAGGCGGGAGGCTGCCCATTTAATGCCTGATGCCAAGGGTGTAATACATGGCTCCATACCATCCCTACACTATGTCCCATGCCTTGCAGATGGCATCACTCTGGCCCCACTATATTCTAGTCTGACCATTCAGACCCTGACCTGGATCCCTTCTACTCAGGCAGCCTAACCTCCACCCTCATACTGGGCTGCAAATCCCCCTAGACCCCTTTTCCTCTTGGCAGTGACCCCCTCTTGGACTTTTGGCCTTGCAGGCCCTAGCCTCATCCTTAGGCTAGTTGGGACTCCAAGCCTCCTAGCTTTGGCTGTCCTTTGCAGTGGGTGCTCAGGCCCTTTGACTTTCCTGGTCCTGGCCCCACCGTTGACCAGTCAAGGTTTTATTGGTAGGTTCTTGGCAGCTAGCCCTCTCCCATACAGCTCCTCCTTCTGAGCTCATGGACCACATAATTACACTGAACCCCTCCTAGGCCTGCTGTTGTGCCCTCACTGGGCTCACTCTCTCTCTGCCCTATGGGTCAGCCTATGTGCAGTCCTCCAGGCCCCTCTCACGGACCATAGTCTACGCAGCCTCTGGATCTCGCTGCACCCCCTCACTGGTGCTAATACTCTGTCCCCTTACTGGAGCTTCTGGGCCTTATGCCCCATGGGCCTCAAGCCCCACTCTGTGGGCCTTGGCCTTGTGCTTTTCTGTTAGGGTGTGCTCCACTAGCCTTTCCCTCCCACGGGGTCACTCATAAGGCAGTGGGAGCTGAGGCTTTCCGGTGCCCCATACTCACCTTTTACTAGGAAGGCACTGGTGTGGCATTTCCTGGAGACTGCCCTGCCACAGATAACCCCACCACACCATCCAGCCCCAGCAGGGTGTAGTTTTAGGGCAGGCCCCAGGACCAGAAACCTCCTCCATCCCCACGTTCCTACCCTGACCTCCAGGTGTTCTGGAGCTGCAGTACTCTGCCTGGGAGATGTTCACTCTTCACCTCTCCAACTGCAACTGCTCAGTTGTGCTCCCAAGGCCTGTCTTATACCCTGTCTGCCTAGCCTTACACCAATCGGATGGTTTCCCAGGTGCCATGTGACCCTCCTGATTGGGTCTGCTCCCACCTGTAGGCTGATCTGCAGCCTACTCAAGCCCTTCAAGTGGCAGGCACAACCTGTGCTCTGCCACAGAGATGTATAATATATCTCAAAGCTCAAACCCTCCAATATATATATTGGCCATGATCACTAGCTGCTACTATAGTATTAAATCAGCAGTACCCTAGGCTGAATATAACATTACCTTGAGAGGTGGTGGAATTTCCATCCTCAAAGGTGTATTTTTTTTTTTTAAGGCCCAGCTCGACAAAGCCCTGGCTGGGATGATCTAGTTGGGGATGGTCCTGCTTTGAGCAGGGGGTTGGACTAGATGTGACCTTCTGAGGTCCCTTCCAACCCTCATTTTCTATGATTCTGTACCATATATCTCAAAGCTCAACCTCCAGTTTCATTTTT
>NW_005842018.1:2741613-2765224 GCF_000455745.1 Alligator sinensis | reverse complement strand
ATAAAATGAAATAATTATGTTTTATTTATTTATTTATATAAGAACATATTCTAATATATATTAAAGAATATGGCTGTAAACAGCCATAACTATATACTCTTTTAAAAGGGGGAGGGAGAATTTAACCCTCAGACCAGTGTAATTGCTTATTCTCTCTCCTATACCAGTAATTTGCTATAACTTTAGACATAAATGAAACAGATGGACACTTTCTATTTTGTTACCTAGAATTAGTAATGAGTCTAATTCTGTTCATAAACACAGGGTTATGAATGTTATGTTCAGCCTAGGCTATTGCTGATTTAATATTATAGTAGCACCTAGTAGTGAGAGCCAGTTTGGGGTCTTTATTGTACTTAAGTACTTTAAATACAACTCTTTGGGAAGCTCTGATTTATTCCCATGTGGGATTCACTGATCCCATATTTTTTTTGTATTATGAGGCACTTGGATCCTATGGTGATAGATGTCCATGTAAAGGTATAACCCTGAATCCTAATCAGTCATCAGTCTAATTGTAATTTTTATTTAATTTCAGCTCCATCTTGTGAGCCGACCTCCCTTACCAGCTCCGGCAGTGGGCATTGGAACATTACATCAGCAGCAACAAGAACACATACTTACCAAAACGTTTGCTTAAAGCCTTTCTACTTAAACAGCTACAATTCCCTATGTATAATAACTTTTTTTCAAAGAACTTGCATGGAGGAGGAAAAACCACTAGGCCTTTTAGTTCCAAAAGGCAAGAACAAATCAGGAACTGTTCTGTAAAGAGCAGGGAAATCTTTAAATGTACTGATGCAAACAAACCTATGCTGACCCCTGCCTGTCCAGCTCCGACTAGGCACATCTACACGTACCCCCCACAGTGCATTCGTTACTGTGCTGTCCTTTAGTACTTGCTTTAGGAAGTACTAAATGACAGCACATTGTTATTTTTAGCAGCTATGGTGCCGTGGCGACGCACTATAGCGAGGTAGCTCATTGCTACAACGACATAGTGTCAGTGTCACGGTTTGTGCCTCACAGTCGCCATAGTGACAAGCTACATCACCATAGTGCAGGGGTTATCAGTCGGGGGTACATGTACCCCTGGGGGTACTTGGAAAGGCCACAGGGGGCATGCGGCGCAGAGAAGTGGGGGTACTTCTGGTTTTGCCGGTGGCGCTTTTGGTTTCGCCACTGTGGGTGGAGGACCCTCGCTTCCACTGCCCGTGGATCAGCTGCCAGGGGACTCCCCCTTCCAACCCCCGCTGCTCGTCAACAGGCTGGGGGACTCCCTGCTTCTCAACCAGATGCCAAAAAAGGTTGAAAACCCCTGCCATAGTGCATCACTACAGCAACATGGCGTCTTGTATAGATGCACCCACTGAGGATGATTCTTACTGTCCTTTTGTATTTTTTACATTATGTAAAATCAAACCCATTGTGAGATCAGTGTGTTCACTGGAAAAAAAAAAATCAATGCGTTTATAAAGAATTATATAATAAAGAGACCCCCTAGTTCACTTTTCCCCCTTTTTAAATTTAGACTTAAATCTCAGGAGAATGCTGGCATCTATGCCACTTCGTCTGTAAAAATAGTGTTCTTCCTTGACCTGAGCGACATTTTCAGCAGAGCCTCAAAAGAGGTATAAACTCATCTATTTTCGCACCACCGTAAACAGAGCCTCCACGTTGGGTTTGAGCCATAAAAGCATAGCAGTCTGGAGGATCATAGTGATGCTGCAACCTGTGGTGAGGTGAAGCAGAGCAGTAGCCTCAAGCCAGCAATTTTCTTCAGGAAAAAAAACATCACTTGTCCATTTTAGGCAACTTGCCATTTTCTCAGATCAAATTAATCAAAATGGCTATTACTTAGCTCACCGTCAAAGCACAAGCCATTCCCATTCAACCATGCGTGCCAATGGGGATATGTGGATAACCATGCTAGTGTTCTGAGTTTCTGTTTGTAATTTCCTAGAGATTTTTAAAAAACAAGACAGAAAAATAGCAATACCATGATATGGCATCATTTTGAAGCCAGCACAAGCCGTGAGCATGGTTGTCAGCTTTTAATTCCACTGTTCAGACTTGTCACTAGAGCTAATGGAGTAACAGGTAGCAGTTGTAGTTGGCCATCCTACATCTTCCATGAGCTAGCACAGGAGCTGGGTGAGATTAAATACTGTGGGGCAAGTCACAGATAATGCTCCCTTCTCCTCAACTGATTCCTGTCTCAGTCCTGCCTCTTCGCTAGCCCTAGCTCACACAGGCCCATTCGCTTTTTCCCAGGTCTTAGGAAAGAGCCATTTTAGTCTCCCAAGTCTTAATCTCCCCCTAAGTGCTCCTTAGCTAATTCAAGTCTCCTTGCTTAACCAACCCCCAAATGCTCTGATTCCTTATCTGATCTGTTCCTCCTTACCACCCTGTTGACCCCAGTCTCTCTCCCTCAGCTTCTCCTCCAGTCTTAATTATGCTTTCTTTGATTCCTGCCCTAGTGTTTTTGCCCAGTCACCACTCCCAATTCTTTCCATTCACTTCGGGCAATTAATGCTATAAAGGCTTACTGTGCAGTAAGATACTGCACAGTAAGCCTTTCCTAGGAGCACATCTACATGTGCCCCCTGTTGGGAGCAAATCTGCTCCCAAAGAGAACCACCCACTACAGGACTGATCCAACCTTGCTTTAGCCTCAGTAGTAGCCAGGGGGAGCTCCAGACTTTCCCTGGGTGTTAACCTGAGGGTTGGTAGGGAGTACAGGGCCCATCCCCATCTGCACAGGCCCAGGAGAGCTGCCAGCTGCAGAGGCAACTGCCTCCTTACCCCATACACATCGGGGGGGTCCTGATATGCACAAGGCTGGGAGATGGCTGCCGCTGCAGAGCTCTCCCACCTCGTGCACATGGGGACAAGTTTTGTGCCCAGCAGGGCTTCCCTGCACAGTCCAGGGCTGGCTGGGAACTGTCTCCCTTCTGGGGTAGCTCCTAGCCAGCCCTGGGACGCATGAGGATTTTCCCAGCCAGCCCAGAGCTGAACAGGAACCGTCCCAGTTCTGCGGCAGGTCCGAGGAAGCTCCGGGCTGTGCCGATTTCCCCGCAGAGCCCAGAGCTGGCTGGGCGCTGCCCCAAAGGGAGGACAGTTCCTGGCCACCCCTGGGCTGGGCAAGGAAATCCTTGTGCAGCCCAGACCTGGCTGGGACCTGCCCCAGTACTGGGACAGTTCCCAGTCAGCCCCCAGCTGCGCAGGGAAGCAGGGAGCTCCCGAGTCCCAGTGCTGCTCGGCTCTCAGCTCCTGCAGGGAGCCAGGAGCTGAACAGTGCCAAGGCAGAGGTGGGGGCAGAGAGCTACCCCATTCCCACACTGCTCGCCTCCCAGCTCCTGGGGAGTTGGGAAATAAGTAGTGCCAGGACTGGGGAGTTCTCTGTTCCCTGTGGCCCCCTAGTCTTGGGGTTGACTGGGAGCAAATTTGCTCCTGGCCAGCATTTACACATGCTCTATTGGCACAGGAACTACTGCACAGTTAGTTTACTACCTGTATTTATGGGTAGTATCTAATTCCGCAATAGACTAATTTACTGCACAGTAAATGTATGCATGTGTAGATGGTGACGCTTTACTGTGCAGTAGATTAGTCTGTTGTGGCGTTAGTTACTACCCATAAATACAGGTAGTAAACTAACTGCGCAGTTAGTTAGTACACTAACTTGGTAGATTAATCTACTGAGTAGTTAATCATTTTGCGTAGACACCCTTTAGTTCTTAGTTCGCTCTCCTCCTCCTACTCAGCTCCCAAACTGTCTACCACACAGTCTAAGCTGAACACAAAAATACGATATGAGAAGAGATGACCTCAAGCAAACAGTTTTATCTTCCATGGATATTGGTCATTTAAAACATCCACCCCAAATCTGTTTTGAGATAGAAAATACATAAAACCAATCCATTTTAGAAAACTTACAATGATCTTGCAAGTGCATCTGTTTTTTTGCCCTCAGGAAATAAAAGGATGTTGTGTGTCAAACAGCAGAGATAACAATCGGACATGGAGAAGTATTTACTTTTCCTAGATGGCAATCACAGGATATTTTAAATCAAATTTCTGACAGTCTATACCCTAAAATGTTTCCCTATTCTTCTGTATGACATAGTGTACGGCATCTGTAGTCTTTATATGACATTTGGTTTCTGTATGACAATATTACTCAAGCTCTTCTGGGTCATGTACCCCTCTTAAGTTTGTTAAACCAGCGTGTCTAGGCTTCCATTTCACACATAATACAAAAAGTAATATTTTACCCTACAATAAGCACATGGTTTTCTCTCCAGCAATTAATTAATTATTGTTGAGTTGTTCAACATTTTTTCTCTTTTCTCCTTCTATATTTCCCCTTCCCCACTCTACTTTCCTATTCCTTCTTCACACATACCCCGTGCCATGTACTCTCTAAGAAACACTGATTTATTATAAAAATGGGGTTGGGCTCAATCTCAAGGGTCCTCTAATCCAACCCCTTGCATAAATGCAGGACATAAACCACCTCTGTCAAAACTGTTATCCAGCCTTTTCTTGAAAATTTCCAAGAAAGGAGATTGCGCAGCTTCTCTGGACAGCTTGTTCCATCGTCTGACTGTTCTGATAACAAGGAATTTGTGTCCAAGATTAAATCTGCTTTTCTGCTGTTTAAACCCAATGCTTTGTGTTCTGCTCTCTGTAGTGAGGCAGAACAGTATTTTCCCCCTCTTCTTTCTGGCAGCCTTTCAAAGATTTGAAAACTGCTATCATGGCCCTTAACCTCCTTTTCACCAGGCTAAGCCTACCTAGTTCTTGCAGTCTTTTCTCACAAAGCTCACATTGTAACCCCTGTATCATCTTTGTTGCTTGCCTCTGGATCCTTTCCAGTTTCTCTATATTCTTCCTAAAGTGCAGTGCTTAGCAGTGTACACATACAAAAAACTAGAACTCTTGGTTCCAAAATGATACCTTTTATTAGACCAACTGAAAAATGGCAAGAAAATTGTCCTTTTCTGCAAGCTTTCGGGAATCAAAGTCCCTTCGTCAGGCTCTGGGAAAAGTGTAGATGGTACAAGATGGTAAAAAGTCCCCATAGGTCGGAAATAAACTTCATTTTTGCACAGAGGGAGCTGGAGATGGAAGTCTGTCCCTCTGGGTCCATGAGAGTGTCTTTGTGAGCTGTGTTGAGTAGCTCTTTGATGTGTAAAACAGGTGGAATTCCTTCCCTGAAGGTGTCAGATGGTAGGTAGAGAGGCAAAAACCCCCCCACAAAAAACCTTCCTTGTTCTTCTGCAATGAAGTTTAAAATCCAAAATCGGCTGAAATTCGGCATCTTCCATGTTTCAGGGGTGTATTTGGTAGCCGTGTTGGTCCCAGACCAACACAGCTACCAAGTACACCCCTGTAGCAATGTACACAATACTTCAGCTGAATCCTAACTGGAGTCAGATAAACTAAACTGCATTTACAATTTTCTTCCTGTCCTGCCCTGTCCTGTCCTCCTTCCTTTCTGCAGTTGTATCCCATTGCTGACTTTTGCAAAGTGTGTGACCCATGGAAGCTCCCAGCCAACTCTCAGCACTGCTACTGCCTAGCCACTTATCTCCTGTTCTGTATTTAGTCATTCAGCTTTTCTTTCTTAGGTGCAGCACCTCACATTTTGCCTCAGCTGAATTACTTTGTTTTCTGCAGCCTAGTTTTCTAATTTATCAAGATTATTTTAGATTCTACTCTTATCCTCCAAAATATTTACAATCCCCCCAGTGTTGTCATCTACAAACTCCATCAGGAAGTTTTCTATTCAAGTCTTTATTAAAAATATTAAATAAGGCTCTGTGGTACCCCACTTGAAATCTGGCATTCATCTATTTGCAGACCAACTATAGTACTCTTAGCTTGTGGTTATTCAGTCAAGCATACATCCACTCAACAGTAATTCTGTCTAGATACAGCCCTCTTGACTGCATGGATTCCATGTGATTTATTAGTTTGTACAAGCCAACAAAAATATTTGTGAAAACTTTCAAGTGGCAGGTGCCTTCTATGAAAACAGTTATTACAGGATGTCTCTAAACACCCTCCGTGGCAATCCCACAACCAATGCCAAGAAATAAGTCCCACTCACTGTTTGCTGATCTCTATGTGCCACAAGGGGAAAACCATGTACTTGCCGTGAGAATGGTGCTGGGGGTGCTCAGTGCCACGTGACAAATTCTCCAGAGCGTTCCCAAGACCAAGATCCTGAGGGCTTTTCCAGTCGTGTTTCCAAAATAGAATTATGCAATATTTTTCAGCAGGCAACACGTGCAGAGCAGGAGCAAGTGCCTGGGGCTTCTTTCTTAGCAATGATTTTGAGACCTATGCACAGAGGCAATCAAACAGTTTTGTGGTTAGGGCACAGGAAAAGAGACAAGTGATCTGAATTGGGTTCCCAACAGGCACTAGCTCACTAAGGGTAAAGGATTTAGCCTTTTTTACTTTGTTTTTTCAACGTTAAAACAAATACTGATGCTTGGTCGAGCTTATAAAACAGATTTTTTTTTTCCATAAGGCAACGAGGTGATCTAATATAGATTCTACCACACAAGATCACCCACTGCTAGGCAGTATTTTGACTGTAAATTATTTCCTACCCGCTGCTGGGCAGTAAATTATGTAAATTATTTCCACCCTCTGCTGGGCAGTAAATTATGTAAATTATTTTCTACCCACTGCTGGGCAGTATTTTGACTGCTATGTAAATTATTTCAGGTACAGACTCCTTGCTTTTACCAAGTTTGCATGCTAACTGGCCAAAGTATTAAAAACATGATTTCTTCCAAGTTTTCTCCTTTAGATCTACCTCTGATGGAGTTCCTATCCTTCTGGTTACCTTTGAACAAGATAGCTGGCCCAAAAGCTTTTAGATGAATTCCAGTCTTCATTTGCCCTGAGTCAGATAAAAATGTCAATTCCACCCAATTTTGGGATGTGAGAAATAACCAGAAATCTTTTATTTTAAATTAAAATTTGAAAATCTGGAATACTGCACTGCAGAAACAATTTGGGCAATGAAACTGTATCCTCTTTCCTACAAAATCATTCTTCTGTTATTTAAATTCGAGACATGTTTGGACAAAAATTAGTTCTACAGTTTTAAGAATATTTTTATCCATAAGTACCAGCACTTGACACCCATCAAGATTGGGACTGATTTTATGCACCAAGTGCTGCACTCAAATGAAGAGGTCACACATGGCCATCTAGTGGCTTTTCAGACACTCATCATGGAATATTTTCCTGTATAATTTTAACTTGCCCTGAAGGTATCTCAACATTCATTTGAAAATTATTTTGTATTGGAAAACTCCAGTATACAGCAAATCATTAACTGCAATAAACATATTCAAATGAGATTAGGAAGTAACCAAAACAAAGTGCCTTATATATGATTCATGATCCAAGGAAATGCATATGTAGTAAGGAAATTAAAAACATAAATAATGGAGGCTTCACAGTAGTATTTGTTTGCATATTTATCTAGAATTTAATTCAAAGTTTCACTTTAACATAGGTCATGCAACCATCAGATTTAAACTATCACAACAATAAAGACTTGAAGTGATTATTCATCTGACATGAATACATTATATGTATTTACTTATTAAAGTCATGGACTCAAAGGACAAATCTTATTGTACTTTACATGGCATTGTCTACCTTACCAGCTTCAAAAATCACCTTAAAGGGGTAAGTGTTATCAAAGTTAGGTAGCCAACCTCTCTAAGAGTCCCATGGTTGCTAATGCATTTTAAAGTAAATATTGTTAAAGGACTGCTTTGGTCACTCTCTTATATGCTGGAAGACCCTGAACTATTAACATTACAAAGAAAAGTAGCTTTGAAAACATGGATTACTGGGAATTAGGAACAGTATTTTTTTTTCTTTCAAATGGTATTCCTTAAGTTTGTTCCCACTAAGTGCTAATGGGCAATCAGGTGAGCACTGGAAAACTTGCAGTATGAGCAGCTGTCATCTAAAATGTACCAGATTATTATTTACATCCTGCTACTTTAGGAAAAATGCAGGAAAATAACAGGGTTTTGATGTATCAGGCTTTCCAGACTGAGTACAATGGGCTGAACACAGATCACAATCATTCCCCACCACGCACCGGAGCAGGGTGGCAGAATCCACCCTTGCTACACTTACCTAATGATTAAGCCGATGCCGGGAAAGAAGCAGCGAGGCCAAAAGGAATGCAAGCACGGCCCCTTTTAACTGGATGCCGGACAATGATGTCAGGGGCAAGTGAAATTTAAAAGAGGGATGCCGAGACTCTGGGAGGGGAGGAGAACGCCCAGCCGCAGAGAGTGGAGTACAGATCCCGGAAGAGGGGTCAAGATGAGGGATAGTATACTCACCAGCGCCGGCGAGGAGACACTGGTCAAGGAACGTCAGAGCAGCAGCCGCGGCAGGTACCGCTGGACAAGTAAGGCTGGCAGGAGCTTCCCAGGATGCTGAGGGCTCCAAACTCTCTGGACCTGCAAAAGGAAAGAAAGACGAAAAGAGAATGAAAGGAGCGGTTTCAAACAGAAGCCTTAAGTAAGAAGTTAAGCTCATGGTATAAGAAGAGATGCAGCCCAGGTGATAGGAACCGGGTAAGATGGTACCTTAGAGGGGCAGTAACCCTCGGGTAAGGAGGTGGGCCAATAGCTGTCGGAAGTGGGGCCATACTCCTGTTGTGAGCAAGAACAACAGGGAAGGGCACCCCTGAAGAGACAGCAACCCCACTGGAGGGAGGAATCACTTAGTGGCTGTGTGCGCCCAGGAGGTTTGTGGCATGTGATCACCCAAACTATCTCTAAGGAATTCCATGACATTATAAGCAAGGCCAAAAGGGCTCTCCTCCAAAGGGGAAATCCCAGAAAGAGGAAGATTGGGGTAGGGAAGGATACCAACCCCTCATGGTGTATGGCTGCTTTGGTTTAATATGGCGAGCGATGCCTCTGCTGGCAGTTTAATAAAGGCAGGAAACAAGCCTCATAATCATCTTTGACTGAACAGCTAGGTCCCCAGGGCAATCAAGAGCCTCACAAGCCCTAACAAAAAGATCTACTGACCCACCAAGTGCTGTTAAGATCAGAGGGTGGAGACGGACACGGTGTAGGGGATGGTGGAGCCATGTACTTAGACCCCAACACCAGGGCCGCAGACATAAGGCAGCCTCCCACAATATATTTTTCCAGCAAGTAAAGACATCAAGGCATGGTGGGTGAGTGTGAGACAGGAGAGGCCCATACTCCTGTTACACACACATATTGCTTCAAAGGATGTAAACAGAAAGGGATGTTTTTCATGTTAGACAAGTACTGCTCAATCACATTGGACATTTCATTATCATTATCCTCAGGTGGTCAGGGAAGACGCATTCAGTTCAATTTTCTTAAGAGAAAAAAATCAATTTAAGTCATCTAGAGCTTGTCTTTTTTGTTTGTTGTTGAAGTGAAATCCTGTTCCCCTAAAGACAAAATAAGACAAACTTACCCATACAGAGAGAAAGCGATAGCAAAGGTAAAAATTGCAGCTGCTGTCTCTGGTGCTGACTGTCACTTGTAAGCCTGACGAAGAAACATAGCCTTCCTTACCAGCTGCTTAAGCCCTGGAAATTGTCAGTCTGCTTAAAGCACTGCTTTTATCTGCCTTCCTGCTCACTGTCTCAAAGCGCTGTTGTAAAAGATGGACTCTTAGTTGACTCAGCCAAAAGAGGATGCACAAGAAGGAGCAGAAATATGGCAGGGAAGGAAGATGGCAAGAAGAATGTGACAGCACCCTGCCAGTGTCCTCCTCGCAGGGTTTAGCTGAATAATGCAGAAGTGGCAGTGCCACCTGGATCCATCTCTCTAGCAAAAATCTAATGAGGACCATGATAAAAACCCAGTGGTATCACGGCGGGTCATCACACACAGCGGAGCTGGCAGTAGGCACAACGGTCAAGCCTGTTCCTTTCAACCAAATCAAACTATCCTGTTTTCATGTTGTGATCACCACCACATAAGCCAGAGCCAGGAATAACTGGTAACCTCATCCCATTGAAATCAAAAGTGACTTGGGTGATTTTCATAAACATTTCCTTAGGGGGAAACATCTTTAATATTAGAAGACCATCCAGGCTTTATAGATGCATTATACTGCCTTACACTGCACTAGCTATTTTATTTTCAATCTTTTCATTCCTGGAGGAGGGACTTGAACCCTGGTTTCTCACTTCCAAGGTGACTATTCTAGAAACCAAACTATTATAGAAGTTAGGCTGCTGCTCCTTCTTCAGCAAGTGTAGTATAGAAAAGAAGCCAATACAACTCCATGTCATGAGGGGTTCTGGTTCTGTCAGTGTATGCTGGCATGCTTGGATAATGCCCACGGGAGTGACTCCTTAGAGGACTTGGGCCTCTGTCTAGTTTCTGGACTCCAGTGGGGGACACTGTGGGAACTAGACATTGACTGCTCAGGCCAGAGTATTTCTGGGCATGTGCAGAAGCAGAAAGTCCTAGTAGAAAGTCTGACTTTTGGGTCAGAATGGAGATGCTCAAAAACTTTAGATGCCTGAAAGTTTAGGGAGCTGAGTCAGGGATTTAGGGGATCACAATTTTGCCTTTAGGAATTCTCAAGTCTGCCTCCATCCTATCTGAGATCCCTACATCCTCTTTTCAGTCTGGACATAACTACCTAGCTTCTAAAGAAAGGCTGAAACAGCTAGGGTTATTTTAGCTGGAGCGGGGGCGGGGGGGGGTTGATAAGTCTTCAAATACCTGAAGGGCAATTACAGAGAGGATGGAGATAGGTTTTTCTCTGTGGCCAAAGGTGACAGGACTATTGAGCAATGGCCTCAAACTTCATCAGGGGAAATTTAGATTGGAGAACAGGAGGACGTTTCAGGTGATGAAGGCGCGGGAACAGGCTAACCAGAGAAGTTGTGGAATCTGCACCCTTGGGAGTTTTCAAGAGCAAGTTAGACAGACGTGGCTGGGATGGTTTAGTCAGGGATGATCCTGCCTTGAGCAGGGGTTGGACTAAGTTACCTTGCAAGGTTCCCTCCAGCCCTTTTTTCCTATGATCCTACCCTAGAAAATCTTGCCTCTGGTAACAAGAAACAACTTGTCTATTCACTAAATACAGTTAATGTTTCCTTGGTTTAAAAATAAGTTTGAAATGCAAAATGTTTTGATAGACTTGGATATCCAGCACATTCAAGTAATGTATTTAACCAACAAATTATATATAAATGATGACTTTTGTGCATTTGTAACTAAAATTTCAGCTCCCATTCAACTGCAGCTTGATACAATGCATGACTAAGAATACAGGTAAATAAGAGATGCGTCATGCAACAGTCTCTAACCACAAAAATGTAAGAATCCATAGAAATGTGTGTGCTTGCTTAAATAAACATATATGTACATTTGATACAGTGTACCCTTCCTGGTTAGGAAACAATATCAGATTTACTGTAAAGCTTTGCTTACAAACTTAAATATTTTAACAAGGATGAGCTTTTCTTTGGGAGAATACCTAAAGAGTACAAAAGCAAATTCAGATGAAAAGCAGTAATTTAAATCAACAATTCCTGCTTGTTTATTTAAATCATTATTGAAGGCATTCTGAATTAATTCAGGTGACCCTGGTCATGGGCCAACTACTCAGTTGCAGAACCATGACTAGCCTCCCATTACCCTGAAATGGGCTAGTGCCCCAATATAGCAGGTCGCTTTATGGCACCTTTGAACCCTGACTCTCGGTGAGAACCTTTGGTCCCATTGTGAAAAGTATGATCTGCTTGACTGTTGCTGTCATTGTCATTGCTTGAAATTGAAATTTTCTGGTCTTTAATTTGAATATAATTATTGTCAGGAATTAATTTCCCCACATTGCACTATGTGCTTCTGCAAATAGAATACTTCTGGGTCCTGAATTAGCTCATTTAAAGCTTCCCTGCAGTCTGCAGTTTGACCATACCCCAAGTCAGATTTGAGGGACAATGGCAGGGCATCAATTGGGGGGGGGTTTGTTCTCAGGATAAATCAAAGACTTCCAACCTCCAGGGCTGCCAAACCAGTATCTCTTCTTCAGCAAAAATTTCACTTGTCTATTTCTGAAGAATTCGTCATTGTTTTCTGACCAAATGAAGCAAAATGACTGTTTCTTAGCTCACCAACCTTTGTTTTCACCTGCTATCCATGTGTCAAGACCAATATGATGAGGTATCCTCCTGGGCATGTATTCCTGTAAGGCTGTGCCATTAGTCATCCCTTATTTTCATTTCCAAGTCATTGCCTGTCCTGAATTCTGTAGCTATGGCAATTGATGAGATAACAGATCTCTGCAAAGTCTGGCTATATGGTCTTGCTGTGTCTGGTCAGCCTGTCATGGACTGAATCGAGAACCTGGAGCCACCTACCCTGCACTGAAACATGTGTCCATGTTGCAGCAGAGTCTGTCTATCCTGTATTGGCCTTGTGAGCCATCTTCACACCCACAGATAAGATAGACAATTATCCTCCACTGTAAGGGATTGCTGAAAAAGAAGGTCTTGCAGAATAAAAAATGCTGCAGAATGCTAATTTAACTTAGCCTCAGATTTTGGAGGGGGGAAAAGTAACCAGCAAAAAAGGTAAGCAGTATGATGGTAAAAGTAAGTTGGATTATTTGATCTCTGGTACTGGGAGCACTGAATACGATTATTAGCACCCTTCTTGGCCTTTGTACTTGGTACTACGATTATAAACACCCTTCTTGGCCTTTGTACTTGGTTCTATAATTCATTGAAGTCTTGCACAAACAGATTTATATTCTAGCTCCTCAGTACTGTGATGCAAGTCCAAACTAATCTTAAAAGTAAATTCTAAAGCTAGCTATCAGTGAGCATCCTGCAGAAAAACTGCAGGAGAACCCCTCAAATCACAAAATATTTACAGAATAAAAAGATATTAAGCCAAACTCTGTCCCTCAAATTTGTATGACTCTTTTCTCATGTGCAACACCTTCAGTACCACTCCAAAGCATTCAGTGGGGCTGAGATAGATATGAGGGTTAGAGGAGCATATTAAAGAGACCCTGGCAAGTGTTTCACTCTTAAACTCTTTTTTTTTCTCTATTAAAACATTTCTGGTCACATTGGAGCAGACTATAGAGCACTCTGGTAACCAATAAAAATGAGTAACCCCAGTGGTTTCAAATTAAAATGGCTTTTCATCTTAAACTCACAAGTTAATTTCATCAACATTTCCAAGGGAAGTTAGTCTCTCATTTTATATAGTCAGAGAGACCAAGTAATTCTGCCTACCATCACACAAAAAAATAAGTGACAATGCTGGAAACAGGACTCTGAATTTTGCATTCACCATTCTCAGCCTGTTAACACTTGTTTAGAATTAATTCTACATTGGTTGTCAGGCTAAGCCAGGGATTCTCAACAGTACCCTGGAGCACCATGAGATGCTTTTAAGGGTGGTGTGGGGTGCTGTTCAATATTAGCACTGTTAGGTGTGCAAACATCTACACATGATTCACAGGATAAACCCAAGCAGAAGCCAGGGTAGAAGAGTACCTCAAAAACTAACTGAATCCCGGATATTTCAACTAGGAATCCATAGTGTCAAAAGCATTCTGACCCGTTGTGGTCCTTCCGAGTTCTTTGCAACAGAAGACTTGCCATATATTTTTCTGTGGTCAAAAAAAAAGTGAAAGCAAAGAGTTGTCATGTGCTGAGGGGTGCTTTGACTCTAATGAGGTTGAGAAAATGATATAAGATCTGAGCTATTTAGGTCCAGCATGAGCTCATATTAAACTATGTCCAGATGGTGAACACTTGTAGAATCTTACATGTCACTTCAGCAGGCAACATATGAGTTTAAAGCAATGCTTACCCTTCCAAGTCTTCCTTACAGAGGCTGGTTAGAGTATTGCAATGACAGATTTCATTCAAATTTTTGTAGTAGTGGGTACCAGCAGCAACACTTACTGCTTTTATATCCCATTCTTCAGGTGCTATCTAGTTAGTTTACTATGTGGTAAACCAACTCCGGTTTTGCATGTAAGATACAGCTGGAGCAGTGAGTCTCCAGCTCTGTGCAGTGTGCTGGTTCACAACTGGTGCTGAGTGCCAAAGGGACGGTGGAGTTGGTACTCATCTATCACATTCCTACAAACCCCTTTTGAGGTGGGACACTTCAGAGTTCGCCCCAGTGACACTACCCCATACTCCTCCGCTTTCTATCTCTTTCCCCTATTTAACACTGCACCAGTACAACAATCTTTTCTCCTTGATTCAGCCCCATCCTCCCTAATCCCTTTCCTCCTATTAAGTTCAAAGAGATGAAACTCAGAGAGACAAACTAGTGAAAATTTTACAAGCAGCTGAATGTGGAGTTCAAACCCAGAACCTTGCCTAGGTCTTTACACAAAGCAGTGCTTTTTATTCACCATTTCCAGTGCTTTCTTCCCCGTCCCTCCTCCTTCCCCCTGAGTTTTATTATATTCTGACTGAATTGAAAGGAAAGACTTTTCTATTTTTTATCCTAAATTGTTCTTGTCTTATATCTGGTATGTGGATGGAGTACATTAACCCAGTAAACGGTGGATGCCAGAGGGTGTACTGAATAGGGATCACTCTAGAGATACCTAGGTTGATGTTCTCCCTGTATAGCATCCACTTCTACTACTATCAGAGACCAAATACTGGGCTCAGTGGACCATGGATATGGCCCAGCATGGAACTTATGTTATGTTCTTACGCAAACTCCCGCGGTCTACAAAGGGTTTAATGGACCACTGTGAGCCCAGTCAGCCTTGCCTGCTCTACCTAGTAAGGATGAAGGGGCGATAAAGCTGAGCTCTAACTAAGGGCTTCTGACCCCTTGGTGAGGTGTGCGAACTTCTGCAGGGGCTTGGTTTAAGCACTGAGCCATGAGCTATTGTAGTTGGGCAAGAAATGGTGCCAGGAGAATGTAGGGAGAAGTCCTGCACACTGAGTCCACAGCCCAAAGCTGGCACCCAGGCGGCAGGCCCGTCCTCGCGCGAACCACCCCGCGCCCTGGTCCCCTCCCTGCAGCAGCCGGCCACGTGCGCCCCCCACAGACCCACGTGGCTCCAGCCCCGCGGCCATGGAACGCGAACACCACCCCGCAGCCAATGGGCTCCCTCCCCGGACACGCTCTGCCCGCCCCCTTCGCTCCCATTGGCTCCAGCCAAGCAGCTGGCGCCAGCTAGGACCGCGTCTCCACCGCAGGGACGGGGTCCTCCCCCCGTTTTAGTCGTCGTGCAGCCGCCTGACTCGCCGGCCCCTAAAATAACTCGAAGCGGAAGATTGGTTTTTTTTCACGCTCAAACTGAAGCTCCCCTTCAGCTTGGAACGACCGGGGGAGAGAATATTCCCATTCCCACCCCCATGCCCCTCCTACGCACGCACACCATAGGCGTCCGCGGCGCTGCCTGATCTGTCCGCGCAGGGACAGGGGTCCTGGCTGAGGGTCACGTGACTGCCGGCGCCCGGAGGGGGGAGGGGCCCCGAGGCACCGCGCGCCCTGCCCCCGCCGCCACCGCCGCCGCCAGCATGGGCAGTGAGTAGCGGCCGCTCGCGGCGCCGGGCCGGGGCGAGGCGGTGTCGTGTAGTGTTTCCTTCCCTCCGCGTCCAATTATAGCCCTGCAGGCGGCGGCACGTGCAGCAGTCAGCTCCGTAGCGCTTTGCGCCGCAGTTGATTGCCCCTGAGTACCGCCTTTACACGTGCGCCCGGGGCCCCCGCTGGCAGGGAGCCCGCGGCTGCTCGGGGGGTGGGCTGGCTGGGGCACGGGGGGCTCCGGGCTGGGCTGGGCTGGCGGGCAGGTCACCCCCGCTGCTGGCTCCACCAGCGTCACCGCGATGCCAACGCCTGACATTTTGGGAGTTGTTTTTAAAGTCTGTGCTTTGGGAAGCTCCGTAGCGTGTATGTGTGTGTGTGTATGCGTGTGTGTATATATGTATGTGTGTGTATGTATATGCATGTGTATATATATGTGCGTATGCGTGTATACGCGCGTGTATGTATATGCATGTGTGTATGTGTGTGTGTATGCACGTGTGTATGTATGTGTGTGTGTATATAGGCCTATGCGTGTGTGTATGTGTGTGTGTGTGTAGGCCTATGCGTGTGTGTATGTGTGTGTGTGTATATAGGCCTATGCGTGTGTGTGTGTGCGTGTGTATATAAATATATGCGTGCATGTATATGTATGTATATGCATGTGTATAGGTGTATATGCGTGTGTGTATATAAGTGTGTGTGCGTGTGGGTATATACACGTGTGTATATGTGTGTGTGTATATATGCGTGTGTGCGTGTGGGTATATGTGTGTATAAGCATGGGTGTATGTGTATATATAAGCGTGGGTGTGTGTGTATGCGTGTGTGTGTATATAGATGCGTGTGTGTATAGGTGTGTATATTTTCGTGTGTGTATATATATGTGCATGTTTGTGTACATATGTGTGTATAGACATGCGTGTGTATATGTGTGTGTATAAATATATGCGTGTTTATATAGATATATATGCGTGCGTGTGTGTGTATAAGTATAAAAGAAAGAGCTATGTTTTTCACAGTCCCGAAGCATCGACTTTTAAGAACGACGCCAAAACCCACGAGAGTTGGCAAGACTGAAGTCTCCTTGCACAAAACGCGCCCCTGCTGCGGCGCAGCGCTTGTGTTTACGCATCCGACCCTGCCGCGTTGATTTGCTTCCTGCGCCGCTGGTCGGGCAGGGCTGAGACGGAGCTGATTTGCTGGCTCCGCAGGAGCGGTCCGGTGCGGAGTACGACTCGGTGCCTGAAACTCCTTTTTTCTTAAGGATCCTGCTCTGGGGTGTTTGTGGACGTCGGTGACTTTTGTTCTTTAAAAGCACAAGTTATTAAGGAAAAGTGGGTGGGGAATCGCTCCTTTGAAAAAGAAACTAATGTCCTTCGTATGTTCTTGTGTCTTTGTGCAGTTAAGTTTTTAGAAGTTATTAAACCTTTCTGTGCCGTTCTACCCGAAATCCAGAAACCTGAAAGAAAGGTGAGCGCTGTGCTATTTTTTTTTTTTTTTTGCTTGTACCTGGCTGACTTGATAGGTTTGCAGAGGGAGGCCAGAATGGTCATTGTGAGTATTTAGTTTGCTCTCCTTTATAAATACAAGTCACAAAACTTCCCTGAATGAATTCCTGTTGGACCAGGGCAGTGATTCCCAGACTGAAGAACCCTCTATTCTCAAACTGGTCAAGTCGCTTCTTAACACTTGTTAGACTAACTGGATTGAGCTTCTTGAGTTTTTGAATATAAAGCATCCTTTCCAGTCCTTTAATCATTCGTGTGTCTCTTCTTTGAGCCCTCTTCATACATCCAAGGGGTTGCATTTTAGCTGCAGGACTGCAGTAAAGGCTGGTTATTTCCTGCAACCCCCAAAGCTTTTCAGAGTTGGGGGTTTTCTTTGTTCCTAGGTAGCACCTTACTTTTAAATCACAGTTGTTGTGTGCATACAGCTTACCAGTTGATCCAGGTCACTGTATCAGTGACCTTCCCTCTTTGTTGTGTTCCTTTCTTCAATTTTGTCAATCACTAATTTAATCAAATTTGATTGGGTTGTGTTCAAGGTTATTGATACCCTTTGCCAGTTTGTCTTCAAAACTTCTGTTTTTGAGTTTTGACTTTGTCACACCAGCATAGATTTTTTACTCTTGTTTAAAGTTGTCCTTTTCTGGTACTGAAGCATCGCCTTGCTTGTGTAGAAGGCCGGGCAGGGTGGCATCTTCAAGATGAATTCGTTCAGATAGACTTAAGTTTTCATAGGCTACGGACTACTTTGTCAGGTGTCTACAAATGCTTATACCTCTCTGAATGATTTAGTCTTTAAAGTAGTGCCTTGATCTGTCTTCTGCCTGCCTTCAGACTAACATGGCTAACTGCATCTCTACTTATACTTGGATAGAGAGCAAAGAAACATTGATTTTAATTGCTGCAGGTTTGAGTGCCTTAAAATTGTTAGAGAATGAGAAGGAGATGAATGTATTTTGAGGCCACACAGAAACTGTTGGGCTGCCATAAAATCTTGTTAAACCTTTTCTATTAAAAAAAAAAAAATCTAAAGTATAGATGCCAGCTGATTGATGCACTTGATTAAAATGGATTAGCAGTGTGAGAGCGCACTGTTTAAAACCTAGAATGGCATGTCATTTAGCTTTTTCTGTTTGTTACTTTAGTATGTTCTGCATGATTTTGGCTTGAAATTATTTTTCAAAGCAATACTGTATCTGTAAATATCTTTGATATTTGAAACGCGTGTTTGCTTGCAGTCCCTTAAAACGAAACCAAGAATGACCTGTTTTACTGCTGGCAGACAAGGTTCCTTGGGTGAATTTGATATCTTTTATTAGACCAACCCAAATAGTTGGAGAATAGTTATTAAGCAAGCTTTCGGGTTCAAAAACCCTTTGTCAGGCTAAGGAAGTTTCAGCAGTTGGTGTGTGCTCTTCCTGGATTCCTGTTTTACTGCTGTGGTTCATAGATATATAGCCTGGGAGCCAAGGGAGCTCGGCACCAACAAATTGGGGCATTAATCCTCTTCTGCACAGACAAATTCAGTTATTGAAGCTCTAGTTGAAGGTGGGAAGTTTATGCTCCCCATTTTATGACCTGCATTCATAACTCTTTAAGTAGCTAATGGATATCTGTGCGCAGACTTCCTAATGTAGTTTACTATCATAAATAGAAGAGTGGGAACCTGAACACACTGTCACAAATATCAGGCTGTCTGCACCTCTCCTGTCTCCTGGTCTCTCTCAGAGTGCTTCAGGCCTCCAGAAGTCACTTGGCTCGAGGTAGAATCATTGAATTCTCCTCCTGTTAGACCAGGGCCTACCTGTAGTATTTAATGTATCAGCCACAATAACCTCCAGTAGATCTGACTTGCATCCAGTTTTTGCAGTTTTTCCCCCTCTGTGGACATCTACACACTTATATTAATGCACAGCAATAAACTCTGGTACACATCATGCCGGAATTTATTGCTCCCAGGCACCGCATTTACACGTGCGCCCAGGACCACAGCATGTTGAGCCAAGTTGGAGCAGCTCCGGCTGGCAGGGAGCTCAGGGGGTCAGCCTGCCAGCCTGGGGCTGCTCCAACCTGGTTCATTGTGCTGCGAAGAGGCTGGCTGGGGCATGAGGGTGCTCTGGTGTGGGGCTAGCTGGCAGGCATCCTTGTGCCCCAGCCAGCCAGATCAGCATCTATACAGGTATTGCTGTGCACGCAAAAACTCTGCAGCAGGATAGAACTTGTAAATACAAATGTTATCCTGCTGTGGAGTTTAGGCCGCAGAAAACTAATAGGGCTGCACACATAGGAGGCAAGATGTTTACTGCAGAATTAATTGGGCAACTCCGTAGTAACTGTCTCATGTAGACGTGCCCTCGACAACCAGGGACAAAACCAGTCTTTTTAAACAAAGTATGATTTATAACAAAAACATTCAGAGAAAACGGGTCTTCGAACAACAAAAGGGACTGGCTACGTATCCTAGAGTCAACCATGTTGGGAACCTTGTAGGTTAAACTTCCTATCGACTTCCCCACAAGTCATCTCTCTGCATCTCCCAGATTTTCTCTGCATAAAGCATATCTCCTCGGTAATCTTATCACCGGCTGTCAAAGGTGCGCAGTCACTTTAACTCTTGATAGATATTTGATCTGGTAACTCCCAGCTTTGGGAAAGCAACTTATTGGAGGCAGCACGTTGGGTCTTCAAAGCTAATTGTTTTTCTCATCATCTTTCGAGTGTGTTCTGCCATGCTGTTACTTTCTGGCACAATACCATTGAACTGGGAGTACTAGAAGCGAATAATAAATATTTCACTAACCCCAAAATAAAGTATATAGTTTATCTTAATAACTAGATTTACATACCCAAATCCTACAACTTAAAAGTAATTGTGCAATAGTCCTTTTGTACACATCAGAAAATCATATTAAACATTATTCAACATTAGAAGTCTAGTTTTATTGTTGAATACTTGGGGCATCTAAACAATACAAGATAAACCAATTAATTCTAAGCATACTAGTAGATCATCCCTCTAAATACAACCTGTTGACACAAGATTTTGATTAATTCTCATCTGAATTCTGTTCTGTAGATCCAGTTCAGAGAGAAAGTGCTATGGACAGCTATCACGCTTTTCATTTTTTTGGTGTGCTGCCAGGTAGGTAAACTGTGTAATACTGGTTGTGCACATACACACGCTGTATTCTTTCTGTGATAATTATTAGAGGAAATAGCTATTTTATAATGATATAACAGTAAGGATGCCTTGTATTTATTTAACAACTTCACCTGTTTTGTGATTTCAGCCATTTAAGCAGCTCTATTAAAAGCTGACTTGGTTTCTGAAATGCTCTTTGCTAAAATTTACAAAAAGCCCTCCTATTTTTGTTTTTCCATCCTGTTATACATATGTTTGTCTTTCTCTGTCAACTTGAATCTTGTATCTTTTGAAAAATTAATTAAAAGTAGCTTCAGCTACCACACCTACCTGACTCCTCTTAATGTTTTTGTTTGGTTTTAATAGCTTTCCTGTTTATATAGGTATATGTCATCTTACTTTTCTGCTGTAGGACGGACTCCTACACACAAAATACTGTAAACCTCCTGCACCAACCATCTTTTTGTCCTCTGACCTATATCTGTCTCTGTTTTAAGCTTTTAGAAGCTTTGAAGACCTCTGATTCTCTCTAAAAGGATTATACCAGATTGTAAAACTTCCTTCCCTGCCTTCTGCCTCAACGTTGCAGCTTACAGACTGATCCATTCAGAGAGGCATGAGCTTTCATAGGCTACAGCCTACTTTGTCATGCTATGAATGGACTTGCAGAGTGCAGGTGTCCTAAATAGAAAGGAATACAGATTTATTTTGTGCAGTTAGTGTTTGAAGAGAAAAATATTGAAATACATTTTCATAAGCACTGTACTGGTGTTGGGTTACTGCAGGGCTATATCTTTAGATTAGTGCAGGATTCTTCTGTATTGAGTGTGTATGTGCACTCACATCTATATAAATATTTCATGCAGTCTGCCTCGAGATGTGTTGATGTTACTGTGCATTTTAACAGATACCTTTGTTCGGAATCATGTCATCAGACTCGGCAGATCCTTTCTATTGGATGAGAGTCATTCTTGCATCAAACAGAGGTTAGCAGATTTGATTGTTTCTCCTCTCTCATGTTGTTTCAATGTGACTAAGCATGATGGACATACTATAAACATTAAACATATTTTTGAAATAGGTGATTTCATGGAACAGATGGCAATAAAACACTCATTCTTTAAGGTGAATTGTAGTGCTTTAAATTCATGACAGTTGTGGTGATCTTGGAAAGTATCTTACCTTGAAAATAGGAGTATCCTTTGAGGAACAAAGGTGGTTCAGCTTGAGTGAAAGACTCTTGGAAAGCATGTCTCCTACGTGGAGTCTAGGTGTTTTGCCTAGCTACATGGCACTTCTAATGATTCCTTCTTATTAACTCCACTTGTATTTGTGGTGAGATTGAGTAGAAAGTGCTTTACAAAGACTTCTGAATTAATAAGCAAAGTAATTGTACAGGTGGGGAAGCTGGGGACCTAGAGGTTAAGATGCCTGGCTGAAATCACAGTGTACCTGTGGCAGAGCTACAGGATTAGGACTTGTAGCTCTTAGTTGGTGCTCATCAGACTGTGCTGCCTCTCGCTGATTTGATCTGTATCCTCTTCAATTTGTAGCAGTCTAATTCCCTAATATAATTTTATTAAACTTTGGCAGTAGTTTTGTGACTGTTAATGCAGTACAAGTGAGAGCCGGGTAACAGACTTTGTTAAAAACTGTCTTAATTTTCTCTCTTTGTACAGGGCCTAAATTTAGATCTAAAGAAGGGTACTCAATGACCCAAAGTTTGTCTAATAGCTCTGCCAACTATACAGTCTAATGATAAATATCACTAAAAAGCCTTGCACTGAAAGTTTATCTAAGTTTATCTGTGTCTGAGACCTCTGAGTGCTACTGTAATGTAGATAATTGGTTTGCATCTATTTTTCTGTCTTTAATGTCTAGATAAATACAAGGTGAAAAAAAATTATTTGATGTGACCTGTTCTACATTAGACTTGTAAAACATGCCAGTACCTATACATTTTTCATTCTTCCTCAGAATTAAGATTGACTGTGAAAACAGTATAAATAACCACTGAGTTGGCCACCGTTTAAATTTGTTCCTTCAACTGTTTGGTCCAGATTTTTGTGTTTAAAAAACTTTTCTCACTCTTTGCTGATTCACAGACAGATTTTTTTTTTTTCTTGTAAGGTCCTCTTTTGTAATGCTGGCTTTAAGGCCAAACCTGAAGATATAGAAGGCTATTTACATAGGAGACGGGAAGGTTTAATGCACAGATGAGATGGGCTGTTTCACACAGATTTTTACATTAGTTCTGTTCCAGTACCACCACAAACTGCTTCATTGGTTCTTAAAAGTTAAGCAGGGTCTTGTTGGGTAAATGTGTGCATCAGAGCTATCTAAGATGCCTCTGTTGAACGAAGTGTTCAGGTAGGTAGCACCTTGTCCTCAGTGTCAGCGCTGAAACGATACTCTAGCAGGACATAGATAAAAACAAAAAGCATTTAATGAACGTTTGACCCTCTTCTTGAGAAAAGAGGCAGTTTCATCTCACTGTCTTTTCTGGATTCCAGTTGAGAGATTGCATTTCACCTTCCTAAAATCCTGCATTTTCAACTGGTAGTTCAGTGATCATTACTGCTGGCTTGGCAACCACTTGTCTGCAGGTTTCTTCCTGATGCTCCACAAAATGACACCTTTTCAAAAACCAAGTTGCTGAGGGCTAGTGGTGGTGAGAGGAGAGTAAGACATCAGAGGACTTTTTCCAGTAAGACATAAAAACGCTGAAGAACTATTAATCCCATTCAGGCCCTGTAACGCATCAGATTTTGATCTTACTACAATTTCATACAAATGTTAGAAGTGAAGGACTACAAAGTGTTCCTCTCATTGTCTTCAGGGCTACAGGTTTTGAGAGGACATCTTTCTTTAATGAGGATACGGCAGTCTTTGTTTTTCATAACTCTTTTAAGCCCTCACTGGACAGAAAGTGCTATTGAAAAGATATGAAGAATTTAATGGCAGGTCGGAAACCTTTCACAAAGCCCGATACCTTTGTTGTGTGATCCTTTTAGAGGAGAATGAGCTTGGCTGATATGTTTTCTTAATTCTCCTTCCTCTTCAGGCACTTTGATGGAATTGGGTATCTCACCCATTGTCACATCTGGTTTGATCATGCAGCTGTTAGCTGGGGCTAAGATCATTGAAGTTGGTGACACTCCAAAAGACAGAGCTCTGTTCAATGGAGCACAGAAATGTGAGTAGTATTCTGGGTACAGTCGCTACAGTTCTTGCTAGTCGTGCTACATGTGAGGGGTCCTTGATATGGTAATCCAGCAGCTGTCTTTAAATGGGTGTTGCTTTCTTGTTCTGTTTCAGTGTTCGGGATGATTATTACCATTGGGCAAGCCATTGTGTATGTTATGACTGGAATG
>NW_005842018.1:2720158-2741603 GCF_000455745.1 Alligator sinensis | reverse complement strand
ATGGGAGCTGGAATTTTTCTCCTTATCATTATTCAGGTATGTCGTTAGCGTGTCCTAATAGGATTTGGAGTCCTCTGAGCCATTTACAGATGGATGGAAAAGCTTGCTCCTCACAAACTGTTGCGTTTCTTCTGTTGGGCTACCCTTTTCTCACATACTCTTAATACTGCAAACAGCACCTTCTAAATGTATAATACATGCATTTGAAGGGTGTAAAGTTTCTCAGAAGGGAGAATAGGCCTATGGTGATTAAATGTTAAAAATGTTTCAAATGAGTGGCTTGGCTTTTATCTCCTTCATCAGACCTATTAAGTATTAAAATAGAGGAACAGAAAGCTTTGAAAGCAGTAGATGCTGAATAACACTTGAGGTGACTTCTGATCAAAGAATGCGAATGCCACGCAAAGAAATCTTGGCCTTTAGATCAAAGTAGTCAGTACACAAACCTAAAAAATCAACACAAGTCACATCTATGTAAATAGGATTTATTGAGCAATTAGATTACTGGAACCAATATGGAAAATTTGTGTAAAACACAGTGAAGCCTCCGGCCCTTTTATTGACTTCGGATCAATATTGGGTTGGCTGGTAGAAATAATTTAACACATATAGATACAGGTGCACCAATATATCGGTCTGTATCAGACTGGCACCACTGAAAGGAAAATTGACATTAACGGCAATCGATTTTTTTTGGCCAGTAATGTCACCGATAAATGCTGTGTGCAGGTGCAACATGCACGCAGCCAGGAAAACGGCCCGGCACCTTGGGGAGCAGCGTCTGGCCAGTAAGTCTCTGGGGGAAAGGGGCATGGGGGCGGGGGGAGCGGGTTGCAAGACAGAACCGTGGGTGGCTTGTCTGGGGGGCGGGGTGGCTCCCCACTGGTGGGAGGTGGGATAGACAGCAGCAGTGCTGGGCCGGGGGCTTTGGGGTGGGCTACAGCCACCCCAAAATTTGCTATAGCCACCCCTCTCAATGCTGCCTGCCCTTCCACAACCCCCCTCCCCCCCGGCCTGCCCCAAGCGCAGCCCCTGGCCTCGAGCCCACAGTGGGCAGCATGCCCCCCATGCCTGCCCCAGGGGCTGCACGCCACAGTGGGGAGCCCCACCCCAGCTCTTGCCCCTGCCCGAGCCCCACTCCCTCCCTCTCTGTGGGCCACCTCGGTGTGCTCCCCCCCACCCCTTTGCCCCAACAGACTTACTGGCAGGGAGCTGTTCTTCAGGCTGCATACTGGCTGTCGAATCGGTATCGGCACATATGGCTGGTTAATAATCAGCTATCGGTATCAGCCAAAAAAATCTGTATTGGTGCTCGCCTACATATAGTGTTGGCAAATTTGCCTGTTATGAAGATAGAATTACATTCTTGACTCGTTTATTCTTGCCTCTGCTTACTCGCATTTCTTTCCCCACAGTTGTTTGTTGCTGGTTTGATTGTGCTGCTGTTAGATGAACTGCTGCAGAAAGGTTACGGCTTGGGGTCTGGTATTTCCCTATTTATTGCTACCAACATCTGTGAAACAATTGTCTGGAAGGCCTTTAGTCCCACTACCATTAACACTGGCAGAGGTACATGTGCTGTATAAAAGTGTACAAAGTTTTGCTGGGTGCATGCTGTAGATTCACTTTCTTAAACAGCAGAGTGAAACTGGTTTAGTGGTGTGCTGATTAGCTTCTACCCCTAGCTGTTCAGCAAAGGTAGAGCATTTTCAAATCCAGAAGTTACATTAGCAGTATAATAGTTTACCCCTGCTGCTTTAAAATCTAGTGTTTGCTTTTAAGACGTTTTTTCCAGATTTCAAACCTAAATTGTGTAACTGATCTTAGCAAAATTAGTTGGGTATTCAGAAAAGATGGTGGATTTTGTATTTTCACAGGAGATGCATGTGATACAGTGGCTGCCTGTGTGTGATTTGTAAATCATCATTATACTTAATACTTTTTTAAGGTAATCAGGAAGCATGTTTGTTTGTTTGGAGGAGGAGGATTCCTCCCTTTCTCCCCTATGCCCTCATTAGCCTTGGCCCTAATGTGAACTCAGCTGTATCCAAATAAAATGCTGCCTATATCTGTGCTAGAAGGTCATCAACTACCGTAATGGGTAAATTCCAAATCCCAAACTGAATTTTTACTTTGATTTCTGGTATTCCTATTTATTGTGCTTTGCTGCTTCTTTCTCACTATCCCTTTTTTCCTCTTTCCACACTGCTCCTCATATCTCCCCTTTTCCCCCACATAGATGAGGGAGAGTGTATTTTGTCACAGGGTTAAAACTCTAGATTCTGTTATAAGGGACCATGCTCTAAAACAACCTTGATTCTGCAGACTGAAAGGGGGCCTTGACCTGTGTCTGGCTTGTTGTAAAAGGACTGCAATACACTACATATTATTAGACCTGTAAATAACTTTTGCAGCTGTAAATTCATCCTAGGCCTTATTAACTTGATATATTAAGCTATATTTTGCCTTAAAAAGAAAAACAAGGTGTGGATTTTCTTTTTCTGTTTGCTTTACGCAGGAACTGAGTTTGAGGGTGCCGTGATTGCATTATTTCATCTTCTGGCTACCCGAACTGACAAAGTCCGTGCTTTGCGGGAGGCTTTCTACCGACAGAATTTGCCCAATCTCATGAATCTGATTGCTACAGTATTTGTATTTGCAGTAGTCATATATTTTCAGGTAAATGAGATGTGCAATCTACAGCTTGCTACAGAGCAATTACTTATAGAAGGAAACAGACTCCGTGCACTTAGGCTGCTTACAGACATTTAAAAAAAACCAAAATAAAACGGTGCTTTACTTTAAGCTGTGCGTTCCCACGCTGAGCCCAGCACGTGCCCAAAAGACGCATTGCGTTAGTTGGTCCTGGCTCACCCTGCGTTTGTATGGATCGAGCACTTTAGCGGGGCTTTTTGGGTGCTTTTATCAAATAGCTGGTTGGATCCACTTTAGAAAAGGTGCCAAAAAGCCCCACTGAAGCACCTGATCTATATAGGTGCTGCGGAGCTGTGTCGAAATAATGAGCTGCCTCTTCCAGTAAAGCACCTTTATTTTTGTTTGTTTGTTTGTAACATCTCTAAGCAACCTTAATTTTTATTAGTTCTCTACTGGAAGAATGAATTGAAAAAGTTAAAAAATGAACCACGAAGGTGTTTGGCTTATAGCGGGTGGGTAAGAAAAATGTAATTGTTCTTATTTTATGTACTACCATTTCATTAACAGGCATTAACAGTACCACTGTCTAATATATATCCCAGAAATTGTTGTGGCTGAGATGTACCCACATCAGGTATTTATGAGATTATTAGCATTGTTGTTAAATCCCATGTGTATATCAATTATTTTTTTAGTAAAAATGCGTTCATGTCCTGGGACTGAAATAGCTTTACTGCAAGCCTTAATGGTTCTGCAGTGGATAAAATAGATATACAACAGTATGGTTTGATTTCATGGGCAATTCTTGTAAGAGTACATTTAGTCACAGCTGAAGACCTATGTTTCTATCTGGCATGAGTGATGGATACAATTTTGATCCTGAAATCGTGGACTGATGCATAGCTTTACTGGCTTAAGTCTCTGAATGTTCAGCTTCTGTTTGAGGAAATGTTGAAAATTGTACATTTCTGACTGGATTTCTGAGAGAGAGCAGTTTCGGAAGATTATTTCCATATGGACTAAGTACAATCTGTGTTTAGATTGGGATTTTGTGGCTCCTAAACGCATGTGGCTCTTGGTGTCTTTGTTCAGTCTAAGTCAGGAAAATGCTGTGCTAAAAACAGGTACTCTAGGATGATCTTTTGAGATTGAATGGTTAGGCTTTTGCATTAAATGCTTTTTTTCAAACAAAATAAGTGCACTTGAAAGGCAAACTTTTAGGTGTCTGTGTTGGAAGTTCATGTAAAATGCTTTTTTACAGAATTTGGAGATAAAATCCTTCTAAAAATCCTTATGGCTTTATTTAAGTCCAGCTGTGTTTTGCAGCAGTAGAGACATCAGGGCCACGTCCCTGTTGTACTAATTGCTGTGCAAACGGGCTCTGACCCACAGCACTGAATCTAATGCCTCACTGTGTGATTTGTAATACCAACATTGCAGCACTGTGGGTGCATGAAAACCAGAGCAGGGGTGTAGGTTGTACCGTGTTGCTATAAGGACATAGGCAGACAAGGTTCTTTGGGTAAATCTGATATCTTTTATTAGACCAGATCATGCTTTCCACTGTGCTCTAATGTTCCAAGTCAAGGAAACTGCTAGCTGTCTAAATGGTGAAAAAGCTACCAGAAGGAGTTAGTAGCAAAGAAAATGTTTCTTAAAAAAAGTTACCTAATCAAAATTCATTTAGTCTAAGGGTGTTAAACTCATCTGGGCTGTGAACCCCCTCGCCCCCACCCCAGGCATACCTGATCCAGCGACTGCAGTGTGGATCTGGGCCTGGCCAGAACAGGGGTCATATGCAGTGAAGTCTGTCCGGAGCAGCAGCCGCACTACACAGTCCTGGCCTCTTGCTGGCCAGACTGCACCACAGTGCACCTGCCCCAGAAGCTCCAGGACTGCACTGTGCATGGCTCTGCTTCAGCCAGTCCAGGACCCACACTGCACATGGCAATCATAGGTGCTGCATGCAGCATGGGTCCTGGACTACCAGGAACAAGTGCTGTGTGCAGTGCAGTCTGAGAGCTGCTGGGAGGGTGCGTTGCGGCTGTTGCTCTGGCCAGACTGCGCTGCATGCAATGCCTAGTCGCTTCAGGATCCACGCTGTTGTCTGGAACAGCCACCAGATCAAGTATGCTGGGGTGGGGGCTTGTGGACCAGCCCTGTGCCACAGGCATGTGCTGTGCCCTTTGTGGGTCTAATCAGACCCAGGGGCAGCGCCAGTGGCTGGATGGCGGGGTTTGGCAGGCCATATGTTTGACACACCTGATTTAGATTAATTACATTCTTAGACACATGGCATATGGTTCTTATGCACGGCCATAGTAGTGACAATACTTGGCTGAATCCGAGGAACATTGTACCAGAAAGCAAACAAGCTAGGCTATTTATTTTGGCCCCCGTCTTCCAAGTTTATCTAGTGAATGCTGTCTCTTGAAGAGTGCTTTTCTGATTATTCCTTTTGACTTAGAAAGTATAATGGGTATTTTCTTAACTTGTTTTTCAGGGATTTCGTGTGGACTTGCCTATCAAGTCAGCTCGATACCGTGGACAGTACAGCAGCTATCCCATCAAGCTCTTCTATACCTCCAACATTCCCATCATTCTTCAGTCTGCCTTAGTTTCAAACCTTTATGTTATTTCCCAAATGTTGTCTGTCCGGTTTAGTGGCAATTTCCTAGTAAACTTACTAGGACAGTGGGCAGTAAGTATTCTGTCACTTATTAGCTTTCATAATGGGTATTTAACTAGTGGGGAATGTAAATACTCGTTTTCTTTCAAGTTCTTATCTATAACATGGTGATGAAGCCTTCATAAATGTGGGTTTGAGATAACAACCAGAGGGCTCTTCTCTGTTTTCATGTAGGATGTCAGTGGTGGTGGTCCAGCTCGCTCTTATCCTGTTGGTGGCCTCTGCTACTATCTCTCTCCCCCAGAATCCATGGGAGCCATATTTGAGGATCCTGTCCACGTAATCGTATACATCATTTTTATGTTGGGATCCTGTGCTTTCTTCTCTAAGACATGGATTGAAGTATCTGGTTCATCAGCAAAAGATGTAGGTGTTCTGATAATTGCAGTTTAATACTATGTTTTCAAACTGCCTCCAAATTAGATCTGACTAGTTTTTAACCGATCACAGCTTTTACTTCTAAATGATTAAATATCATCTGTTTATGAAACACTGCAGGTTTCTAACAGAAATGTTTCTCTAGGTTGCCAAGCAACTGAAAGAACAGCAAATGGTAATGAGAGGCCACAGGGATACATCAATGGTTCATGAGCTTAATAGGTAAGGAAATGCTGGTTCCTTGGAGTGCTGTTTTCTTGTATAATTAATGCTTGGATAGGGCTAGGTCAACCAAACCAGGTGTCCCCTGCAGAGCCACTCAGGCTGGCTCCCATTGCAAGATTTGTTATGACCTTTTCTTCTGTATTCGCACTTCTCTCAGTCTTTTCTGTTGCTGTCATGCTAGTTTGAGTTTTATCCAGGCAGACAGGATAATGAACTCACAGGGGTGGGTGTTAATGAAAAGAATCAAAGAGAAGTGGCTGGGGCTTCCTCTTTAAATGGGAGACTGGCTGAATTTGAGAGAAGCCTCACGCAGGCCTTTAAAGGGCAGACATCTCAATTCCCCAGGTATTCAAACAGTCACTGTGTCAAGCTCTGGCATCACACTGCACCTCGCTCTGCATGGTACGCGGCACTGGAACCCAAGCAGTAAATGGTGTTTTCCCCATGTAGAGATAAGGGGATTTCTGACGGCACTTTCTTAATGGGCTTTTTTCTCAGCAATCATACCCCAAATTAAGAAACATTCATATTTTCCTCATGGGATGTTTTGCAGAAAATTATTCTTATAGTAAGCTGTTTTCATTCTGAGAAACTGGAAGGATTATTGAGGTCTCTTCATGATTTATGTAATTCTTAATTTTTTAAGGTGTTTAATATTTGGAAGACTCTAATAAGTGCAGGATGGATATGAAGTATTGCTGTTATAAATGCCATTCACTTTGAAAATTGGAACACAGGATTTTTCTCACACTGCCTTATTTGTAGATTATGTGAATGTCTCACAGTCTGACCCAGGTCTTGGGGTTTTTTTCCCCTATGACATCATGTGTTCCAGCACAGTTCCTGAATGTATTGGTAGACAAATGAGTTTTGGATGAAAGCAATTAATTGTGAATCCTTTCTGTTCCAGATACATCCCGACAGCCGCTGCATTTGGTGGCCTGTGCATCGGTGCCCTCTCAGTATTAGCAGACTTTCTTGGAGCAATTGGGTCAGGCACTGGCATTCTGCTTGCAGTCACCATTATTTATCAGTATTTTGAAATATTTGTAAAAGAGCAGGCTGAAGTTGGTGGAGTGGGCGCTTTATTTTTCTAAATGTCCCAATACGTAGCAGGCCATGTGAAAGGGAGTATTTTGACAACATACATCATTTAGTCCAATAATGCTGTTTTCCCCCCTTGTTTTAAAGTGCTAAATGTCCCGTTATTGTAATGGGCATCGAGCAATGCCTGCGTGCAGCATCAGTACCAGCTGCCTTAAGAGAAAAGTTTACATTATCTCGTTTTAGTATCTCTAGTGTTGCCTGTAATGCTGGAAACCAATGCATCTACCTTGCTGTTCAAACACTACAGTGAGATGGTAAAATGTATCAGTCCGATATTGGTGAACATTTTTTGCACACGGCATTAAGATTTCTTTCCCTGTTTTTAGTAGGAAAAAATGTCCCCCAAGTTCAGATTGCCATGTGCCAGTGTTCATGAGCTTATTAAATAAGTTCTTGAAAGAATTTATATATAATCTATATTTTACATAAATTCCTTTTTGTACTTTTTTAACTTGCATTTCCCCATCACTGTGCTCAGCCCTCCTTATTTTTTTGTGGTGTCTTCACCTGGGCACCTTTCTCCTCACCATGAAGGTGGACAAATATTTTACCAGAGACTGATACTCATCTCACCTGTGAACCGGTTCTGCGGAGGAGTGCTGTATGTGCAAGGTCCAGAGCACTTTGGTTCCTGGCTTGAGCTTCCTACGTGGCAGCACGGTAGGTGCTGTCGTGTCACCAGGTTGGCCCAAATGTTTTGTTTATTTTTAACCAGTACTTGTGCAGACTGTGCCACTGAAACGTCATGTCCACTTTGCTTTTGTGATTCTGAAAAAAGAAGCCTGGTTCCTAAAGCAGTGTTCATAGTGGGGAAATGAGCAGTTCCTGCTGCAGACTTATTTATGTTGTTGCCTTTGGCAGCGGCAGTGTAACGAGTGTAAACATTGGACAATAAACTTATTTAATTAAACTCGTTCCGTGTCTTCTCTGTGCAAGGTGATTTATTTATCTTTTTGAAAACAGCATCTCCCCCAAATGACCTGATAGTGGCTAAATAGAATCACAGAACTGGAAGGGACCTGTACGATCATCAAGTCCGGTCCCTTGCAGCAGGCAGAAGATCCCCTGCCATGGGCAAGAAAATGAACAAATGTTTTTGTTCGTCTAAAACATGCACCACCAGAAAAGTTGTGAATTCATAATTAGGAGCATAGGACAGGATGGGAAGTTGGGTTCAGTCTAGCTTCCTTGTTATGGGCAACCATGTTGTACATCTACTTCATAAAGTGATCAAGGGCTCTGGAGAAAGCAATCATCATCTTTACCTGAATCCAAGATGATTCTGAATATGGAAAAATTTAAATTTTGTCATAATTTCTCATGTATAGAATGTAATTATTGGAAAATTGTCTGAAATTGTGTCCCCTTCCTCAAAGCGCTGGCAGGGAGCAGGTGGCTTTCTTGCCTTCTTCCCCACCCCTTTCTTCCCCCTGCAGCCTGCCTGCCCCAACTGGCGAGCCTCCACTCTGCAGCCTCTGCTCCCTTCCCACCCCACCTGCTGCCGTGTTGTGCTCCAGCTCCATTCCCTCTCAGCCACACGGCAGCATCCTGTGACCAGAGGTGTGCTGCCGCTGATCGGCTGGGCAGGGCCTCCATGTGCCCTCAGAGAGAAAAGATCTGGAGCTGGGGGAAGGAGGGAAGAGGGCAGAGGCTGCTGAGGTGGGAGGAGGGGAGGGTTGGTGGGGCAGGGAAGCAGATGCTGTGGCTCTGACTGGCCCTTACCTGGGCATCGGGCCAGAATCAAAGCTGTATCCTGCACCCATACCCCCTTTCCCCCCACCAACCTTGCTGAGTTGGGGGGGGGGGAAACTTAAATCTTGAATTCAACTAAAGACTGTGGATCTTCAATCCTTACCCTACTGGCAGGCTGTTCTAGTTCCTCAACTAGTTAGAAATCTTCTCATTTCCACTCTAAGCTTATTCATGGCCAGATTATATCCATTTGTTCTTGTAGTGGCTTTGTCATTTGGCTTAAACCGTTCTTATCCCTCTCATGCCTGCTTTATATACATGTATTGAGGTATAATCATCTTCCTTTTGGCCCTGGTCTGTTACAATAGCTTCTCTGTTCCCCTGATCATCATCCTGACTGAGGTTCTCTATTTGTTTCAGTTTAATCTTCCTTCAACATGGGTGACCAGAATTTTACTGTGCTCTAGATGAGGTCTTACTAGCACCTGGCTACAATAGCATTCATGCTTTGTTCCTCTTTTGGGAATTCCTTGTATGATGGTTCATAGTATCACCTTTCCTTTTTCAATTAGATCACACTGATAGCTCGTAGTCATCCTGTGATGAACTAATACAGTGGTGCTCAACCCCTGGCCTGTGGAGCTGTCTCATGGTCACATCCGGTAGCAGGGGAGTAGTAATAGCATTAATTACTCCCAATGCACCAGCAATTAATACTGCTACTGGTCTCCTGCCACCAAATTTTCAAACCCATGTGGAACCCCGCAGTTCAGATGACATGACCCCACAAGCCAGATTGTGCTAACACATGGTCACTACAGCCAGATCCAGCATGTGGAGTTGAGCCGGCTCACACCTGCAGTCCAACCAGTGCATAGGATCCATCCTGGAGGGATTGAGCCCCCACAGATTAATACAGTCAAGGTCATTATTCTCCCTTTCTCTTTGCTTCCAGTTGTTGAGTCCCCAGTTAACAATGAGAATTTTTACTATTGTTGTTTCCAAATACAGGGCTTTGAATCTCTTGTGCTGTGGAATTTCATCTCCTTTCTACTACTCTAGTTCAAGATTGTCCAATTATTTTCCCCGTTTTATTCTTATCCTCTACCATTTGGATAAGGCCTTCCAGCTTTGTCATCAGCAGATTTCACAAGCAAACCTATTTTGTGCAAATGTCATTAAAGGATAAAAGGAAAATTAACATATTTGGCCATTGGCTTTTTTTGGCTGGTATAGCTGGTAATGTACTGATAAGTATAATGTTGCTTCTGGATGGGGCCCCAGATGCTGCGTGCACGTGTGCAGCTGCAGCATGCAATGTGGCCAGGAATGCAGCTGGACGGTGGTGAGAGTAGTGCCCTGCAGGTGAGTGGAGGGAGAGGGGTAGATTGAGGCCCCCCACTGGTGAGGAAGTGGGACAGGACAGTGAAGTGTCATCCAGGGCTGTAAGTGGGACCCAGGGCTGGGGTGGGGAGCAGGATGGAGCCATAGGCTGCTCGTCCAGGGGGGGTGTGTGTGGGGGGGGGGGGGGTTAGGGTAGGTGGCTCTCCACCACTGCATGCACCCCCCAAGCAGCATGAGGGACACATGTCTCCCTGGATTTGTGCACAGGGCTTGGGCAGATGCAGGCTGCTCGCTGCAGGCTCGGGGCTCCTTGCCCTGCTGCCTTTGCCCTAGGAGCCGCACGCTGGTCACGTGTCCTGTCCACCTGGCGGTGGTGGTGAATTGTGCCTCTTGCCGCTGGGTGGACAGGGAACATGCAGCCAGCATGCGGCTCCCAGGGCAAAGGCAGCAGGGCGGAGAGCCCCAAGCTCGCAGCAAGCAGCCTGAACCTGCCCTTGACCCACGCTGCTCCAGTTAAGTGCCCCCATGCTTAACAATGGTTGCGATGGAATTTGAAGTAAAGCTGATTTGAGAAGCTTCACTTTCAAGTACTCCCAATGCCATTTTTAAGCGCCAGCCACTGATCCCCTGGATGAGCTGCCTGTGGCTCCGTCCCGTTCCCTACCCAGCCCCAGGGTCCCATTCACCACCCTGGCTGGGCAGTGCCCTCCGCCCCCACAGTGAGGGAGAGGGGCAGGGGCTTTGATCTGCCCCCGCACACCTCTTCCCCTACAGATTTACCTGCAGGGCACTGCTCTCCACACTACCTGGCTGCATTTCTGTAAATCAGTTATTGGATTATGCTTGGTGAATAATAGGCTATTGGTATCAGATAAGAAAATCTTTATTAGTATACCCCCAGTAGAATTTTATCTTTTTATTTCTGAAGACTAAAATAATCCTGCATACTATTAAGATCAGACTAATTTGTATGAAGTTGCCTGGAAAACTTTATTCTGGGATAAAGATTATTTTGTCCTCCAGACTTAAGCACATTTGAGCCTCCTATTTTGACATTGGATGCAGTAGCTTTCATGTGAATATGTTCCTTCCTGTTAGTCATGTTTTTCTCCCATGTTTAACATCCCTATATAAAAAAACCAAACCAAAACAAGAAAAACATTAAGCCAAAGCATTCGTTTGTTTTTTTGGACCATACCTCAATTCTTTACTCCATCCTCATTGTATAGTGGTCCTATTTTCTTTAGGTCTTAGACTTCTTGCTGATCAGTTTCTTTCATTCCTTGTAAACTGCCTGCTTATTCCCACTACCCTTTTCTAAGCGTTAGGCCTAGATTCTTTATAACTAAAATTTACTTTCCAAAGAGGAATGTTAACTGTTTGCGCACTTCTGGCACAAAGAAGTTTCAAGACCCCAGAACATTCAGGTCCTTGTGCTCTTTAGTCGGACTTCCCTGCCTAGCTGCTTTTAGTGTATTTACCTTTTTAAAAATAAAAAGGATGAACTAAAAGAAAGTTGGATAAACTAGGATTTTTCAAATTGAATACATTTCATAGCTGTATGGACCAACATCAGTTACAGCTGAAGTCACCTAAAAGTTCAGCATGGTTTTGATCCATAATTGGGACTCTTCCCTAAACCACAAGAAGTTGTCAGACAATAAGTAGTAGCAGAAAAGAATGAATACACCTTTTTTTTTTCCTCCTCTGAAGGCTTGAATTCTGTTTTAAGTTTTTTTTGTGCAGAATCATGCCATCATTGCATACCTGACTTTAGCTTCCTAAATTCCTTTATGAGTCTTATTGAAAAAAAATTACATCATTCCATGATGGAAACTACTTGTGCCGTTAATTGCTACCTACTATGTTATGATCTATTGTACTAGTCTTCCATGGACTTCTGTTAGATTGCTTCATGTTGCTATTTCACCTCAGTGGAAGTACAATGAATGCCATCATTTTAATTTTCTAAGCCCTATGGAAACAGAGGACAGCACTGTGCCTGGTGAGTCAATTATGTCCAAGGCCCCAGAAATTAGCTAAGGAAGAATCTGCATCTAGTAGATGAGGAATATTCAAAGCTATTGAACTCTGATCCTAGACCACTGTCTTATCACTGTAACCCGCAGCCATATCACCTTCTCAAAGCAAACCTGCCAAAGTGCCTGCTGCTGGTGTTTGCAACTAAGTCTGGCCCGTGGGCTGGATTGGGTCTGCAGCAGACTTTGCTTCCCAGCAGCCCCTGCCTGCATTGCTGTGGCCAGTTTCCATTGAGACCTCAGCAGCAGGGGGGCCGTGACAGCATGGGGCCAGGGCTTCCAAGGAGACCAGCCACAGCAGTGCTGACGGTGCTTGGCTGGGTGGGGGGCTGCTCCAGGGCTGGGACCTTGCAGTGGTGACAATGTGGTCCGGATCCAGGGCAGAGCCATGATCCACTGCCTGCATGCCCCTGCCCGGGCTGTGTAGGCAGCAGATCTGTCAGCTCTGGCTCTAGACCATGCTGTCACCACCGCTAAATCCTGGCCCCCTGTGTCCTGCCAGCATTGCTGGGGCTGATCATGGAAACCCTAGCCCTGCTGCTGCTGGGGTCTCCATGGAAACCGGTCACAGCAACATGGGCAGAGGCTCCTGGCCAGATCTGCTCTTTTGCCCACCCCTCACATACCAATCTATGACTGTGTGAGGACAAACCAAAAGCATTAGCAATGTGAAAAATCCCCTCTGATCTCAGAACAAGAAGAGATCAAGACTTTGATTTGACAGTTAGCTTTGAAAATCCAACCTATGATTTTTTGGGGTGTCAGACCTTAACCCCTTTAACAGGCTGATGGCATGTGATGGTCACCCCCTTCTAAAGTGTTATGCTGGACAGTCAAATCACTAATAGCTTTGACATCTTTGTCAAGGATGTAAAATAAAGGCCTTGATCTCTGGCACTTTTCATACAATCTGTCTCCTTTCAAAACGTTGCTTTACAGGGTTTCAACCTGCCTGCATTCTGTCTACTTGAATTCAATACACAACCTTCAAGTAGGATGTCTGCTACACTGTTCTACCACAGAAGTGGCCATATTTCTGTGATGGGATTATGTCTGTGTATCGTTTCAGCATACTTTTGTGAAGTATATTAGGACAGAAAGTGTTTTAAATGTACTGCTGAAAGAAGCAAGAAAAAATGAGCTATTCAGACAACTTGAGACATGATTTTTTTTTTTTAATTCTAGAAACAACAAGATTCCATTGACCAGAGTTCATGTGTTATGTAACAACTGACTTCTTTAGTGTCTAACTCTAGATAAAAGTATTTGTAGAAACTATAGCCTGAAATATAGTTGTGTGTCTGTATATAGGTCTATAGAACTTTTCTAGTATGAAGTACTGCTTCTAAATCTACCCTGATCACTTGAATCCCATCCAAGTTTTCAAGGAGGTCTTGTACCACACAGCATTAGAACTTCATAAAAGGCACTTCTAAAGGCTTTTCTGTTGCATGTTTCAGTGCCAAGGCATAGCTATAAAGTCTGGCATCCACTACAATGTGCTCTTCTGCTTTTAGCTCTGCAAAAAAGTAAGAATGCCAGAAATACACATAAAGCAAACAGTGAGAGATACAAGTTCAATCCATTCATAAGAAGTACAGAAGCCTCACGGATTTGCAAAAGATGGTAAGTAAGAAGATACTTCAGCCTCATGGATTCAACACAAATGGAAGGCAAGTCCATCAAGGAAGCTGCCATATTTCTACTATAATGATATCCTTCTTAAGTTATAGGCAGCTGGATCCTAAAATGCATGGTTATCTAAAACTTTAGCAGCAACATATTAAAGTGTACCCTTTATGCTTCAAACCAATATAAAAATTGGCTTGAATATTAAGAATAAAGTCCAAAAACACAGAACTAAGTAACCGCTCCGTTATAGGAAGCTGCTCAGTTTAAAGCTATCTGAAGTGACCCTGCATTAAAAGCTACTCCCACCCGACTGAAGCTAGACAGACTATAAAGAGGTAGTTAGTCATGTTAGGCTGAAGTTAGACAGAAAATATCCCATAGACTGAATCAGAGATGTGAGAGCTTGCTTCATTCAATGCTAGCAGTGAGCTCTTGCCTATGAAAGCTTATACATCCATGATTCAGTTAGATAATGTTATCCACTGCCTTACAGAAAGTTTGACACCAAGTATAGAAGGCTAATAATGCACAGTTACTCCAAATCCTTCCAAAACCGAGCAAGCAGATGGTGGGTTTAGAAGACAGGAAGTCTGTAAGGGTGAAAGATCCCTGTGGTAACTGAAGTACAGCAAACGCAGATGTCAGTTGACTTACACTATGTGAAAAGAGTAGCTAAGGAATGTTCAATATGTTTTATTAATTTGCTTAAAGTGCCACAAAATAGGAGCTCACCTTCAATTCTTTGCAGTAGATCATTTTTTGGTAGTGAGACCACTTCCACAAATTCTAAGGAGGAAGAAAAACCAAATCAGATTACTAATACAGTACCTTTTTTCTGTCAAAAACAGCAGAAAGTTTGATCTAAAGGGAAGTCTCATTCTTCGTTTTTGAACTAAAATAAGATACAGGCAAGAAGCTATATTCAAATTAATCTTCCCCAAGAAACTATTAGTATAGTAATAATCCAAGCACCTGGACTTGCCAGTGTGATTTAAACACAGGTGAAAAATCAGAGGAAAAAGTCAGAAATTAGTTTTGAGAGGAAACTGCAAGACAACCACACAGCCAAATAGGAGAATGGTGGCAACTGTAAGAGCTGATAGCGGAGCAGGGAAAAGACGATTCTTCCCCTGCAACATGGTCAAATACTCCACTGCTAAAAGGACTGATATGCCTAGGTCTGGATGGCTGGTATAGTAATAGATCCTGATGTGCCTTTGACTCCAAGGCCAGAGAAGGTATAATGCAACCCATAAGAGAAATGAGAGTGTATTCCTTGTTGCTTTCAAGCAGTTTTGGTCAACATGTTTAAGGAAGGCCTGTTTATTTTCTTATAACTGTTTGTGGGTTAACCCCCCAAATGTCAGGCTAGGGGCCAGACCTATACGTTAGTGGAGCTAGTGATTCACATTAGCTGAGCTATTGGCTTTAGAGGTATCATGGACACTATGACACATCAGTTGAATTCTTCCTCTCCTTCTCTCATACATATTTATGCTTCAAAGCAATATAAAAACTGGCTTGAACATTAGGTTAATAATATATAGGTTTAAGGGTATAGATATACCCTTAAACCTAGGACAACAACTGTTTCAAAATATCAAGCCTATTCCAAAGCCCACTGAAGTCAAATGAGTTCATACAGTGTCACTGTGCAGATGGTGATGCCCAGAAACTGCTACTGACCACAGAGACGAGAGTTCGCGATGTGAGCATTATTTGTAAATATAATGGAATGTGAGAAGCATACTTAGCTGCGCTCCGAGCTGCTGCAAAGTTAAATGAGCAACATACCTCCCTCCTCTGCAAGTAAAAGAAGAAAACAGTATTAACATAGTAATTCAGTGAAAAAGGAGCTGGAAGTCCAGTCTCCTCTTTTCCAAGGGATTGCTCTAACTACTGGTTGTAACAGGGCCCTGCCCTGTTACTAGGGGGTCAGAGGAGTCTGAACAACCCCACACCCCAAAAGCACCTCAGCACACCCACCCCAGACCTGGGAAAACTCACTGGAGGCTGGGGAACCAGGTCCTGGAACGTAGTGAGCCCTGCAGCAAGGGAGCTGACACAGGTGTGGGGAGTGAGAGAGGATCCATGTAAGCCCAGAGTAGGAAGGATAAAAGACACTGAAAGCAGCCTCAAGGGAGCAGGCTACCAGGAGCCTGGCGTTGTCAGGGGTTAAGCAGCCACCTGGAGAGCCTGGAGCAGGGCTCTTCTCCGTTTGCTTGCTCACTTGCTTTGTTGCACAAGCCTGCAGTGCTCTGCAAAGCTTCTGAAAGATTCATAGATTGTAGAGTCGGAAGGGACCACAATGGATCATCATGTCCGACCCCCTGCCCCTGGCAGGAAAGAGGACCGAGGTCAGATGACCCCAGCCAGGTGATTATCTAGCCTCTTCTTGAAGACCTCCAAGCTAGGTGATAGCACCACCTCCCTTGGAAGCCCATTCCAGATCCTGGCCACCCTTACTGTGAAAAATTTCTTCCTAATATCTAACCTAAATCCACTCTCAGCTAGTTTACGCCCATTATTCCTAGGCACTCCCTGGGGCGCCCTAGTAAACAGTGCGTCACCTATTCCCCGTTGACCTCCCCTAATAAGTTTACAGGTGGCCACAAGATCTCCCCTCAGCCGTCTCTTGTGAAGGCTGAAGAGATTCAGCTCTCTCAACCTCCCCCCCGCAGGGTCTATCACAAAGGCCAGTAATCATGCGAGTGGCCCTCCTCTGGACCCCCTCCAGATTCTCTGCGTCCCTCTTGAAGTGTGGCGCCCACTTGAGCAGACGAGAGGCAGCCAGGGGGTGAAGCCTAGAAGAACTACTGGATGACAGCTAAGTGTTAACTCATTTGTTTAACTTCCTTTGCTTGTTTTGCATTGCTAACAAGCCTGGGGTGTCCTCTAGGTATCATCTACTAGCCTGGCTGCATCAGAGGCAAGTGGGTCATTGGCCATAGCCAGCAGCAAAAGTAAAACTGATCAGTTCAACTAGGTTGACCAAACACTGCGATGACCTGCCTAGACTCTGCCCACAACAGCCTACACTAGTCTACAGGAGCTCACTTGTGCTTTCTTCCTGGTTCAGTGAATATTTGAGTTTTCCATGCAAAGTGGAGCTTTAACAGGAGGGCTTATAAATATCTCTCTCTTTCCCATGCAATACTCTACCGTCTCGTGGTCAGGATATGCTCTGGGGTGGCAAGAGATGAGAATTCAAATCCCCTCAGCCAGAGGAGGTCCCTTCCTGTCCTTCTTT
Source organism: Alligator sinensis (assembly GCF_000455745.1). Taxonomy (NCBI): domain Eukaryota; kingdom Metazoa; phylum Chordata; order Crocodylia; family Alligatoridae; genus Alligator; species Alligator sinensis. The sequence goes on along the minus strand of NW_005842018.1, from coordinate 2,724,592 downwards.
CCTAAGATCTTACCCAAGAGAGAGGAAAGAACTAAACATGAGCCTCCCAGATCTTAAGTGCCTGCTCCTATCCAGTCACTAAAGAAAAGCAGGGCAATACACGGTGGTCTGAAGAAAAGGCTTCCATTCCTAGTTCCAGGAAAAGCTCTAGGGCTGTGAACTGTGATGAGGAGAAGGTGCTTCCCTGCATCCCAGGGTAAGACAATTAAAGTGGAGAAAGGGATAGCATTTCAGACATATCCCTCCCTGCAGTATTTCCTATCGGCTGGCTTAGGCAACTCAGCCTGTGCTGCCCTTTGCGAATCCTGTCGTGTGCAACTTTCTCTGTGAATGGCACACGGAGCCTAGACACTTCCTGTCAGTGCTGTGAAATCCACTAGGAGGTTAAGCAGGTAGAAATCAGACACTGCAACACTGAGCACAGTGATGCCCAAGTCCCCAGTGCAGATCTAGCCTTTAGTGCCCGATGCACCTTCCACTGGTCAGTGAGAGAGCTTCCACTAACTCTAACAGGTCCTAGGGCAGCCTTTAAGGAGCTCATTCTGAAGTCGTGGAGATTTAACAGATTTCAATGACATCATTAATTAGAATCCTGTACTGTTAACTATTCAACACTTTCATAGCATATTTAGGGGATGTTGGCATCTAATGAGACAGCAGTGAAGTACTGTACTTGGAGCAAGACTCACCAGGCTTTTGCTTGGGCCTTACATTCTGACAGTCATCTCCATTAATGGCCACATTCACAAGGTACGTCGTGCAGTTTGTCAAACCGGGGTCCAAACAAAGAACTAGAAAGTTAAATTACACATTCATTTTGAATAACAAGAGCCCAGACTCCTAGACATTTTTACAAAGGTTTTCACTCTGCTCTGTGTGTTCTAATACAAGAACTTATTTATCAGGACACCACCTCATCCCGTTTCATCAACCAGCATCACAAAGCCAAGAGAAAAAGATTCCTATATATTGTTCCTACACGTGATTCTTCCCACAACTGTGCATTCTCATTTACACAGACCTTTTTCAAATCAGGAGTCTGATTCACATGCTGAGTATTTTCAGCATGTGAATTTGTTTTATTGCTTCTACTTCCATGACAAATACTAGCTTGAGTCTCCCCCAGAGGCTCTCAGCAAAGAAATGCGGAAAGCCCAATCTGCCATCAGCTACACGCACACTTTTCAACTCTGTATAAATTTTGCACTATTCACTGAAAGCACACTATGACCGTAACATGGCTATAGGCTCAAAACCAGAATCCAAAATTCACCCCCAAATTTTCCTGAGCAATTCACCCTGTTTTTCAATTGTGGATTCCAAGCTCATCTGCTAAAGGAAGTATGGAAAGTCCAAAAACAGAGGTAGGCTATCAAGGATGGCTGGATGCATTTTATATTAACATCTCCTTCTTCCTTTTTGTTACGAATCATTTGTCAAAAACTTGGGCTCAGCTAACATTGCCCAGCTGAGGCAAGGGTGATCCCATCTTCAGAGGCTGCATTACACAGCTGTTCTTCATTCACTGGATGGTTTTGTGGGAAAAATTCAACTTAAGCCCAGATTCACCTTTTAATGAATATATGCCAAACTTTGGTCAGATTCCAAAACAAACCTATCAAACTATGTGCGCCGAGTGCCATGTCAGAACCCGAGTAGATGGGTTTCATGCAAGGGTTCTTCTTAAAAGAAAAGTCTTCCCCTACAGCCCAACGCATAGAGGTTTGAGCCAGTGGATCTACAGTCACAGCCTTAAGGACTGCATCTAGAGCCCAATTTCCCACCCTGAACAGTGGGACCTTTGTAGATCCATTGCAGCTACTGGGTTCTGTGCTCATGAAGAGGGCTAGGGTTATTTCTGAGTCAGTCAGTCAAAGCCTACAGACCTGGAGAACATTCAGTGACCTCCCCTTTGAATCCTGTTTCCTCCTCCAACTCCCGCAGGGCAGCACTTTCTGGACTTTCATTTTCATCAATAAGGCCTGTAAATAATTCATGAATAAAAAAAACACTTAGGCATTATAACTGTTCTCTCACACAATAGTGACCATCCTTACAGCTAATTGAGCTTTACAAAGAAAAGGAGAGTCATTTCTCTTTTTACAGATGAAGAAACTGAGTAACTAGGAGGGGAAAAAGATCACAGGCAGCCCTATATTAGATGCAGGACAAGAACAGGACTCCTGACTTCCTGTGCTTGATGGACTGGAGTATGCAGCTACTGTACAAGGTAGAGAGATCCCTCAAGGCCAGGACATTCATAAAGGTGTCTGCTTTTTCAGAGGGCAAAAAGGGAAGGAAAAGGCAACAACAAGGAGTTGGAAGGATCCTACAAAGCAAATCAGATTGTTCTCACCTTGCATTCTGGATTTCCCAATATGCCTACTTCCCCATATAGGAGATTCTAACATAGGAAGCACCCTCTGCCTCTAAGCTAAGGACTAGCACATTAATATTAGCAACCTTAAGCAAGTGGACAAGCTAAACTACATATCATAGTTTTGTGCATTTCATCTTAACAGTTCAGTTGCCTACCTGCAGGGAACTCCAAGCAATAGCCTCCCATCGGAGGCCTGAACTGTTTTACTAACACGATGCAGTCATAGTGGAGAGTTCTCTGCAATACAGCTATAACTGCAACACCTGCCGGCAGAAAGAAAACAGTGATGGAAAAAGAGCTTTTGAGTGGGTCGGGCCCTGAGGACTGCGGTGCCCAGACTCCCTCCCCCAAAGTGAAGTCCAGAATCTGAAGATGGTACTGAGCTGCCTAGAGAGTCAGACACTTCAGAGTAGATTCCAGGGGTAAAGAGCTGCCTGGAGCTAGCTGGCACATTGCTAGTCTACAGGACTAGCTTGAGGAGCTAACTCCTCAGCTAACTGCTGAGGACAGTGGTGCGTGTTAAATTGTCTCTCTCAAGACTAGAGGGAGGTTCCTCCCTTCACTTGGAATCTCCTGAATGTGGCACCTGCAGGGAATCCTAGAAAAGTTGGGGGAGAGGAATCTCCAGAGGTCATCTACTCCCAACCCCTGCCTGAGGCAGGATCATCTTTATTCAAACTATACAAATCCATTACCTAACCTAACTGATCCTTCCTTCTTGACCCTAAACATGGCTACTGAGCTGACCCTGAGCAGAGGGGCAAGACGCTCTAGCCAGGAACCTATGGGTTTAAATCTCAATAGGGGCATTAGCACACCCCAGTCAAAATCCTATGCCTTGGCTGCATCTTTTCTTCGAACACCAAGCAAATTTCCCCATCTCTTAAAACAGGGGTTAGGAGAGGAGAAAATGGTGCTTTTATGCAACAGCCTAGAGGTTAGTACTCTTGCTCAGAATGTGGGAAGCCTGGATTTAATCCCCTTTTACCAGAGATTCAAACTTATATTCTTCACCTCTCAGGCATGTGCCTTATTCCCCCAGCTCTGGCTACAGGCTATACTGAGTGGCAACACTCTACCTCCTTCCAGTTGAGCTATGGAAGGATTCTGTTCTTTCCAGGGCACAGGTGGTAAAGCACTATGCTGCTGTGGTCAAGCACTCTGGTACATGACCTCCAGCACTAGTATATTTAAGATTGATAACCAGGGTTCCCAAAGCAGCCCATAGACCACTTGTAGTCTTCAAAGCATTGGTATGAAGCCTGTAAAGGGATACTGTAATGGTGTTAAACGGATATTTAATGGTCAGCAGAGCCAGCAGATTTGCAAGGCTTTGGTTACTGGCACGCACTCAGCAGTGTTTCAGCTCAGTGATTTTCCTTGTTGTCTACGGAAGGCACAGTATACATTAGAATCGGTGGAAAATAAAAGTACTGCACTACAGATTTCTTTTGTTAAGCAGTCCCCAGCGTGATGTCCCACCCACTAAGATACCATCCATAAACATAATTTTGGCACCCCCGATTTATACTATTCATGCTGTGATTAATTTTTGAACAGGTGCTTACATAAGTCTGCACCCTCTTATTGTGGGAGCTGCAGCTTAAAAAGCTTTCATACCAAGAAAAGCTAAGTGTGGACACAAAGGTATCTGGTACCATACCATCAGCGGACATGCCCTCTTTCCTGGTGGTACGCTTTATGCATTCCCAAATTCTGTTAAAATACAGAGAAAAAGAAAGAGGGGATGCGTTAACTGTAAAAATATATGGAAGATATACAGAATGTGTGCTTCCCATTCAGCTTCACTGCTGCCATTCAAAAGCAAACATGCCAATGTACAGTGAAATCAGCACAAGAGTACACTCGTATTAAATGATCACTTTGAAGCAGGGGTGGCCAACCTGTGGCACACCTCACAAGTGGAATGAGCAACCTCTGTGCATGGCACATGGCAGACTCCCACTGTGCTGCCAGTCTTCTCTGCAGATAGGGCAGGAAGCAGAAACAGAGCAGCAGACTGGGCAGGGGAAGGGGTTCAGAGCGGCACTGGG
>NW_005842018.1:2716670-2720127 GCF_000455745.1 Alligator sinensis | reverse complement strand
AAAGAGTGCAGGGCTAATTTGTGACACACCTGTCAAAAAAGGTTGGCTCCCACTACTTTAAAGCATCTGCAAGGTTTCCAGCACAACTGTTCTGCTTTTGGTTAGGGAGGCACAGGCTTGCCAGACAACAGATTTTTACCAGTTCCTTCAGACAATCACCAACAGTTCTTCTGTACTGCTTTTTCAGACCTAGATCCCAAGACTTTATTTTTTTTTTTTTTTTTTTAAGGGAAGGTGACCATTATGGTCATTATGACCATTTAACAGATGGGGAAGCAGACACAGGAGTGTAGTCAAGCAGCAGACCAGTGCATTTAAAATGGTGACTCTAACAAAGTGCAATCAATATGTTAAAAGAGTGCCAATTGTACAGGTCGATTAATTCTTCTGGGGAAAAACAATGAATACAAGCATGCTTTCTTTCTGACTCATGCATTACAATGGTTATATGACAACAAAACTAGTCATGGTGAGGACCTTTTAGGTCAGTTGCTCATGTCAGTTAGCGGCTTGAATCCAAAAATGGCTAAGGCCTCTTGTAACTGAAAAGCAAGGGACAGGACAAATGCAAAAACATAAACCTTCCATAAAGGCCTCAGTTGCTAACATTTCTAAAGGCTACTCTTAATCAACACAGCTTTGTTGGTACAGAGGGAGACTCAAAGCAATCAGTAAGGTTGCCAATGTACTAGGAAGAAGGAAGATACAATAGCACTGGCATTTCCAGTGAGCATAACTGGACTCAAAGTGGAGAGCTTTATCTGACACAGAAAGAGAACAGGACAGGCCTAAGAATCCATGGGAGGTGTAGAGAAGGCAAGGGCACCCCTCTGCCAAGCAGGAACATGCTAACAGTATGCAAGATCCTGCACGTTGCCATCAACAGAAGAGGAGCCTTTCATGAATGAACAGGGAAGCCAAAAGGTACCTCTTATAAGTAATCCATTTGCATCCTTAAACTTTGCAGCCTCAGTTCCGCAGGGGATTTTTGCAAATGGCTGCAACAGCAAGAGAAGCACAAGAACAGCACTGAAAGAATTTAGAAGCCACACTTTACCCTATAGGCTACGATATACATCAAAAGGCAGGAAAACAGGAACAGAGGAAAGAAACTGAGAGTGACCTCATTCAGCTCTCTGCTCAAAGGAAGGCTGTCCCTTAATAAACCACCCCAGCCAAGTATCTGTCTAACCTGCTCTTGAAAACCCTAGGCATGGAGATCCCAGGACTGCTCTACATAGACTGTTCCAAAGCTTGACCCCTCCCATAGTTCTAGTTTTTCATCGGCAACATCTAATTTCTAAAGAGTTCCATGATGGAAGAACTTGGCCCAGGCTGTTAAGAAATGGGTTTCTAAGTGCCTTAGAAGTGCCAACCAGTCTTTGGTTGGTTCATACAGAAAAGCTTGGAAGTGCAGGCATCTGAAAGTGTCACGGAGAGAAACTTACCTGGTTTTACCCAAGCGGTCAACATACGTTGTCTCTTCAAGCTTTACCCATTTTCCTTCTGCAATTACCTAAAATAAACAGCCATTGGTTAAACAAACTGAAATGATGACACTATGGACATTTGGGGGGAGGGGGGGAAAAAAGAGGTGGGGGATCTCTTTGTTCCTTTGAAGACATAAAATTTCAACATCAGCACAAATGGAAAGCTGAAAGATTAGCATTACTGTACCTAGCCGAAAAGTCCATTCTTTCAGACAGCTTGAAATAGGAACAGAAGATAACTTGAGCTTCTCATCAGCAACCAGGCACAACTGACTGCAACAGATGATTCACAAGCAGTGAGGAGAGGACCTCAATGAAGTAGGGAATTATGGTGAAAGAGGAAGAGGAAGGACCTCCAGAGGCCAAAAACAACTCATTTGGTTTTCACACCAAGTTCTTCTAATACAGTCCAAAGAGCAGAAAGGAACATTCAGCCACAGAAGTCATAACTGTACATGGAAAAAAACTAGAGAAAGAGAAAGAAAGGAAACATGGCAAGGAAGGGCACAGATGCCAGCAGAAGATGAGGAGAGACATGCAAGCACAGGGCAAAGAGAAACTTAGCTAACAGGGACTTAACACTTCAGTAACCGAGTCACCTCACTACATAGAAGGTGTTGAATCTAGAATCTATGAAGCGAGGTGACTTGGTTACTGAACTGTTAGGTCTCTGTTAGCTAAGTCCCTGTAAGCTAACTTCAGCCCTAACCTGAATTCAAAGTCAGCTGCAAAATGGACAAATCTGTTATTTTGAGAAGTAAACAAAATAGCAATAGCTCTTCCATCCTTGTGTTAAAAGGTGGTCAAGCGTATTTTAGGTTCATGAATTTTTGGAAGGCTGCTTTACGTTCTTTTTATGCTGCAGGAATAGGAGAATGAGCTAGATGCTGTCAAAGGGCTTTTACATGGGTTTGTGGTCACAGTAATGTAGCAGAAAGGGAAACGTTTCTAGCACTTACCAGCTTCTGAGGTAGGAAACACAGGCTTATGTCACATGCTGGTCATGAGCATCTACTGGCCAAGCCAGAGGCTTAGGCCTAGTTAGGATATTAGAAAGGGTCAACACCTGACATTCCTTAAAACTTGGACAATATCTGAAACAATCCATACCAGGCCTTACAGGTCACCCTGGAATATAACAATAGTTGTAAAAAATGACCTGAAGCTGCCTACACGAATGAAGTGGCCAAGAACTGGTAACTCTGCGCTTGTTGGATTTGGTAACAAACAAGATAACCAGGAATGTAACAAAAAAAAACCAAATTCAATGAACGATATAACAAAATGTAGGATGTGAGAACAAGGTGGGTACTGGTATGCCTGAGGCATGATCAATTGGTCAGCTTGTGATCAGAAAATGTACCTATGCAATGGAATGCACATTAGCTTGTAGTTAATGAGGATTGAGCAACTCTTTTTAAACACTGCAGAGGGTAAGAGGCCTGGAATACTGATCATGGCCAAACAAAGGTGCAGAAGGTAGCTCAGCTGGCAATCATTACCCCAGTAGCCACCTCAGTGATTGCTAAACAGCACAAGGAAGAGTAGCATAAGTCAGGGCGCATGGGTCTGGTCTTTGGAAAGCTGAGATGGGTAGAAATATTCCAATCTAACCTGGATCAGATTCTAGAAAGGGGTGCCATCTGCGTGACAAATATAACAAAACACAACAGAACATACATTTTACAAGGCATTCTTGTAACAGGGACCAAAAGCTGCAACTAAGAGACCAGTTAATAAGGTTGTAGGTCACTCTACATTATTATAATCATTCACAAGACTGTAAGTGTTCCAGAATTTATCCCAAAGCCAGGTAATGTTCCTGTACTTGTCACAGGGAGGGAGAACCACAACACCTCCATGTTGCCTATGGAGAAACAGCAGCCCCTGGGGTCACGTATCTGGCTGGGAGTGTGATATGACTGCACCAGCCGACAGAGGGTATGCCCATACCACTTCCAAGGCAT
>NW_005842018.1:2709627-2716643 GCF_000455745.1 Alligator sinensis | reverse complement strand
GCATTCCTGAGAGCACTGCTGAGAACTGTGCCACACCAGCTGCTGCTTTTTGTACAAGTCAAACCCAGAACATGAAGAATGAAGCTCCCTGCCAAAGCTGGTGAGCTCTCCATCTCTGGCCTGTTTGAAGGCAGCTGTGAGATGTGGCTCCACTGCCTCGCATCCAGGTTTGGCACTGCTGACCTGGCATAAGTGGAGGGGGGTGCTTCTCGGCACTGAGCTTAACAGCGTCTGGGGGGTGGCAGACATGCCCTGAGAGAGAGTTTTATGCCGTGGAAGATAAATCCCTCATCTGGGCCCTGATGAAGGTGCTTTGCAGTGTTCTGCCAGCTGTGTCCCATTTTAGAATCGGCTTTTAGTTTTCATTTCTCTGTCTAGGGCCAATAAAAATAGTTTTTGTTCTAGTAAATGTAGCAGCATCCTTTAAGCAGCTAGGGACACCAGCAGCAGCAGGAAACTGGACTCTACAGTTTAACAAAACTACAGACTGCTTCATTATAAGGCCAAGGGCAGACAGGTTGTAAATTTAACCCTGAAACAATGCTGTAAAGAGTAAGATGTCTGTGAAAGCCACAGGGAGCACCAGATAGTCTGGAAGAGACTAGATCTGCTTGCAGTCCTCCAACACTGCTTGAGGGGGAAAAATCCCAAAAGGAAGGGGAGAGGAATTGTCCAGAAAAAGTAAGCAGGACCAGGGAATTTTCAAAAGCTAGTGTCTAGTTTTTTTTGGTTTTTTGTTTTTTTAAATAAAGCAAAACCACAGAAAAAATGCTGCTTTATACTTCAACAGTTTTCCTCCCTGCTAGTTCACAGGGCTGCCTACCCTGGAAAACACTCTGGTGATGAGAAATCTAATAAAATGATGACACCATGAGAATCAAGAATGAAAGCCTTGTAACAGAGAGAGAAATTATTTGAAATGATTTTAAAATGCTATTTTACTCTAAAGGCCAGCAGATACTTTAAAGAAAAGATTTCCCTATTAAAATACCAATGCCCCTGAAGCTCTTAAGTTAAGATAAGAGAGCTCATAGTAGATGTTATAATATCCACAGAACCAGAACCATTATAGCCAGGGAAAATGAGACTTGACATCTTCTGATTCTGCTAATATAGAAAAACATAAAAAGCTTACAAAAAAACCCCACACCATCTGCATGTCACCTCCTTAGACCATACTGCCTTCACACATCTAACATGCCGGAGTCTAATGTGTTCTCACTCTCAATAGACATATTTCCTAACATTCCTTAACAACTCTTAAATAAATGCTATGTTATATAACAAATACAATACAAATGTTCCAAAAGAAAAACTTTATACCTCATTTTTAAGGATGGTTTCTCTGGTGGCTTTTGGAAGATCTACGCTTGCTTTGTCCTCCATTTTCAGGGATAATGGTCTTTCACCTGCACAAAGTCCACACAAAACAGAGTCAATATTTGCCTTCAAGGTAAAGTTAAAGTGTTTATCACTGTATTCCAAGCTGACAAATGAAGACTTTTTAGTACCACTTGATGTCAAAACCAATCACTGTCTTACAAATATCATGGGTGTAGCTATGAGACAAGTGATTCCAGGTGTAACTGGAATTACAGGTTATATCATCAACTGGTTTGAACTGTCATATTTCCACCAGCTGCAAAGGAGCTAGAACAATTATACCAGCGGAGGATCTACTCTGTGTGATTTATAGGCCAAGTGTCCCAGTCATGCCTCCCATCAGTGTTGGCTTATGACTTTATGTTAGCTGCCATGCCCCATTTTGACCTCAATGCAAGGCTATGGCAATATGTTGCCACAGCATGAGCTGGACTGGAGACCAAAACGTTGTGCCAGCAGGGTTAAGAAAAGAACTGCAATCTCAAAAGGAATTTGAAGAGAAAACTGCTCATTCCACCACCCATTGGTGGTGGGATGAGCAGTGGCAGTGTTAATTGCCATGGCTCCTGGGGCCAGATTTCCAGCCCTGGGGGCCATAGCCAGAGAACAGAGCCACATCATTTGGCCCTCAGAGATGCCCACGGGGCCTGAAATCCAGCAATGGAATGAGCTGCAACTGCTGCAGCTCCAGGAGCCATGGCAATTAATGCTGCTGCCAATTATCCTCAAGGTAAGATGATGCAGCTCCATGCTCCAGATCCAGCCTGTGGACCAGCCCTGGGTGACTCATCCAGTCTGAGGCCAGATGTGTTTGACACCCAAGCTGAAGGAGAGCTATTTAGCTCTAATGAGATGAAACAAATTGGGCTGTCAAACATGACTTGGAGACTGGATTTGGCCTGTGTAGCCACTCCATCTGGCACTTTGGTCTATAAATGGGCTACCGGAAGTTGGGGGCATGGTCTGTTGCAGAATTTGTTGCCCGTGGGATCCATCTCAGTGGCAGAAGGGCAAGCAAAGACTGTGCAACAGCCCTGATTACCATGGCACTTGGCCATTCCACTGTTGGACCCCCACTACCATCTACCACCGTTGGACCTCCACCACTGCCCCCAGGTTCCCACCACTGCAACCACCACAGCCACAAGTTCCAATCTGCAAGGAGCCCTGCAGTATGGATCCAACTGGGGGCTTGGAATGAGTTTGACACCCCTGGAATAGACAATCTAAAATTTAGTTTTGCCATCTTTAGGGTTCATGAGCCAAAGCTCTAAGCCAACTTCTAGTGCTACCTTTAGCAGCTTTTCTACTGACTTCAGTAGGAGCTAGATAAAGCCAGGTAGCAGCAACAAGGAAGCTTGCACACCACCCTCCCCTGGACCTCCAACTTTAGCTGGTGTTTTTCATCTTTGACTTTCTTACCACATTCCATGTATATTTTTCAGTTCTCGTCTTTATGCATATGCCTTACAACATCCCTCTCCCAGAACAATTCTACAAAGATAAGGGATGTCATTTGTTTTGCGTAGGAATCAGTTTCTAACTGTAACAAAATGATTTATAAAAAGCCCATGCCTACGATCCATGCTCAGGCCAGGCTCTCGCTCTCAGGTCCAAAGCGGCCAGTGCAAATGCGATGACTGATGGATGAAGCCAGGACATCTTTCTTGACAATGTCTCAGACTTTAAAGATGCACAGAAACACAGGGCTGGAAGGAACTTGCTGGATCATTAATCCCTCTTCCCTGTTAATGTAGGTAACCCAATCCTACACTCCAACTTGAAGCTAGTGTTTTTGACTGCAAATGGTTATGGAAGGCCCTTCCTCAGATTCATTCCTTCAGGGATTAGGAGTCTTCTCCTATTTTTTTAAATTCTAAAATTTAAATGTCCATACAAATTATTATTATATAGCTCTTATCTATGTAATACTTAAGAGGGGTAGTGATGGAACAGTTCAAGCGTCTCACAATGGCCAAAAAAACAAGTCAATACAACCATAACTGGGTTCCTGGTATTTCCAGCTGGGACGTCAAGGGCGATGGGATGTTATCCTGGCCACATCATTTTCTTGCGTGCCACTGGCTGCAAAGCCAGCGGTGCCTTAACCACACTTGCCCAATGTGCCACCTGGGATGGAATTTTGACCTTCTTGACAACTTGGTATTTACAAGCAGCAGTTACATCTCCCTCTCAGCCACTGTGTTTACAGGCAACACAAACTGTGCAAGAGTATGTCTCTGTCACCTTAGTCATCCTACTAATCATTCTCTGTACTTCTGTCAGTTTGACAACATCTTTTTGAACATGTAACCAAAACTGTACACAATATTCCAGATGAGGTCCCATGACTCCCTTTACAACAGGGGTTTTCAACCAGGGGTACACATACCCCTGGGTGTACTTTGGAAGGCTGCAGGGGTACGCGACAGTGGTGCAGGCACTGCTGGTTTCGCTGCCATGTGCTGTACGGGGACCCCCTCCCTTGCTCGTTGACCAGGGGACCCCCCCCCACACACACACACACACACACACTTGTCGGCCACCTGCCAGAGAACTCCCTGCTTCTCGACCAGCCGCCAGTGGTGCCCTGACAAAAGAAGGTTGAAACCCCCTGCTTTACAACATTAATCCACCTTTCTATCTACTTGAAATATCTTGCCCAATTCATCCTATCGTCACATTTATCTTTTTTACAGTTGCATCACATCAGTAGCCTGTAGTCATCCTGTGATTGACTAACATGTTCCAGCCTTTCCCTCGTTTCAAATAGATACACCCGCAGTTTAGAGCAGAAATTCTCTGAGTGCATGAGCTTGTACTCTTGACTGTGAAATTTAATTCCATCTCAATTACTTCAGTTCTCAAGATCAACAAATTCTTCCTGGCATGATATACTGATCCTCCATTCTAGTGATATTGCCTCACAACTTTGTGTCATCATCATTAGCACACTCTTAATTTTAAGAGAAAGTTACTAGCAAAAATATTATAGAAAGACCAGTCAGAAGGGTGATCCTTGAAGAACTCCACTGGTAACCTCCCTATAGCCTAAAATATTGCACTTTCAAACCAACCACTGTCATCTGAAGGAGAGATACAAGGAAAACTTGCTATGAAGTTTAAATAAACCAAAAAAATCAGCTTGATTGGCTCATGAGCCGAAAAATAAACAAAATTACTTTCTCCTGCTTCACAACTTCAGAAGGAGAAAGAGATCCATCCCATAGCACCTCAGCTTCTGTAATTTTGATCTTTTCCACTAGTTGGTGCACAAGCTCCATGACTCACATTCAGAGAACATTAAGAGAATTTCTGGTGGTAGAACTGAAATATCCCTTGGTTAACTGAAGGTTACAACTCGTACACTCATGTCAGTCATGCTTTGAGATTAACATTACAGGTCAGACCATAAACGAAATAAAATGCAGCTGAAAATAAGTAACTGTAACTGGTCTGTAACTGTAGCGTAAAGACTACCACTGAACCTTTATCACAGATGTGAGGATGTACCTTATCCTGAAGACAGATGCTCTCTTCTATCACTTGACGTGGTATAACCCAGAACAACACTCAGTCCTGCATCATTTAAACACAAAAGAGATAAAAGGGAAATCTCCTGAAATCAGATCATTGGTGTCAAGATCAGTGGAATGTCATTAGAGTAATGCTTTAATAGTAAGCTGTGCAATGTTAACATTAACCAATGCATACAGGTTTCTCTTAGGTTCTCAGCCTAAATCACTGATGCAATCACTCTTACATTTAATATTATTAAAGGACATTATATGCATTTCATTCCAACTACTCCTCTTACCCCTCCAGGGGCCAAATTCAGACTTGATGGAGTTTAGCCATTTACATCCACGGTTTAATTTTCATGCAACTCCTCTTGAAGACAAACTCCAATGATCTGAAAATCGTTTCTCAATGCATCCTCTGCAATCTTGAACCAACTGGAGTCAATAAATCAACTTACAGGGTAGCCCTACTACAAGGACATTATAATAATCTACCCAAGATGCACTAAAAGCATGGATTAGCTTCCCTAAATCAGTTTTTGAAAGGCATGACTTGATCCCAGCTATATTTTCCAGTTGACATTAACCAGATTTCAGCAACTGCTCAAGTACATCATTCTAAAACAGGAACAGGATGAAACAACATAACTAGGTTTCTCACTATGTGAGGGGCTCTTTCAAATCATGCTGTAAATGGACACCATCATGAACTTTATTCATGCGTGAGATGCAGTGTATAATACTTCAACACGTGTATGTTAGATGAAACTATCCTCCAGATCCTAACTCTCCCTCTAATCTGTTGACCTACAGCCACTGCAGCAATGCATTTGACTTTGCAGATAGGAACAGACAGCAGCACAAGTTAAACCTCATTTGCAAAGCTATAGACCTTACTGGCGAGGCAAAGAAACAACTAAACACAAAATCCTGAGCTAACGTACACTCCAGGAGACAGACCATGAAATGAATAATGGCAAGAATGAAAAGACGTCAAGGACTGCCAGATTATGAGGAAAAACCTGTAGTTTCTGCCCTAGCAGCTACCCAGCAGAGTATAAGCCAAGAAAGGCATAGACAGTTTCTGCTGCAATGTTGAGACAAAACAAAACTGACGTCGGTTGTTCTGGATAACCAGAATGAGTTTTTTCCAGCACATTGTAGTTATCATCATCATTCTAGCGAGCCGACGTGCAAGAGGAGTTAGGCGAGTTTGCCTCAATGAGATGGCAGCAAGTTTTAGGAAACGATGGCCGCGTCTACACGAGATGCCGACTGCGCAGTAGCGTCACGTGATAGGAAGCATGACGTGCGACACTGATGCACAATAGTAACGAGTAGTACCGCACGGTCAGCGCCACCGAAAAACCATTCGGCGACATGACCGTGGAGCCACTCCGGTTATCGTGCAGTCATTTAGTACTCGCTCGTACACGTCGGAGCCAGAGAAAGGAGACTTGTTTACACGAAGGCTGCTATCAAACCCCCTGTCTCCTCCTCGCCAGACTCCATCCGCCCAGTTCCCTCGTCCTCTCCTCACCGGCCCTGTCCCCCAGCCCCACAACCGTTTTGGTCACCCTCTCCCAGACTCTCTCCAATGTGTCCACGTGCTTTCCGTAGTGGAGGGCCCAAAACTGGACGCAGGACTGGAGATGTAGCCTCACCAGTAGAGGGGAAGGATGGCTACCCTGGGCCTGTGTTGTTTCTCCCTCCTCTGCGCGCTCCCACCACCACCTAGGGGGGAGAGGAGACGAGACGAAGAGCAGAAGGGCTCCTAAGAACGTCCGCTCACCTTTGCCCTTTGCCCCGACGGGGGTCACCGAACGCAGCCGGTGATTGGCTGCCCGCGACGCCGCGCGCCCCGCCCCTCGCTCGCTCGTACGACCTCTGCCCTTGCCCCTGGTTTCGCTTCCGGGTCACCCCGCGGCGCCGCCCACGATTGGCGGAGAGCTGCCGGCGGCTGCGTGGCGCGTTCCGGGGCGGGATGAAGAAGGAGCAGGTGCTGCACTGCCAGTTCTCGGCCTGGTACCCGCGCTTCCGCGCCCTCACCATCCGCAGGTGCGGCTGGGGTTGCTGGGGCAGGGGGCTTTTCCCCTTCCCCCGCGAGCGCAG
>NW_005842018.1:2647645-2709571 GCF_000455745.1 Alligator sinensis | reverse complement strand
AACCCCCCTCAGCCTTATGGGCAGTGCACATTTTACACGTGTTGTCCCTGTCCACATGTCATAGGAAGCAGGATATTTTGGTGGTGGGCTGGGAAGGGACAAGGGGGATCGTGGCCACTTTGCGGGCGGCCAGCCGGCATGAAACGTTGTGGGAGCGCAGTTTATGGCAGTAAAGCTCACGGCGCTAAGCGTCTTCCTTCTCCGCAGCGCCGTTCTTCCGCTGCCGCAGAACGTGCAGGAGTATTTGCTGGATGACGGGACGCTGGTAGTTTCAGGAAGGTAACACGCGTTCATTTTTTGAGCCTGTACATTTTTTCTTGTATAACTTTTACATTCACATTTCAGTACAAAGGTAACACATTTTATAATTTTGTCTAAGCCGTCGTCTTTTTTTTTTTTCTCCACCCCACGAGAATAGGCCACGTGCAGCTCTCCTGTTAACCTCGGCGTGAGCTGTGGTGCTGATCGCGTTTGGGAGGATGTTCATTTTTTCATTCAGCATTGACTCTAGCAATATAGGTGTCCGTGGCTAAAAGATGCCTGGTTGCAGCCTTTTCAAAAATAAAACCTACGTTAAAGCAAGTAAAAACTGCAGCCTTTTCAAAAATAAAACCTACGTTCAAGCCTTTTGTCTTGTTTTGGACATGGAAGAAAATGCAGCTGTTAAGGTCAGGAGATACAAGAATAAAACTTGTATCTGGTTATTATGACTTCCCATGTGGCTTTGGGCAAGTCCCTCTCCCTCTGTGCTTCTTACTTGTCCGTAGAAAGCTGTTGTAAGCATGTCTGAGACACTTGTATACTGTTTGGGTATGTTTTTCTTCAGTTCAGTAAATAATACATTTGTCTAGTGCCAGCTGCCCCCTCCCACTCTATATGTTAGTGCTGAAGGACTGATGGAAAGGGGTAGAAGGTACTTACAATGGTAATACATTAAGTAAACTAGAAAGAAAGGATTTAAGAGTTGTTGAAAAATAGTCCCTCCAAAACTAGTAGAGGTACCTGACCAAGAAGTTTCATAACATCTTTATAAAAACCCAGTCTGATTCAGAGTGGACCTCAGGGGTTGAAAATGCATGACCTGAATGATTTTGCCTCTTGATAGGGGGACCTGGCCAAATAATTTTGGCCCCCTGTTTTACCTATGTCAGGTTAGTATGCCATGTCTTTTGGTTGTGTAACAGGTTTGCCTGTGTAGTTCTGGTAATAGCTTAGATGAGGATTTATGTAGGATGGTTTGGACAAGAATGATTCTGCCTCAGGCAGGGGGTTGGACCAGATGACGCCGAGAGTCCCTTCCAGCCCTACGTTTCTACGATTCTGTGAAAGTTATGAAGAACTTTGGGCTTCAACCTGTGCAAATTTGGACTCAACCCTAGAGAGACAGTCAGGAAAGCTGATCTGAATTACCTTTTAAAGTGGATTAGAATTCATTAAACTTCTGTTTGAAAAGTCCTTCAGAATTGAAGTGTCTTTAATTTAATTTAACTAGACTTTCTATAAGGCCACTTAATTCTGAAAATATTGCTCTGACAGAGGTTGAATGTAGTTTTATTAACCTACTTGAATTGCTGCCTTTAATTGATTCAAATTAATTTTCTTGAGCATTTCTATGTAGATAGTCCTCCTGGATGCAGTCCCATGTACCTCAGCAAGCAACTACTTTCTGACCAATCCTGTATATTCCCTGTATCTGAGCAGATCATATATATACAGCATGCATTTGTCCTCTACCAGGGGCCCACCTGACCAAGCAGGACATGTAGGGTTCTTGATTATGTCTTCTACCAGGGTCAGTCTCATGTCTATCTATGTCTAGATATATATAGCTAGACATAGATAGATAGATAGATATAGATACCTATAATACATAGGAATAGATAAAAATTCAGTTTTATGCATATATACACGTGTGTGTATGCGAGTATAACTTAATTTTCATCTATTCCTCTGTACATAGCCTTGGACTCCCTGTGAATACTGTAGCTGTCATGTTAGAAAAATAAGCAAATTCTTGTGAATCAGTGTTGCTTTTCCGCAGCCCAGTTTTAGACTGTGAAGTGAGAAGGGGGGAATAAAAAAAACTGCTACATGCATCCCTTAAAAAATTGGAACATTGTCTCCTTTGAGGCACATGATGCCCTTTCCATACAGTCCTTCATTGTTGTTTCAGCTAGGATAATTGATTAATCGTTTGTTTTTTTTAATTCAAAGTATATGGAAAAAGAAAGCTGGAGAGTACATTAAGTTTAGTGTCAACTATAGGGCCCAAACAATAGGAAGCATTAAGCAGGACAAGGGGAAATTTGACCAGGTATTTGTTTTCATCTTCAGTACTCACAATGAAGTGGGGGGTTTTGTAGGCTATGAATTACAAATGGTGTATAGAATAGGAGCCCACAAAAAAGGCTCCAAGTGGCCACTTGTTTTGCCTTATGTTTAATCATAGTTAATAATCTGTTAAACAGAACCATGTTTGGAGGGAGTTAATGTAAATGACATGGACCAAATTTAATCTGCATATACCAAATGCTCTACGGGTTAGATAGATGGATTCTAGATAGAAGCAATAGGCAGACTTCCTGAATCCTCCCCTCTGCTGCTTTGCAAAGTGATCAGTGTATACATAAGTCTTGTTAATCAGCTACAGAAGTCAGTCTCCACTGTATAATTTCCTGATCAGTACTTTGCAGCCTTATATTGATTCAGAGTTACAGAACAGGAAGTTATGGCTCATTTCTAGGAAATGAGAAAATATAAAATTCAGACACTGTAATTAAATATTTTGAAAAGCTGAAGTTACATTTTTTTCCATTTGGATCTATAGGTTCTATAGGAAATGAGTTGTCCTTGAGCCATTCCAGACAGGAGGAGCCAGTATTTCTCCAATCCTGCATCACTATATAAATCTGGTTTAGCAGTTGCTATTCAGTTTGGAACAGGTTTCTGAAAAGCATAAACTGAAGGGGCTGATTATGCAGCTAGTATATATGAGCAGTTTTTACCATCTTCAGTGGGGAGGCATTCAGATGTACAATTTTTAAAACTGCTCAAACCTGAATTGTGTATGAAATCCCATTTTTCTGCAAAATTAATTTTCTTAGCTAGAAAGCAGTATAATCTACCGTGACTCATGATCACTATCACTTTTATACCTGGGATATGAAGTTTAGGTCCTCAGAACTTGTAGTTTGATTGATAGCATGTCTGTTGTTGATTTAGTTCCTTGAAGAATTAAGTTACTCTTTACTTGTATTGTATATTTAGCAGCATGGGATACTATAAGCATGCTCAGTTTGTCCTGTTTGCTATGCTAAAATATTAAGTCTTATGATAGGACTTGACTATTACTACCTTTTGAGGTGGTTAATGGCATGGGTTCACCTGAAACTACAGTGAAGATTTTGATCACCTACTCCACACCCCAGGCACGGGGGATCTGCTATTGTAAAGCTTATTTGTACAGAGAGTGCTTTTCTCAGAAGGTAGCCAGGAGGAAGCAATTCCAACATGATCTAAAACAGTGATGGGCAATTATTTTGGGCAGAGGGCCACTTACTGAGTTTTGGCAAGCCATTGAGGGCCACATGACAGGCAGCCCAGGGCAGATAAATATTAATTTACTAAATTTTTTAGGGGCCCTGTGGGCTGGATAGAATGGCCTGGCAGGCTGTATCTGGCCCCTGGGCTGCATTTTGCCCACCCCGATCTAAAACTACAAAAGCCCTTGCCACCACCTCCCATTCCATGTGCAAGGCATGCTTCCATGAGTTTTCTTCAAAAACAAATGAATGGATCAGCAGCTATAACTGGAATTGCATAAATTTTCCATTAGGCATTTTGATGGGGAATATATCCACTTGTCAGCTTCCTCATTTGATGAATTTTTGCAAGGTGTTTGTGTATTATGATGATGACACAATAAAACAATCTATACTAGAACATTCACAGTATATTCTGCTGCCTGAGTTTAGAATGGTTCCAGAAGTGATAACCACACACTGATGAAGATGTGCAATCTTGTAACTAAGGCTGTAGACTTGGGCTGGGAAAATCTAGCTGTGCTACTGACATGCAGTAGCTGCTTTTTGGGGGGCTTTGATGACTCAGAAATGCATTTATTTCTTGTTTGCTCAATTTTTGCTTTAGGGAAGATCCCCCAACACATACCCAGGAAGATAGTGGTGAAGATGAGGCAGAGGAAATACAGGTTGGCATCAAATGTACTTTATGTGAAGTCTTTTCCAAAATGTATTTGTAATGGTTGAATTTGTAGTTCATAGATTGTACATAGATTCTCTGGGTAAGTCTGATCTCTTTTATTAGACCAACTCAAATAGTTGGAAAAATTTCTTCTTTGCAAGCTTTGTATTATTTGCAAGCTAATACCCTTTGTCAGGCGGAGGAAGAATCTGCAGTTGGTCTATGCTCTTCCTGGATGGAATGAATAGTAAAGAAGCCAGAGACTGGTATGCGTGCTATATTCATTCCATCCAGGAAGAGTACAGACCAACTGCAGATTCTTCCTCAGCCTGACAAAGGGTATTAGTACCCAGAAGCTTGCAAAGAAGAAATTTTTCCAACTATTTGAGTTGGCCGAATAAAAGAGATCAGACTTACCCAAAGAATCTTGTCTGTCTAAGTCCTTAAACTAACACAGCTACAGCCTATACCCCTGATAAACTGCACATAGCACTTAACAGGGTAAGACACTGTTCTTCCCTGGAGGAACTTACAACCAAAGTTAAGTACATCATAACTTCAAAGAAGTATGGAGACTTGCATAAAATACTGTTTTTCTATGTCTTTTCTCACAAAGTACACCTCTTATTCATTCCTTTAGTAATTGGATTTTTAGACCGACAAGTGAATAAGGATCACTGTTGAAAAGTCTATAGAAAGCAATGAATTTTGGGGGAATTGGAAGGAACGAGAGTGGTTCAGAAATAATGCTCCAGGAACTGGAGATATCCAAAGAAAAACAATATAAGTATTCGAAGAGGGGAAAAGGTTGCAAAGGAGACATGAATACAAGTGAAGTTAGCGAATCATTGATCAAGAACTGAGATTGGTGGGAACTGAGGTAGGATTTATTCAAGGACAGTTCTGTGGCAAGCTCTGAGAAATCCGTTAGGTTGGCTTATTTCTCTGTTATTTTAGTAGCGGTATAAAATGACGATTTAAGCCTATCATTAGAACAGCAATAATGCTGAACCCAAGGCTTTGTGCACAAGTAACTCTTCCTAGCCCTATGATTCCTAGACTCTTTTTTCTCTCTCAGTCCATTATTCCTCTTACTTGATATCTTTTACATGTGACATGTTCCAGCTACAGTAACCCTCTGTGCTATAAACTCTTCATGCTGTGAGCTTTCCAGCATGAGGACTTGATTTGTTTTACTTACTGTGTGATACTATGTAGATTTTGGTGTTTTTTAAATAATATAGAAATTACGTTAAGGACAGTTTAAGAAACCGTTAATCTTTTCTGTTCCTTTTTCACTCAGTGGTCGGATGATGAGAATACTACAACACTTAAGGTAAGGTTATCTTAAAGCCCTAAAGCATAGGATTCTTTCGGCAACTTTTTTATTTATTTTTTTTTTTTTAGCAAATTCAGAATTAAGTTTGTGTGCAGACATTACATTTACCCATTATTGTAATTAATGTTGAACAGGCCATTCTAAAATATAGCAGGGAAAAAGAGTTTCTCCTTATGTAAGAAGGTAGCATTGAAATTATTAATCTCCCTTCATGCTTAAAGCACACAGTTGCCTATAACTTATTTCAGTTGTTACATAAAAAGTTGTCAGTTCTTCCTTTGTGTATAATCAAAAAAAAATGCTTCAGTTTTTGAGACTCTCTCACTCACTAGGCTAGAGGAAATGAGCAGGAGTGCAGTGCTAAATATAACTGGGTTTAATTCTCGCCCCTTTGAATGGCTCCCCAATTATCTAATCAAACTGTATGCAGAAGAGATGAAGCCCCTGCAGCTTCTCATTTTCGGTGTTCTCTGCATCCTGACTCTCATATACTTCTGCTGCTGGTTTTTCCACAGCCAGTTTTCTATTTCTGTTTTAATTGTCATTGTTTTTTTTCTACCTGTTTTTGAATCAAGGTTGCCAACCCAAGACAATTTTTTCTTTACTGACAATCTGCAAACTTTTTACCAACAACCAAACTTTTTACTGACATATTTTTTTTATATTGTAACCCTTTTGCTAAGCACTGGAGGGCCGGAACAAGGGCCAGGTTCAAATATAAGAGTTTAACATCAACTTTCTGAATCTGGCTCAAGCTCCCACCCAGAAACATGGGAAAATAAATTTAATTTTCCCCTCTTCCCTATCCTGCCAGGTGCCTCAGACAGGCTGGAGCCACCTGGTCCTGCCTACCTTTGAGGTGGGCCGCTATTACAGGCAGACAGTGGTTGATGGGACGCAGTAACAGCACATGGCTTGCAGGGGAGAGGGGGATACAGAGGCTCCCATGGGCTGCAAAGCCCTGATAGCTCGTTGCAAGGTGCCAAGCTGTCCTCCCACTGGGACACAAGGTGGCGCTGCTGTGCTCTGTCCATCGGTACTTGCATCCATCCTCGTTTTGACAACCGATCTTCAAACAAGTTCATCATTTCTTAGTTTTTACAGATGGGGTTTTTTTTGTTTTTTTTACAGAGAGTTGGCAACCCTTCTTTGAGTTCTCTTCATGCTGCCCACTGTCTTTGATATGGGATCCTTGTTACTATGAACCATGTTCCTCTATTTGCTCCTTTTAATCCTTTTTGAAATCCTTTCTGTCCCCTAAATACTACCGATGATAATGATCTTCCACCACTTTTTATCTGTTATCTGTACCATACCCTTTCAACAGTCACATTTGAGACCAAATGTTCTCATTGCACTCGACTTTGTGCAAAAATGAAATAATGGCTCCGGAACAGTTTACTTGCCAACTCAGAGTTTACTGCCTAAGAATCAGAACCTATAAAAACATAATGGTTGTGCTTAGTTTCACATCTGTGAATGGTCTTATTTTGGTGGAACTGTTGATAGACTTATACCTTTGTATGACTGATGTAAAAGATCACAAACTATTCAGGGCAGGGATTTTATTTTTGTACATTACTTAACGAAAGAACAAATGTATTGTCTGTCATCATCACAGCACTAGGTAAACAGCATCAGGCTGTTGAATCAAATCTCACAATTAGTCATTTAAGGAGTGCTTTAGCCGGTAGTTAGGCAAAGATGTAACTTGGTGCAGCTACACTGGCTTCAATTAAAATATTCTTGTTTCTACCAGTTTAGGATTGTGCCAAAGATCTGGATTAGAGTTCACATTCTTATTTTCTCTACAGTTACAACAGGTTCTACCAGATTAAGTTAGAGAACTTATTAAAAAAAAAAAAAAAAGCTTTTACAAAGATCAAGAACAATATACATTCTGACTTACAAAGGTTAGGCTTTTCTATGTTGGCAGTAATTTGGAACTTGGACTGATGGTTTGGATGTTGCTATATCTGATTCTATATTCAAATGTTTTATTATATAATTTTAATTCCTTACATCACTTAAAACAAAATGGATTAATCATTATACATTTATGAAAGGTCTTCAAAAATATCAACATAAAACTGGGTGTATATAATTCTGACTCACTAGAGTCAATAGAAAAAGACCTCTCTCTTCTGACCTCCAGAGAACCAGGCTATCTTGTGTGTATACCATTCCCTTTTCTTCCCCTCAAGATGTCTTACATAATTTATTAATTTTAGACAAATCAGTGACATTATTTGGGGGCATTTTTGCACTCCTTTAAGTATCTGAGGTAACTACAGTGTTGAAATGACATGCTTTTTTCTGTTTTGAAAAGGTAAGATAAAACACAGTTATAAGATAGGAGACAAATGCCTCTTCAAAACTGAACTGCAAAGGTTTTTGGTGGGGGGTTTTAAAACAAAAAGTACTTGGAGAAACTGTGAAGTTCTACAAGCAAACCGCCTTTCTAAGATTTGGGTGGGAATAGCTGCTTTGCCTGTCTTGCAGTCTTAAGACAGGCAAAGCAGCTTAAACCCTGCTCTGTGCTATGCAACAGTGGCTGTCACGGCCACTATAAATGCTTAAGGAATATGTGACGGAGAATTCCACTACGTAGAAAAGAAAGCTGTTTAACCCCCCCCCAAAGCAATCCGTCTGTGAGAATGGGCTTTGAAGGGAATGTATTGAAGCAGAAAGGAGTGAGATATGCATCTTACATTTGCCCAAGGACAGCAAAGATCAAATATAGTGTTAGTGAAAGGTGGCAGGCTGACAGCCCTGGATTAAGTTGTCTATCTGCAGTACAGATGCTATGCAGCAGAGGCACATTGCCAGCAAGAGCTTCCTCAGTAATGGCCTGTCATCGTACCTCAAGCCTGAACTGGAGGGGGCCAGGTACTATGGCCATCCTTTTATAATATCTCAGCTGAAATTTATAAAAAGGAAAAAGGACCTGATCAAGGCCTCCTGGATCCATGACAGAACCTATTATCGACTTCATAGGACTTTGGCCTCAACGATACTAATTATTGCAGTAAATTGTACCTTTAGCCATTCCTGCAAAAATATTGCCAAATTTGGCCAAACCTAGAGGCTCTGAAAAGCGAATTTTAAATGTTCAGTATGTTTAATTTGGTAGCTAAATACTTCAAAGATTAGGGGTGCACCAATAGAGATTTTTTGGACTGATACCAGTGGCCGGGTTTTTTTTTTAAGGAGCCTTATTGGCCGATACTGATCCAATTCTGATATGCAGCTTGGAGACCAGTGTCAGGTTGGTAAGTCTTGTGGGGGGAGGGAAAGGGCATGGGGGGGGCAGATTGAGGCCCCCGTGGTAGGGAGGGAGGGAGGGAGGGAGTGGGCAGGGTCCTGCTGCTGTGCGCACCGCAGGAGGGCATGGGGGGTGTGCCCCCAGTTCTGCGCACAGGGCAGGGCAGGCTGGGGCTCTGCCGGGCTCTTCCCAGCCCCTTCCTTCCCCAACCCTTCTGCCACAACAGACTTGCAAGCGAGATGCTGCTCTCCATGCTGCTGGGCTGTGCTCCTGGCCATGTTTATACTGCAGCTGTGCACATGCATGGGGCACTTATTGGCCACTTTATCAGCCACATCAAGCAAAAAAAGCCAATTTCCGATGCTGTCAATTTTCCCTATATCAGTGCTGATCCAGTATGGGCCGATGTGTAACGGTGCACCTGTGTCAAAGATTCCATCCACTCTGACCATCTTCGATCACATCACAGCTCCTATGTATTGCCCAGACTGTATCTGTCATTCTCAGAGGCTATGTACACACTTTTAAGTAATCTGGGAGAATTCTCCCAAGTTTGTTCTGCTAGTAGAAAAACGTACCCAGAGCTACATGCACAGACATTTGAAGGATGTGGCCTTGAAGAGTGAAGAGCTTGCAGTATTGACACTGCAGCCTGGGGGACCCCCTGCACATGCATCTTGGCACGCTCTGCAGGCTCCCTTTGTTTGCCTAGCGACAGATGGCAGCAGTAGATAGGACAACACTGATTGGCTGACGTGCACTGCCCTGGTCAGCCTGCATTTCCCTGCAGCACAAAATGGGAATTTTGAAGGGTGTGTGCTGGAGCAGTAGTTCAGCAAGTGAGACCGTATTTCCCTAGGGTGAGGGTTATGCTGAAGGACTATGTTCTCTTCTGAGCATGTACAGACATTCACCCTCCCAGGAGAAGTTCTCCTGGTTGATCCCTGTTTTTTTTTTCTCTTGGAGTGGTCATTTTTACTCTTGGGGGGAAAAAAAGCCTGAACATCTGTACACTCATGGTTTCTCCCAGGAGAGGAGCTACTCTCCTAAGAGAAACTGAATGTATGAATGAGGCAGAGGGGCTGAGCATGCTGTCACAGAGCTACAGTGAATGAACAGGACTTGGCCTGCTTTGCTTGCAAAATTTGAGAATGTTTTATAACTGCATAGATGTAAGAGAACTACTTACAGCCATTTGGAGATTGGAGTTACCCGAGCTGCTGTGTTGAACTGTGTTTTCATAAAGCACTGAACTGGAATTCTCCAAATACCATTTACTGTCACATCATTTATTTATTCTTTAGGATGAAAAATCTTTTGATGCGTGTGTGGAAGCTTTTTGATATTCTTAGAAAGGGCAGGGGTTTCTTCCATTTCTCTTTGCTAGCCATTCTTCTTAGTAGTATTTGCAGCAGCTTTCTACGTTCCATGTTTTATTATATACTGCAAACCTCTTATTTTTAAACAAACATCATATTCGCTCCCTAATCCTAAGGTTTCCTGCCAGTCTATTTCTTGATGCAAGGTAACATTATTGTGGTGTGTAGACAATACGTGTAGACATATTATACAAAGCCCCATTAACTTTAAGCACAGAATAGATTGCAAGACTGGGGGTTTGGTTTGTGTGAATTGGCTTTCCTGCAACTCTTGTCTCTAAAGGAATGGTGCTAAATTAATGTGACACAAAAAAATCGGATGTGTTTATACAGTTAATGTGATAACAATGCTGTGCACAGCTGAACTTTTTAAAGATCTGTTTCATATCTTGTTACTGAATTGGTCCATGTACTTTTGCACTCATCATTTCTAAACTGAAATTAGATCTATCATTCTTGGCTTTTTAAAATAATTTCCCTTTCTACTTGCATATTAGCTTGGCATAAAGTTACATTTTTGGGCTGCAGTCTTTTCAGGGGAATGTCTAATGTTATACAAAAGGACTATTTCTGTTTGAAACATCTAAAACCATTAAGAAAATAACTTTTGTCAAACCTTATTTGTGTGCAGTTTGACTGGGTCTAAACTATAGGTGTCTCATTTAGTAGCTGCTTATTTGTTTAACTTGCAAAGTTGCCAGCTTTCATGATTTTTATCATGACTATGTATTTGCAGTATTTTGTTTCCTAAACCTCAGCTCCAGCAATTAGGCTATTTAGTGAGAATGTGACCTTTCATTTTAAAAACAAATATGTTTTTAGCTCTCATTTTTGCAGAGACAAGCTTGAAAACAGGAATGATAAGGTTCAAGTACCAGAAAGAAAATACTTTTATTTTTAAAATCTTGAGGTTATTCCAGCTATGATTTATAGTCCTGCTTATATTTCTAAAACTACCTGGCTTTCATATTACATGTATTGAAATTATCTTCTATTCTTCTCTTCAGGCACCAGAATTTCCTGAATTTGCACTTAAAGTTCAAGAAGCAATCAGTTCCCTTGGAGGCAGTGTTTTTCCTAAACTCAACTGGAGTGCTCCAAGGGTAAAAACAATAAAAGAGTTTTAACAGTCTTTGTTTTTAATCATTCATTTTGGATGTCTAGGAGGTGGTGGAGGGTGACTGCACCAATCATTGGCAATGCAGTAACTGAGTTCTCAGTGGAGTGAGGTACTGCAGAGTGTTTTGATGCAGCAGTGCTGTCCAGGGCATTATCTTATCTGAGCCAGTGAAGTAGGCAGGGATCACGTTGTGCTCAAAGTGCTTTATGAGCTGGAATTAATATGAGAAGTTTCTCAAATATTTAACTCTTCAGCTGGCAAGATAACTTTTTTCCTAAGGAAAATAAAATGTCATGAAACCTTGGTCAAGAAGATGTACAACATGCCAAGAATCTCTGATGTATTATGCTGTACTCTGAGATTAAAGTCCTGGTTAATAATGTGACACTTGTTTTTCCTGTAGAAATCTAAATATGATTTAACTGATCAGCAAGATCCCCTGCTTTGCATTTTTGTTCCCCATTATTTACGCATTGCGGGGGAGAGAGTTGTTTTCTCCACCCTTCTGCTTGCTGCCTGTTTTAACAAAATAATTTTATCTGGGTATGACATGATTTCTTCATCCTGTTAATGTTTAGATAAGCCTTGTGTTGATTATTCATAGTTTATGGATAAGATTTCAGAATCCAGTCCAGGGCAGCTCAGAAGGTTTATTGATTCTGGTCTTTTGCAATCCTAATCAATCAGCAACATAAAATCTATATTACCAGTATATTGTGGCACAGTTCTTCATATGGAGCAAGTTCAGCAATATCACCACGCACTTTTTATATCATTTTCTCATTGTATATGCTCACCTTGAAAGAAATAGCATAGCATAAATACCATGGTGCCAGAAAAAAATTCTGGCTGGTAGCCACGTAGCACTTATGAAAAGGGAAATACAAAAAATGTAAAACATACATTGGCATGAGTCAATACAAGAAAAAAATCTTTCTAGAGAATCCTTTTAATGGTTAACTAGGCTAAAGATGGTAGAGATGGAAGAGAAGGCTGAGCCCTGTTAACTGGCTCGCGTTCAATTCTGTGAGGATCCTATGAGCAAAGACCTGCTGCAACAGGTCTTGTATCGAGGACGAGTGAAGAAACTCTTGCCAAAATCGGTTGCCCATCATTTTAGTCCTGCTTATCTTTTTCAAAGGTGCAAGCAGTATTCAGGTGTCAGACTGTAACTTACCTTCTTTGTTGATGACTGATAGTAAAAATGGTATTTTGCTAATATCCGTTTGTTTTTAGGATGCCTACTGGATAGCAATGAATAGTTCTCTGAAGTGCAAAACCCTCAGTGACATCTTCCTACTCTTAAAGAGTTCAGATTTCATTACTCGTGACTTCACTCAGCCGTAAGTACAGTTCTCTCAGATGATTTTTTTTTTTTTAACCGGATCAAGAGATTCTAAATTCCTTTTAAAGATTTTACTGCTGTTCTTTCTGAAAAGTGACCATGAAATGCATTTTGGAGTTCTATATTTATTGCATCTCCCTGAGTTCTGCATGAAATAAGCTTCCTTCCTCCTTCCCTGAACTTCCAGCTCTCCAAAATGAGATTCTAGCCTGAAAGCCAAACTTTGCTTCTGATATGATGCATGAGAAAAAAAGATTCTGTAGACCAAATTATCCCCACAGTAACATGGGTAATCACCCTTCCTGCTTTCAACTGTGCTGATTCTGCAATGCAAACAAATAAAACAGTGCAGTGACAGCATTATTTGATGATAGTTTGAGGCCCTGAACCTGAATACCCAGGAAATGGCTTTGTGGAATAAAGCCATTTTTGTGGAGTTGCTTTTCAGAGTGAATTGCATTTTGATGGAGTGTTATTTTTTTTATTCTTGAGCGGGTCTTGGTTCCTAGGGGATTTGTTGATACCGGCTTGTGCAGTAATCCAGCATCCCTTTGTCACTTCCTTTGCAAATGCTAATGATCCTGGAATGCACAAAGTGGACCGAAGAGGGCAGAAATACCACCTCTTGCTGTCATTTTTGGGAGCTTTTTGCTCCTTTGTAGCATTTGGACAAACGTATCTCCCGAGCTGTAGGGGTTTAGGTTGTAGCCGTGTTGGTCTAAGGATATAGGCAGACAAGGTTCCTTGGGTGAATTTGATATCTTTTATTAGACCAACCCAAATGGTTGGAGAATAGGTATTAAGCAAGCTTTCGGGTTCAAAAACCTTTCGTCAGGCTAAGGAAGCTGCAGCAGTTGGTGGCTTTTCACTTTCTTTAAATAAGCGCTTAGAGAGAAAATTAATAATTGGTATGACTTAAAATGTTTCATCTGTCATCTAGCAGAGGAGAGTCAGTTGGGTAGGAGCATTTGCCAACTATAACTTCCAGAAATCTACATCATGTTTTGTGCCAACCCCCCGCCCAAACTACCATTGCTGTGCAGCTGCCTTCTTTTCTGTTCCTGCACTTTTGGCAGTTAACTTTGCAATGTGTTGAGCAGTTCATTATTAGTTTTTTAAAGAGTTAACCGATTTTTGCCCTTGTTTCTAGATTTTTCTGTAAAGCTTAAGCAATGGTAGCATTCCAGTAGTGAAAACAAAGCATCCCAGGGAGTTATATTCCTATGTGTATCCATGTCTACCCTGCAAGTGTAGAGCTAAGTTTTTCTAAGGATGGTATTTTGTCTTTTGCAATTTTAGCATTCATTGCTAATGGACAACTTGCATTTGTATATGCAAAGCAGGGAACTGGGGTTTTCATATCAAGGTACCACCAGTAACTAGGCACTATACAAACATTCTAAGTCATAAATTCATTAAAAACAAATTGAGGCTGGAAGGAACCCTGGTGACCATATAATCTCTATCTGCACAACAGAACCCATAGGACTTGTCTGAGTTGATTCCCATTCAAGTCCAATGGCTACAATTGAACTAGATTATATTTTTTAGAAAGCAAATCTGATTTTATTTTAAGCCACGTTGAGTGAGGATGATTCCATTACAACCCTGACTAATGATTAATTTCCCTGTTAAAAAATTGCATTCTTTTTCTAGGCCAAATTTGGATTAGAACTAGACAACCTGAGGTCCCTTCCAACCGTAATTTTCTATGATTCTATCAAGCTTATCCTAATGGCTGTTGCCAGAGGTGGAATGAGAAGGCTGTTAGGCCTAGTAAGTGCAAGTGGTGTTGCCCATTCTTGTGTGCAGGTGTTGCAGGTACAACTTGTATGCTGTTATTTATTAGATTGCAGTGTTTGGAGAAAATGTACTGGGTGATTACTAGCTGGAGGACTAAATCTGCTAGTCATGGGTCTCATGCTGTCATGAGAAGCCCAGCTGGTAGGAAGAGGGAAAGTGTGGGGCTCTCTTACCAAGGAGATGCCCTTTGATGTTGTCTTTGGGACTCTTTCTTTTTTATGAGTTTCCATCTCTTACATGTCTTTTTATAAGCTTCACACTGGTCTAATTATTTGAAGGGAAAAGAACGTTTCCCTTCCTTCATACAGACCCTTCTGAGCAATTTTTTGCTGCTATTCCTGCCAGCTTCTTGCTATTTCAGCTGTAGGTGGGGAGAAAAGAAATCTATATTCTACGCCTAGCTTCCTTTTGCTAAGAATTAGGTTGAACAAATATAAGTTGTGGCATGGCTAACAAATGGCAATCTATGAAACATGAGATTTTTATTGCATAGGAATTGGCCTTTGTCAAACAGCGGGAGCTATAAAGAGACTGGAGCTCTGTATATGCAGGAAGACAACGGTGTTGTCACGGTTATCTCCACGACTAGATTGTAAGCTGCTAATAAAGGCCACATGCTTTTGTCTGTAAAATGCTCAGGGTATAAGTAATTCTACTGGAGGTGAATTAAATAATTTTTTGGGTTCCACCTCACCCCCCTGTTGCCATAGGCATGCATTAATGTATATTTAGCCTTAAAATAATGCTCTGAGATTCCAGTCAAGGTTTGGGAGACCTGTTTTCCATAGTTTTCATTCATGCATACAATAAAAGGTAGCCGATTAAATTTGTGATCTCTGACTATGGAATTGCACTATAGCTCTCATAATCTTTTTATCATTTTGAGTTTGGACTAATTTTACTATTTTGTTTTATCATAATAAAGGGATTTATGGCTCCCTTTGCAGAAGGGTGTACTAAACTACTTGAAGTGCTTTTAAATTAAATTACAAAAACCCTCACTTTGCCAGTCTGGAATGGATTTAGATGGGGCTTTTTAATTACGGTGCATCCAAAGAATTACTTGCAGAATAATACATTTTTCATTTAAGCTGTTGCCATATGCTGGTGGGTGAGGGGGCAGTATAATTGCACTTTATTTCAGAGATTTAACCAGCGGAGGCTTGCTTCTGTTGCCAGTATACAAATGCACACATTGAGACCTTGGTTATGGTCACAGTGGTCGCATTTACATGAGATGCTATCGCCAGATGACTGCGTAATACGAAATGCGCAGTTCAAGGCACATGTAGACTGAGTGAAAATGTTCTGACCAAAGTAAACGCACATTAAAGTGAGACCCTTGTAAGCAGGTCTTTTTATCAGTATTCACTGCTCATGGAATATATAGATTTTAATCTTCATTTAACATTGTTCAGTGATGGAGAATCTACTATTTGTAAGTTGTTCCTCTGATTAGTTACTGTCAGGTTTAAAAAATTGCACTTAGCTTCCACTTTTTAAGCTGTTGAGTCTTGTTATATTTTTGTCTGCTAGAATGAAGAACCGTTTTTTATCAATCTTTTGTTTCCTACAAATGTACTAGCAGACAGAACAAGCCACTTCTTAAATGTCTCTTAACTGTTTGATAAGATGAACAGATTAAGTTCCTTGAGTCTTTCACTGTAAGGTGTTTTTACAATCCTTTAATCACTCATGCTTCTTGGTCTGAACCCTTTCCAGCTTATCCATATCCCTTTTTACTAGTGGACATGAGAACTGGACACAGTATTCCACAATGATCACTGCAGTGCCAAGTAATGGAGAAATATAATCTCTGTATTTCTACTGGGCATGTTTATAGATCCAAGGATCAGGCTAATCCTGCTGGTCAGAGTTGCATGGGAATCCTCGACCTTTAGTACTGGAATGGAATGGTTCATCATCCTGTCACAGGGCTGTTTCACCTGTGTTTTTTCCAAATACAAAATAATAATATTGCAATAATACATATTAATTAATTAATTATACATTAATAATAATGCGTTCCTGAATTATTTTTTTTCTGTATTATTATTCTTTTCATCTCTCTGTAGTAATCGACTAATACCAATTTTGGAATTTTCCTAATATACTTGTCCTTCACTGCTGTATGGATGTTTTCCTATTGCTTCTATTATCAACTTAATACAGTTTCTAGCTTCTGATTTTTCTGTTCATTGCCATGAGCTTCCTCTTGTTACAGTACTTCTGTCTTTCTTAACTGTTTCTGCTTCCCTGCTAAATAACATCATTTTATTAGGTCCTTTTTAGCCAAAACCCGTCCAACTGAAAATCCATAACTTTTTCTTACAAAATTCCCAGTGACCATATTTTTATTGTATTCTTTCTCCCAGTCAATTTGACTGTATGGAGTTGGTCTTTTTAAAGCAACAGTTATGTGTTACTGGTTTGGACCAGTAACGCATGAACTCATGTCATGAGTACTTGCACCAAAGCTGTGGCTGCTCTTTTAGTTGTATGCTCGATGCTTTTATCAGCCTCTCCTCGAGAGCTTGACTTTGTTTATGAGCTGAAGGCCTTCCAGCTGACTAGCTTCTTCTTTCCGTAGTCCATGGATCTGTGCTCCACAAAACCCAAATCTTCCATTGCTGATCTTGCCAGAAGTTTGCTCCAAGAATGTTCTGTCTCTTGTCGTTTGATCATGGGGCCTGGAAAGAGCTTGGAGAAGATGGCTTTGTCATTCCTCTCCTGCTCCCTTTCTGAGTTCCATAAGCAGCCTATGCTCTGCGAGAGATCTCATGATGCGGTAGCATTTAATAATAAGCACCACCACCACTGGATCCCCTGTTGTCAAATTCAGAAACCTGTCCAGTCTTAAAGTGAGGTCTTGTGTCTTGGCTCTGAGAAAACAGCCTGCTCTCTGACCACCTGTCCTTTGCAGAAAATCCTGTTCTTTTGTTTTAGCTTACAGCCTCTGACATGCGTAGCCTGCTTCCCTTGGATGTTTTATGGTATACCTGATTTTACTTACAGTTTGGGCTGAGCAGCCATCCACAGACACATCCCATACGCCAGTTGCTCTGTTTTATTTGTCCCAAAGGATCCTGAGAGAGAGCTTCTGTTGCTTCTACATTTAGATCTAAGTATTGATTGGAAATTTGAAGCTATGTGAAATTTCCCTAGTTCCAAGCAGTTGAACAGTACAGCAAGCTGCCTCAAGAATGCCTTTCCTTCATTGGAGGTTTTCAGGAAGAAGCTAGATGGGAACATGTCTGGGATGGCTTAGGGGTCATTCTAGAAATCGTGAATGCTCTCTCTGTGAAGAGGTTGGACTACGTTAACCTTTGAAGTCCCTTCCAACTTTGTGATTCTCTTCTCTGTGGTAGTCATGGTTTGCCTGTCATCTCAATCCAGCATGGAAAATGCTGCGCTTGCCTTTGGTCAAGAACATCCAGACCTCCTCTTTTGATTTTTTTTTTTCTTTCTTCTATTTCTTGATGCTGAGTTCCTTTCTTGAATCTGGGGTAGCAATGCTTCACAAATTTTCTGTGTATCCAAAAAATCTTTGTTTTTCCTGCAGCCTGGTAACGTCTGTGCACATCCTTTGAATTTAAGAATCTCTTATTTCAGCTGTCCCCAACTTGTCCTTCATAAGGAGCAAATTCCTTCTGGATATAGTCAGGAACGGGCACGTGGCATACCCATCGCAGGTCACTACACTTATTCTTTCACCTAGAAGAGTTGATCTCAGACATCAAGCTGTTCTCATGTTTACTGCCTAGGATCACCAAACAACTGACTTTTATTCTCTCTGTCCCTGCTTGGCTCCAGCCCCTCTCTAGCAGGGAACAATAACCGTTGACTTGCTTAAAAGAGCAAAGTTGGGCAGAGGCCCAAAGACCCCTTGCCAAGAGAGAAACAACCAGACCTGTCTATGCAGGGGGTTGCAGCCCACACTATGCCTTAGCTCGGAGGTAGACATTTAGCTGCACTTAGTAAGAAAAGTCCAAAAACTCCTTTTTGAAAACTCAGTCCAGTTTAGGTTTAATTGTCTTAACCAATTGTATGATCACCTCCATGTCAGCTAATGGAATTGCATATCTTATATTCCCCTTGCTCTTACTGAGCATCTTTATATCTTGGACTTATAGGCGAACTTTAATTGGGTTAACTACAATCTAGCCTAAAGGCTGAAGTGTAGTTTCAGTTGGGAGAGTGACATTTCACTTTTCCTCCTAAAAGCTGTTGTGTGATGTTGGTATAAAATGCTGTGCTTTATACCACAGCACACTGTATTTAGCTAATTGGGTGAATTGCTCCATAAAGATAATGTGGTTGGTGATTAGAGTATGAGTTATTACTTACTCGAGATGAAGTGGGCCACTGGTCTGTAAGGGATTTGGACTTCCTTCTATCCAGAGTGTTATGAAGTATTTGAATAAAACATGCCATATTTATTACAGTCTGTTTATGGCATTCCCGAACTTCTAAATTATTCAAATGAATGTAACTAGTCAAACAGTCGAAATGATTACTTGCTGAATCACAAAGTTGTCTTCATTAATTACATTATTGATTTAAGTGCCAGCTCCATAGACCTTAGCAAGCAAAAATTAGAAGTGCAGTTGGCATATGGAAGTAAAATGCTGAACAAATAAATTGGATATTTTATGTGCCCCAGCACTTGGAGATGCTTGTAAAGAAGAGAAAGAAATAGATTGAATACATGGCAAAGGGAAAATAAAAAGCAAACAAACATGAAACTTTTTTCACCAAGCTTTGCCATGTATTTCCAACAAATGAAACGTACAGTGTTGCTTGCGGAGGTGGTACAGTCTATTGAGAGGTACAGGACATGGCACTGGTTTGTTATCCCAACTATGCACCAAAACCCCTTTTTTTTTTTTCTGTGCTTTCTTTCACCTCCTACCTTCTATGTCCTGTTTTTCTAGATTGTAAACTCCTGCAGTCAGGCATGATCTCTTACTGTGTCTTTGAGCAGTGCCTAATGCAGTAGGGTACCTGTTGAAGGCTACTGAAATACAAGTCATAAATAATGCATGGTTTCTGTGCTCAAGAAAGTCATAAGGATAAAACTTTTTCTTCTTGGAGCACGAATAAAGCAAGAGACTTGACTACCAAATGGTGCAGTCCATGTTATTTCATTTAAGTGTTTTATTTTACTTAACTGGCTCTTCACAGAAAATTTGTGTGGAGGGTGCTCTAGGCCTCAGCTCCCTTTCTGAATCACGATTTTTTTAACAAAGTAATGAAACGTAGCAAGAACTTCCTCTCCCCCTGCTCCTCTCCCTCTCTCATAGAATCACAGAAAATGAGGGCTGGAAGGGACCTCAGGAGGTCACATCTAGTCCAGCCCCCTGCTCAAAGCAGGACTAGCCCCAACTAGATCATCCCAGCCAAGGCTTTGTCTAGCTGTGTCTTAAAAACCTTCAAGGATGGAGACTCCACCACCTCTCTGGGTCACCTGTTCCAGTGCTTCACCGCCCTCCTAGTTAGAGAGTTTGTTTTTTCCCCCAATATCCAACCTAAACTTCCCTTGCTGCAACTTGAAACTGTTACTCCTTGATCTGTCCTCTGCCACCACTGAGAACAGTCTAGCTCCAGACTTCAGTTAGACTGTGTGTGAACTTTTAAAACATATTCCTCTTTTGAATAGAGGATCTTTTTTGTTTTCATCTGCTATTCCAGTATCTTTTCTTTACTGCTGCCTGAAGAAATAGGGTTGTTTTGTTACAGAATTGATTTTCTCAAGTCTTGAAAATAGCTAATAATTACTTTGCTTTAATAATTCACTCATTTGCAAGAGAAGCCTACTGTTAATTGAGCTTGTCATCAGAAACCCTGGAGTTCGGCTGAACTTCAGTGATTGCTTCTGTTCCAGTGCTGCAGTACTCCAGGTCCTAAATCTACAGACACTGCAATTAGATGCTGATCTCCTGTGCACTGGAGCCAAATAACTTTCCATGATTCTAACTTCACCTTTCAGATACTGTTAGTTTACTGGTACTGTGTAGAGAGTCAGCAAGAAAGAGATGGAGAAGTCCTTTGGGGGGGCTTTCTGGGTTTTTTTTTCCCCCAGAACAGTCTCTTGACCTTTGAGCTCGCAGAGGTGGCCAGTTTCAACAAGTTTCACTTTTAAACATGTAAAGATTGACTCTTAATCAGACTTATCTTGGTTCAGACTCATCTGATCTTGATAAAGCCTACCGAAGAGTTTTCAAGCAATAGGAGAAGTCCAATAAATGCTCGCAGTCTCAACTCGGCTTAATCCCAGGTTGCCGATGAAATGTAGTAAGGGACCATCTCTGGTGCATGTAAGGGGCAAGAAGCCTGTTCCAGTTAAGCTCAGCACTTACTCTTGCCAGATAAAGATTCTCAGCTGCAGTAGTGTATAGGACACAGAGAGACTGGGCTAATTAGTTTCCCTAGTTTATGGCCACCAGCTGCCAAACGCTTAGTACCACTAAGCCAGAAAGAGGAGATGTGGATCATAAACTGTCATCCTTGCTTTTACCAAGATGCTGTTGAGTTTGGGCCCTAACCAAACCGCAAACACTGTTAGGCTCTTACAGAGCACACTTTCAAGACTTCATATGATGACATATCCTTATAGTTTGCTTTGAATTTTCAATACTGTACTTAACCACGGCGAAAAAATATCCAGTCATTTTATTTGACTCTGTTCTCCTTGCTGAGTAGGAGGGATTGTAGGTGGTGAGACCATGCTTGTCTCTCCAAGTGAACAGTTTGCAGAACCATTATGGCATGTGGGGAAAGCTGCCAGAAATCTGCAGAATTGTTTTGTGCAGTTCTGACTAAAAGGCTTAGCAATGATCTTGGTTTGCACAAATGATGCACATCTGCTTAAAGCATGTCTTGCAATACACCTCTTCCAAATTGGCTTGTATCTCCTGTAGCTTTGCATTTGACAGCATGAAGATATGTGTTTTTATAGTTTTTTGGCAAAACTTTGTAGCTTTACAGGATGGTTTTTGCACTTTTGCTGTGTTAGATGCCAGCAATTCACTCTTTCACTTTGGCTGCTTACATTCTGTATATTCTGCCTTGTCTGATAAATTCATAGGACTGGTTAAGACCACAGCTTCTGGCAGTTCTTTTCTAAAGGGGCAGCAAACTCCTTTTGTCACTACTACTGGAAATGGAGGAGCCACAGACAGTGCAGCCCAGTGAATGGCCATTGGACTGGTGCTGAGGAAATTGGGTTCCATCCTGTCTGCACCACTGGCCTGCTATGTGACCTTGCTGAAGCCACCTCTCTTCTTTGAGCCTCAGTTACCCCAGTTATATGCAATGGGGAAATATTATTTACCCAATTTTGTAAAAGGCATCGAGATGAAAGGTTGAAAAACACAGGAGAGGAATGTGTCTTTAGTTATTAAACTTCTTTGAATTCAAGGTTTGTCCCAACTTTGGTTTATGTGAATTGTTTTTCAGGATGATTGTAGTTGCTTTGTATTTACAGGCTATATAATATGTTGTTTTCTTAATGGTACTGCATCTAAATTTTGCATGCTTTGCCATAGCCTTGTAATTAAAAGCTGCTGTGTTCTTCCCCCAACTTTTATCTTCCTAACATACAGCAAAAGAGCCTGACAGGTAGTACAGGTTCACGCGGCAACATTGCTTCTACCTACAGGTAGTTTGTTGTCCCAGTTAAGGAGACAATACGCTCTCTTTTAAATCTTTATAGGGAAACGTACCCAACAGTAGTTTCTGCAGTGGTAGTGGAACGAAGGAACGAGCAATGGCTTACAATGCTGTGACGTGGCACTCCAACAGCCTCTTGCCACTGTGCAAATTGAAGCGCTAGTTTAACAAATATTGAGCCCAGCAGTTCCAGGGGTTTGTCTTATGCAGGTTGAGGCACTTAGCAATTTCTGTTGTTTCCCACCATTTTCTGTGTATGTCAGTGTTTGCTGCAAACCCTGTTCTCCCACCCTCGAATTTGGCTCAAGTTCTTAAGGTTGACAACTCGACCAAGAAAGTTGAAGGTTGCAGAACAGGGACTTGCTCCA
Organism: Alligator sinensis; assembly: GCF_000455745.1. NCBI lineage: Eukaryota > Metazoa > Chordata > Crocodylia > Alligatoridae > Alligator > Alligator sinensis. The sequence goes on along the minus strand of NW_005842018.1, from coordinate 2,687,078 downwards.
AAGATTGACAATAGTGAGAAGACTCCTGTTAAGGCTTTGTATCAGGAATACAAGTCAGTAAAGAGATTTTCTTCCCCTTCAGATACAAAGTAATTATTGCAATTTTCATTGCAACTTTAATAGTTTGTTTTATTATCCACAGAGTAATCACTGTGATTTGCAAATCAATTCATGGCTCCCTTAGTGCAGTGTGTACTGCAGGCATTGTAAATCCTGTTAAATCACTTGTCTCTGCTTTATGGATAAAGGGGGAGGAGAATGGAACAGTGTATCAGCACTGTGCAGAGTCCTGTTATGGCAAATGCATGTTGTGGATTATGTATTTCTAGTGTATACAAAGAAATCTTGTTTTTTGTTGGGTTTTTTAAAACTTTTTTTACCCATAACTAATATTTCAAGAAATAAATTGCTGACTACCTTGTGTAATGGGTAACAGTGGTTCTCAACCTTTTTAGACTTGAGACATCCCTGGATGGGCAGTCCAGGCACTAGCACACAAGGTGAGAGAAAGTATAGGCTAGATTGTAGAACTCAGCAGGCTCGACTTCAGCCATCAGCTGTGCAGTTTCTGCTGGTCCCTCTGGTCAGTTTTTCTTGAGCATGGTAAATGGCTACATCGCTAATGCAAGGATTGTGCCCTTTAATTGTAATATTAGTCATCATTAGTTTGAACTTTTAATCTCTTTGACAAATTAAAAGCTGCTAGAGTGAATAAACCCTGAATCAGAGGATGTCACCAACTCCCATGGGTTTGCCAAAGCAGGTGATAGGCTTTTAAAAAGAGCACACTCATGCTTGTATTTTTGTCTCCCTTTTTGTAGTAGGTATTAGAGCATAAACTCAGTGGGTATAAGCAGGACCTCAATATACTCTCTGGCTGCTTGCTGGGTGGATGCACCTCTTGTGACAGCTCTTGTCTCAGCACTAAAAGTTGCTCACCACCAGCTGCCATATTTAAGAATGTCTCTGTGTCTCAGCAGGGTTCCAAGAGTCCTTAGTCAAGTTTCCTACAGACGGGGAGGATTAGGTAAATCTGGGAATATCACTCAACTATGACCCAACCCTTTAAACAGTTCAATGCCAATAAGATAAGGGGGAACTTTTAGAAAGAAGGTTAAATTCTTTTGGTGCATCCCTTTGAAACATTACAGGATTCAGTGTAATATTTGCAGTTACCATAGCATAACTGTAGAGATGATTATTTCATGCTTGACTTTGGGGAATCTATTTCTATTCTAATTGCTTACTGGAAGAAGGAGCAAGAGATCATAACTTCACAAGAGGAAAAACCCTGGGGCATTTTTACACGTGCAAGTGCCGCAGCACCAGGCGCTTTTTAGTCTCGCCTGATATGACAACTGTTCCAGGTCCCTGATCATTTTGGTTTCCAGGGGACTAGAACTACCCACGATGTTCAAGATGTAGCTACACCATGGCTTTGTATATTGGCATGTTTTGTTTTCAGTTCCCTCCTTAATGATGCCCACCATTTTATTGACTATTTTTGGTCACCACTGCACACCGTGCTTATGTTTTTAAAGGTCTGTTGAGACACCAAGGTCTCTTTCCTGAGTTGTAATAGCTAGTTCAGAACGCAGAATTGCGTACGTATAAGTGAGATTATTTTTCCCCAGGTGCATTACCTTGCGCTTGTCGACACTGAAGTTCATCTGCCATTTTTTTGCCCGCTCACTTAGTTTGGTGAGTTCTTTCTGCAGCTCCTCTCCACAAGCTTGGGACTTGAGTACCCTGAATAATTTGGGGTCACCTGCAAGCTTAGAGGTTTGATTGTGCACTTGTGTTTGCAGGTCATTGATGAAAATAATGAACAAAACTGGGTTCTGCACAGATCCCTGAGAAGTGACCATTTAACTTTATCTTTTAACTAGCTCAGTTCACAAAAGAACGTTCCCTTCAGTCCTGTGGCAGTGTAATTTTGGTAAAAGCCTTTGGTGAGGGACATTGCTAAATGTTTTTTGAAAGACCAAATATATTAGCATGGTGATATTTCTGTTGGTTGATTACATTAGGAAGTTGCATGCTAGAGTTTCTTAGAGAAGCTTGCTGAAGTGAAGCCAATTATCAGACCTTTTATGCTTCTGTGTCAGTCCAGTTATGTCAGGATAATAATTTAAGAGGAAGAAAAAAATCTAGTTATCACAAATGGAAAAATCTCGGTATTGAAGCAATATCTTTAAAGGGGTACCATGATCCTGGCAATCATTAACTTGTAAACAAATAAATTTCTCCGTTTTAATATGACCCCTTAGGTTAGTAAGAATACTACAATTTGTCCATGCTATTGAACTTTCTTGCATTTTTCTCAACCTAGACAATGAAAATCCAAGTAATTAGTTTATCTTCAGAGCTCTTCATCCTGTGGCTTGACATTGGAGAGAGTTTTACTGGTTAACAAGCAACAGTTTTGTTGAGAATTTTTGCTTTATTGTAGAAAACTTTTTGGTAGATATAAGTTGTTCTTACAGTGATTAATTTTTATATTCAAGTTTGATGCTTTCTCTTTTGGGAATACAATTCTTTTTCTCTCTCCTGTCCTTATGTTAACCTCCTTCTGAATTATATGCCCAAGTAAAGCTTTTCATTTTTTACACCACAAGGATGAGTGATTATTTTTGGTGACGAGTGATTTATTTTTGGTCATCTAAGAAATTACTGAACAGTATCATAAAAGAGGTGCTTAGTGTTGTCACTTCTATTACATATTTGGTTTTTACTTTAAAATCTCTCTCTTAAATAAGCTTAATGGTGCCTTCATAATTTGTGGTTCCGGTTTGTTATTTCAGTCAAAGATTTTATTGTTATGTAAAATAGATCTTGATGGTTGTGATCTATTTTTCCAGATTTATTCACTGTACTGATGATTCCCCTGATCCTTCCTTGGACTATGAGGTAAGACTCCTCTTGACTACATTATCCTTGGAAAGATTGTCCCTTCTGCTTGGGAGGATACCAGTAAAACATTTACTCATAAAAATGCCAGACTAACAGCTCTAGAGAGTGAATGAATGGTGAGCGTGCAGTGCTGTGTTGGTTTTAATGTTCCAGATGCAGGGCAGACAATATTGCCTGCAAACTTCTCCACAGTTTTCCCACAACGTGTGGGGTGGCGATGGGAAAGGAATAACATTTTAATGGTTGGAAGTTATATATTAGAGCCTAATATATATTAATATATATACTAATATATTCAAGACCATTAGAGACTAACTGGTTCAGAGTGGCATGAGTTTTTATAGGCAGCAACTGACTTCAGAGCCTTTGAACCGGTGAGTTTCTAATGTGCCACCCTTCCCTACCCTCTGCCTGACTTAAACTAACGTGGCTAATCACTTCGGACATAGTGTGCATTAGTACCCCCTTTGTATGTTCATATATCTTTGTTAATTACTGTGTTACACTATTACTTTGTCATGCTACTCACATTAATTTGCATTTAAATACAGCACCTGTAGTCTCAAAATACTTTACAAATGTGAATGAAATAAACCTTAAGCTATCCCAGAGTGCTTTAGAAATGTTAGGAACTAGGCCACTGGGAGGCCCAAATTTTCAAGTTTCCGTTAAAAGTAGGAGTCTCACTTTTGGTTGCCCGATGAGAGACATGTACGACCTGACTACAACAACTGGGTTCCAAGAGCTTGAGCAACCTAGAAATTGAGGAACCCAGAGTTTAGTGAGCACTTGTCCTCCAGACACAGAGTTCATGGAGTAACCAAGGATAGAATCCAGATCTTCTGACTCCCAAGGTGTTTTAGCCTCAGGACAATCTTCTCACTTGACTATAATGTTGATTTCAATTACAGACCCCTATACTGAGGCATTTGTGATGGTTTTTACATTCAGAAGATATCACAGGAGGTTGCTTTGGCATGTAACGGAGGGAAGGATTAGCTTGTTTAAATTTAACTCAACCCCTTAAGTATTTAGTAAACAGTTTTGGGTGAGGGTGATCTTCCTGCCGAATCCCTTGATGATTTTGTTGTTCTGTGCTAATACTGTTTGAATATACAGTTACAGTGGAAAAAGCTCAGTTTCCTTCTTTTTTCCCCAACTAAAGCGTAGTTTTGAATTTCTGGATCAGAAACCCTGTCCATGTTAGAAGGCTGTAAAGGAAATCTGACCCGGCTGTGATACGTTACAGAATGCTTTATTCCTAGCTACTCCAATACAGGTCAATGGAGAAAATGTATTCTTCCCAATCCAAGAAAAATTGGTGTTTCATGTAACTGAATCTTGCCTGGAAAAAAAATAGATGGGGATGTTAGAATGAGGGAAGGAGAGGAAAGACTTTTCATTCAAGTATTCATGCACCCGGGGAATTAATGTTGCCTTAAGCCAATAGTTCTCAACCTTTTTAGACTCGAGGTTACCTCTGTTTAGATTCAGGACACCCCTCAAAAATGACTTATTTTTTGACTACAGAAAAATAATAGAACAATTCCTCTGTTACAAAGAACTCATGAAGACTTCAATAGGGCAGAATAGTTCTTAATACTATGGCTTTCTATCTGAAAACTTTGGGTTTCTGTTGAGAATCATGTGTGTACACCTAACATGGCTAAAACTGCAGTTGAAAAACTCCCTTGGTAAAAAAAATCCCAAGGTACCTCCGGGTGCTGTGGCATACTGGTTGAGAATCACTGCCTTAAACAGTGGTGACTGGTTGGGTCTTATGCAGTTGATATCAGTGTCTTGTGTTTGAATCAATGGGAGAGTCTTTACAGCATGTTTACTGCAGTATTTTAAACTCTTCAATCACAACAGAGTCTATGCTGCAGTAATATATATTACTCTAATAATGTTCCAGGTGTGTGACTGAAATGAAGCTCCTTTTAAAATTATTTTTATTGCTTTTCATATGTGAATTCTAAGCCATTTTAGTGTGATGCAGAGAGAGCAAATGGGAAGAATTATAGTCTACTTATCAAATGCAATTTTGCTTTTATGTGATAGCTTAACACATAAATAGGTAACAAGATAAGCCAAACTTCTTTGAAATATTTCCGCCAAGGTAATTACATAGACTATAACTATGGATTTTTTGGTTTCCTGTATCAAGAATTTCCCACAAGATTATTTTTCTCAGTTACAGCAAATACTGTCATAGTACCACAATGTTTCTTTTGACAAAAATTGCCAATTAGCTCCTCTTTAAGCCATACTTGGATGTGTCTTTTTATTTTCTTCTTTCTATAGCTTGTCCTTCGAAAATGGTGTGAATTAATTCCTGGTGCAGAATTCAGATGCTTTGTCAAGGAAAACAAGCTTATAGGTATGCTTTTTTCATTTAAGGTTTATTCTTATTCCCTTTTAATTACTGTAAAGCAGCCAGGGGCAACATTTTTGGCAGGCATGCCACAAATTAGCCGTGCACTTTCCCGAGTGCCACGTTGGATCCCTTTCCCCTGCTTGCTCTGCTTTCTGCTTCCTGTCTGGTACTCCCTGTCTGCTCTGATGTTATGCTTTTTGCCCTGTGCCCTGTCTGTCGCTGCACTGTCTATCCCCTCCATTGTCTGGACCTGCCACACAGAGGCTGCCCATGCCACTTACGGCACCCATGCCAGAGGTTGGCCACCCCTGTTGTAAAGCGTGGAAATGTTTCTTCCCTTACACACCACTGTGTCACAAACAGTAGATGGGGATCTGTCTGGTCAGTGCACAGAGAGCCAAGTTTGTCCATTTTTGGGCTGGGAAGTTCAAAGTGGAAGGCAGGTCAACTTTGCCCCGTATAGACTAACTAAATTAGCTAGAGCTCACTTAACCAGATGCTGTGAAAGGACATGCACAAACCCGTTTATAAAATGGAGAGAGTGATGTGAATAAAAAGGTAGAAAGGGAGGGAGAGAGCAGAGTAGGAAGGGGGCAATGATGGGAGAGGCAACAAGTGAAAAACCCATAGGAACAAGTTCCAAGTGACCACAGTGTACATCAGTGGCAAAGTCCTTTATTACATAAAAATACACATTTTTGGCTGATTTTTTTTTTCAGTTGATTTTTCTGAAAATAATTCAAAATTTGCATCATCATAGTCAACAAGCAGTCGTCATCAATGGCTCAATGTCTAATTAGGAGGAGGTATCAAGGTGGGTTCCTCAGGGGTTTGTCCTAAGTCCAGTATTGTTCAACATTTTTATTAATGATTTGGTTGATGGGATTGAGTTATCACTTGGCAAATTTGCTGGTGCCACTAAGTTGGGTGGTGTTGTAGACCTTCTGGAGGGCAGGGCTAGGATCCAAAATGACCTGCATTGACTGCAGACCACTTTTCCAGTTAATCAAGTCAGATTGAGCAAGGACAAGTTCAGTTTGCATTTGGGATGGAATAATTGCATACTCAGATACAAACTGGGGAATGACTGGTTAGGCTGCAGTACTGCAGAGAAGGACCTGACAATTGCAGTGGACTGTTAGCTAAATATCCACCAGTGTGTTCTTGTTGCAAAAAAAGCTACTGGATTGTATCAAGACAGTCACTTGCAAATCAAGGGAAGCAATTCTGTTCAGCACTGGTGAGGCCTCACTTGACCTCACAAAATTTGTTTAGGGTCCTGGTATGTGAAACTTGTATGGGGAAAGACTGAAAGACTTAGGGTTATGTAGTCTGGAGAAGAGAAGACTGGGGGGATTTGATAAGTCTTCAGGTACCTGAAGGGTGATTATAGAGCAGATGGGAATGGGCTTTTCTCTGTGGCTGTAGGTGATAAGGACTAGGAGCAATGGCCTCATGCTGCAGCAGAGGAAATTTAAGTTGAAGATTAGGAGGACCTTTCTTACTATAAGGATAGGCGAGCACTGGAACAGGCTACCTTGAGAAGTTGTGAAATCTCCATATTTGAAAATTGTTCAAGGGTGGGTTAGACAGACACTTGGCTGGAATGGTTTAGTCAGGGGCGAGCCTGCCTTGAACAAGGGGCTGGACCAGATGGCCAGAGTTTCCTTCCAGGCTTACTTCCCTGTGATTCCCACTTTCCTCGGATGGGGAGGCCTGACAGCCATGCCTGGAAGTGACACGCATAACATGTGTTGCAAGAGTGCACTTTTCCAGTTGGACAGCTACATCCCCAGAGCTGCCATCCTCTATTGACATGGTTTGGACCTGCAGTAGGCTTTGCAATAGCTGTTAATACTTAGAAATGGAGTTATCCATTTTTGCATGTACCATTTAAGAGTATGCCTCAAAATTGGACCATATGGACTTACAGTAAGAAATGAGTTCTGACATCATGCGTGTAATAACACAGATACAACCCATAGGTCTTCCTTATGGGATTTTTCTTGTCATTAGTAGCACAAGTTACTCACATTCTAGTGATAGAGAATGTGTTGATTTATCATATGTGCAGCAGGATTTTACAGTTGCTCACATTTATGTATTCAGTGTCAAAGCTTCTGTCACTTAAGATGCATGTTAAGTTTATCTGATTTGAATCATTCTGTTGCCATCAACATAAATTTATGTCTTTCAGACAGACAAAATACATGCATTTGTAATCCTCTGATTCAGGCCAGAGTGATTTGTGAGGCATGGGGAACAAAAGACCAGGCTGGAGTGAATTGGAGAAAGCCTTGAGTTGCATTTTAGGGGAACAAGTTGCTTTTTATGAGAGAGATTGTCAGATCTATGTTTAAAATACTGCAGAATTTAACACTGAAGAGTACTGTTGAAAGAAAGTGCTTCCTCAGACACCTTTTATCAAAGCCCTGCTCCTCTTAACCAAGTCAGAACTTACCTACACTCCTGGGCTCTGCCTTCTCTGTGCACATGCTGGCCTAAATTCTGTCGTTTGCACTCCACAGATCCTAGTTGCTCCCATTCATCATTTCCGATGCATCTCACCTCCCTCTCCTCTGCAGGGTGCCCAGCACTACATCAAGTCAGGAGCATGGGGGAGAGGTTTTTTGGCAGAGTAAATGGGTAGAAAGTAGCTTTTTCAAAGAACCCCAGCTCCCTTCCATATCCAGAGTGCACTAATTGTATAGTGTGGCCAGACAGCTGGCATCTCCTCCTTACCATTCCTGGTAACCCTGTAAAACTGACCACTCGCTAAAGGTATTGACCTCAGCTGAATGGGTGTCCCAGGGCTTAAATCAGTAATGCAGTGTAAGGGTTACATAATACCAAAGATTTCAGTCTTCTTGGTTTAGTGGTAGTTTTCCTGAATATCTTGCTAGTTTAGCTCAAGACACTTCCTTTCTGATTTTGAAAACTTGATAAACATGCCTTTCATTGTTTGTTAAGAAAGGAAAATTGCAAAGTATTTTCTCCTCTGTACAATATGCTCTGCCTATAGAACAGGCACTTTATAAAGATATATTTGTTTTACATGGGACTCGGTTGCCCCACCCTTTTCAGACCTTTCAGACATGCGAACTTGGAGAACCACATTTCATCATGAGCAGCAGTGCTGAGGACTGCTCCAGAAGCTAGGTGTACTGATAGAAGTAAAGAGCTGTGTTTGGTTTTTCTCTTGGGAACATCCATCAGTGACTCCTTAGCACTGGTTCAGGATTGTGGTGTTGGGTTCAAAAGAGTGTTCTGTTCAGCCTTTTGGGACTTGAAAGTCTGCCGCTTGTGGTCTTAATGGTTACTAAACACCTAGGAAATTGAAGAAACTTTACCTAAGATCCACTGTGGAAGTGGCAAATGTCTGAAAGTATGCCCACACATGTGTGGGCAATAAATACCATTCACCAGATGGAGGACAGAATTAATGGAAAGAAAATGTTAATATACTGAGGGTGCCTGAAATACCAGAGAATAAAGACAATTGCCTACAGTTGCTATTGCTACAATTCAAACATTATGATCTTTAATGTAATATAGACTACATTGTGCATCTTTCTGATAACTGGGTTCTAGTCATCCAATTTTTTTGCAGATCTGCACAACTCTAAAATATGGATGTAAAATGTGTATGGGTAATTCATTTAATTTAAATTTCTGACAGGTATCTCCCAGAGAGACTACACTCAGTACTATGAACATATCTCTAAACAACATGAAGAGATCAGCAGATCAATACAGGAGTTCTTTCAGAAACACATACAGTATAAATTCTTGGATGAAGACTGTGAGTACCTCTTTAAGTTTTGAATTGGAAAAAGAGGATGGTGGGTAAGGATAATATTTAATAGAAGGACTAAATGGATTGCTAGATACTCAGAGATTTAATTTTAAACTAGAGTCTGAAAAACTGATCCTTCAAGTGTGGGTTTTTTAAATGCAACTCTTGTTATCTCCAGAGGCAGATTTTAAGCTCCAAAAAGACTTTCAGGACCAGATGCATAGTAATGAGACCTGTTAAATTATCGTGTCTTGTCCTTTGCCGGACCAGTATTGTTTCCTACAGTAAATTCTGAAATCCCGTTATGTTACGTGGAGCAATGAAAGACCGGTATTTCTAGGTAGCAATTGACATTGCCAGTGTATTAACTTTACAGTCAGGTAATGTTCTTGTTCCCTCTGGCTGTATGCCTGTGCTACTCACTGGTTCTTTGGTATCTGTTTTACTGATTTAAAAGTTTTGTTTCATTAAAAATGCCAGCAGTCTATGGTGTAAACTTACAGAACAGTGCAATATGTTCTGTGGTAGAAAGTTGGTAATGATAAAAACTAAGAGAGTAGTCTGGATTCTTTCAGGGAAAAGTGTTGATTTGAATGATCCCTTCAAAAAGAGTTTAAATGCTTTTTTGCTTTATTTTCATTAGTAGTTTTAGATACTTCATTTTATTTTTAAATGTAAGGAAACATTAGTGAGTGGACTTTGGTGGGAAATATATGTGAAAGAATACCCAGGAATAAAAAAAGGAACATTATTGTATTTTTCTGCAGACCGACACTAGAAGACCATTTTCAAGATATTATATAAATCTATTAAAAATGCTGATACCCAACATCTTAGCTGCTCAGACTTCTGTTCATAATGGGCATGTACTTTATTTTTTTAGAGAATCGACTACTGAAGTAGTAGAAGTAAATTTGAGGGGCATCATGTGCATGGTGGTTGTTTTAAACAAAGCAGAAAACCTAGTACAAGTTCCACGCTGGAAACAGTCTCTTGCTACAGTTACTTAGTAGACTGTGGGGGCACCCCGCCCCCAACCATTATATTAGGCCATGATTAACATGTTAATAACAACATAAACAGGAAGGGTGCTGCATGTGTACCCCATTTAAGGTGCTATAAAATGAGGAATGAGCCATAAATACACGTAGAACATTTTTATAGCTCATTTATGTGGTGCCTTAAATTGAACACATGGCTTGGGCCAAGAATTGGCTGATTTTCAGCCCTGTGGGAGGCTGTGTTGGGGAAGAGCTTCCCCTGCCTGGCTGGACTGCCCAGTGCAGGGAACTGAGGCTCCCAGTGGGGGAAGCCTTTAGCTTGCTGTGCCAGGGCTTTATGCGCTACACAAAGCATCCCTAGGCTGCCTGGCCAGAGCTGCTCTGTATGGGGCTTAAAGTCCCAGTGGGAGGAAGCCTCTTTTCCCCCAATGCCAGGACTTTAAACCCTGTGTCAGGCAGCTCTGACCAGACTGCCCAGAGTAGGGAACAGAGGTCCCAGCAGTGGGAGTCTTGGCTTCCTCCACTGGGGACTTTAAACCCTGCGCTGAGCAACTGTAGCTGGCTGGGTCCACAACTGCACCAAGGCCAGTTCCATACCCTGGTGCAGTCACTGGGCCCAGCCAACAACTGCTTGTCGGTCTGACAGTTTGGGGCTGGTTCCAGACCTTGCTTTGGTCCCCAACTGGGCTGACATTCAGCTGATTGTCAGGCACCTGCCTTTCAACTTGTCAGTGCAGGGGAGCCCAGGATCATGGCAAGTAGGGCATGATTGGGATCTGATCCCCAGTCTCAAAATTGCATGTGGCATGGCAGGGTGCATGATTTTTGGGATCGGTGATCATATCCCATCATGGCTTTAAACGACCCATCTATCAGGGTCCTGGGATAGTGTCTCTGAGCAGCAAGTGATCAAGATTTGGTAAAATTCCCAATTCCAGATATTTTACACAGCTCAAGATGTAGATTGAAGCTCCCATCCAATTGAACATTTAATCTTGTGAGCTGAAGTTAGTAGGGTTATTCATGGTTTTAATGTTCATTTCAGTGGGATTTATTGTAACATTCATAAAGTTATGTGTGTGCTTAAGTGGTTTGCTGTATCAGTTTCATGATCAAATAGATCTTTCCTCTCTGACTTTCTAACGCACAGTACATGCCCACCCCTGCTTTTACTTAAGCATTAACAATCTGGGTCTGCAACATACTTCATAAAAGAGTTTAACTCTGGAATGCTTTTGACCTGAGAACAATGCATTAGTTTGAGGATTGGGCTTTATTTTGAGTACAGAGCTCTTATTTTTTTTATTGTTTTTTAAAATAAAAGCCCTGTACTTAACTACTAACATAATTGTAGCTGGTATGTAATCAGTTGCTTGTTAAGAATTCAGACTGATATTTTTAGAATTGGTGCCTACAGTCAGGCTCCTTGGGTGATGTCTGAGAAACTGAGAGTTTCCCTGGCTGTCGCTGTGAAGTTTTCACAGGTCTTTTCCCTCATACAGAGTAGACAGAGCTCTGCTTTCTGAGTTGCCTGTTGGGAAAAGAAAGCTGTAAGTAGGGGTGCACCAATAAAGATTTTCTGGGTCGATGCCAATGGCCAATTATTAACAAGCCATATTGGCTGATTAACTGTCAAAATACAGTCCTGCAGCTTGGAGAGCAGTGTCTGGCTGGTAAGTCTGTTGGGGGGGAAAGGAGCGGGACGGAGAGGGAAGGGATGTGGGGGGGCAGTGTGCAGATCGAGACCCCCCTACAGGGAGGGAGTGGGGTGGGTGCTGCACAGTTGGCACGGAGCACAGGATAGAGTCATTGTTCAGAGGGCACAGGGAAGGGAGGGCAGCTCCCGCTGCTGTGCGCACTTCTGGGGGAGGCAGGGGGGGACATGTGCCGGATTTGTGTGTGGGGCAAGGGCGGGCAACCCACTGGGGGCAGCACTGAGCTTTTCCCAGTGGGTAAGGATGGGCTGGGGCTGTGATCAGGCGGATGGTGGCACTGGGTGGGGGCCACGGAGTGGGCTATAGCCACTCCAGAATTTGCTGTAGCCCCCCTCTCAGCACTGCCACTGCCCTCCCCTAGTGCAGCCTGGCCCAGCCCCTCTGCTGGGAAGAGCCCAGCACTGCCCCCGGCCCCAGCCTGCAGTGGCAGTCCACCCTCACTCTACGCAGGGATCTGGGGGCACATGCTCCCCATACCTCCTGTTGGGGGTGGGGGGGGGCACACAGCGGTGGGAGCCCACCCCACTCCCTGTGCCTCGCTCCCCAGACAAGCTGCTCGCAGATCCATGTTGCATCCCACTCTTCATCTTTCCCTCCGCCACCTCGGTTAGGCAGCACCTGTCCCAGCCCCACTCCCTCCCTCACCACAGGGGCCTCAGTCTGCCTTGCACACGCACTCACACACCCCCTTTTCCCCACTTTTCCCTCCCAACAGACTTACCAGCTGGATGCTGCTCTCCAAGCTCCCCGGCTGGCCACATGCATGCTGCAGTTGTGCATGCACACACAGCATTTATCGGCAACATCATTGGCCGCATCAGCCAAAAAAAAAAAAAAAAGCCAATTGCTGATAATCTCAATATTCCTTTTATTGGTGCTGATACGATATGGACCAATGTATCGGTGCACTGCCTAGCTGCAGGTTACCTTCTGTGATGAAGACTTGCGCATCTTTAGTCTTGGGTGCTAATAAGCACTGAGCTTTTTTTCTCCAGGGCAACTAACTGCAGGGAAGCACTACACAGCAATAAGTTTTTGGGGGGGGGGGGTTTGTTTATGTCTATTGGTTCTGATTTTTTTTTTTTCCCCTCGCTTATCCCTTAACCAAATATCCAGTGGTTTGCAGGAAGTTGGTAGTTGTTGCTTAAATAATCAAACTCTTTTCATTCTGTTCCATTCTTTAAGTGGCAGTGGTCTTGTTTCCCTGGCAAGCTGTCAGTGCTTTATTGCTACACTGTGAGCTGATTGCCACTCAGCCTTTTCCACTTGGATTGGTAGCATCTCCAGATGGGAGTGTTGAGTAAGTGCAGCTGGAGTGCTGCAAACTAACATGTTTTAAGAAAAACGTCTCAAGCTTCTAAATACCAAGTGTGAGGAGGAATATAGTAGACCTTTATATCGTTGTTTGTCATCATCCTTATGAAAGATACCATTTTGATAGCAGTGTAGCCAGCCTCCCGTTTAACAACAGAACATATGGATCAGCATACACAATAGAAAACCTGTTTTTTTTTCCAGCTGAAATCCCATCAGGATAGGGGTGAAGCTGAAGGAGAGGGATAATGAAGTCTTCCTGCGTGTTCATTTTTTGTGTTGTGCTAAGATCACCAGCCAGCCAATATGGCAATTAGTACTAATTATAGTATGAATTCTCATCCACCAAAAATTGGGCTAGCACTACCAGGCAGCTATTAGATTTCAGTGACTTACATTTACTACTGACTTGGGCCTGACAGATGAGACATTTTGCAGTATGTTTTTATGCTGATTAAATGTAAGCATTCATACTTCATGTTCCTATTAATCAGTAAGCTCAAATAAGCACATGTGTTGGTAGAAGAAGCCTAATATTACTGCGCTTTCCTGTACAGGTGGATCACTGGTCTAGAGGCTCATTTACCTGAGCAGGTTGCATATGTTTAACTTCAGGGGTGATGTTTAAATTGATTTAGCAAAACTGGTGCTAAAGGTTGTATGAACACTTAGTTTAGCTACAGTCCATTGAGAAAAGGCTTACATTGAATTGAAACTGAGCATTCCTATATTGAAATAAAAGTGACCTGTGTCGGGGCCTGCTTGGGTTTCCCTAAATCAAAGGGTGGTGTGAGTGGAAAGCAATCAAATTGGTACATTAGCCTGTAGAGAAGGCCTTCGTTTGTGTATGATCCTGCATAAGAAGACAGTGCACCATGAAGTTGTGGGGAGGGGTGTTTGGTATTGGGCATTGTTAAAACTATGGAAAAAAAGATGCGCCGAAAGGCAGAACAAGGAAATGTCATAAGATAACCAACCTTGTTGACATCTCTGAACATGGAACAGACCTTGCTAGTCAGTGGATGTGCACATTGCACTAAACACAGTAGTTCCGGTATTGGTCCTCTGCCACTCCACGTGCCCCTGTCCACGCTGCTCGTTTTTACCTCTTGTTCTATTTCATTGTGTGCTGAAATTGTAATCTCTTTGGAGGAAGGGACTGTCTTTTATTAAATCTGTGTACAACATAGCCCCTTGACATTACTGCCAATCAAACAGTGATGACATAGAAGATGAAAGCTTTTCTCTGCTTAGAAGAGCTGATGAAATATTTTTGGATTGGAACAAAAATGCATTAAAAATTAAAGGGGGGTACTTGCTAGCCATGTCGGTCTGAGACAAAAAGACATACAAAAAACTAGAACGCTTGGTTCCAAAACGATTCCTTTTATTAGACCAACTGGAAAAATGGCAGGAAAATTGTGCTTTTCCTGTAAGCTTTCGGGATCAGAGTCCCTTCATCAGGCTCTAGGAAAAGTGTAGATGGTACAAGATGATAAAAAGTTCCCATAGGTAGGAAATAAACTTTATTTTTGCATAGAGGGAGCTGAAGATGGAAGTCTGTCCCTCTGGGTCCATGAGAGTGTCTTTGTGAGCTGTGTTGAGTAGCTCTTTGATGTGCTGATCAGGTAGAATTCCTTCCCTGGAGGTGTCAGACAGCAGGCAGGGGGGCAAAAAACTTCCTTGTTGTTCTGCAATGAAGTTTAAAATCCAAAATTGGCTGAAATTTGGCATCTTCCGTGTTTTGGGGGTGTACTTGGTAGCCGTGTTGGTCTGAGACATAAAGGTAAAATAAAAGGTACCCCTGAAACACGGAAGATGCCAAATTTCAGCCGATTTTGGATTTTAAACTTCATTGCAGAACAACAAGGAAGTTTTTTTTGCCTCCCTGCCTGCTGTCTGACACCTCCAGGGAAGGAATTCTACCTGATCAGCACATCAAAGAGCTACTCAACACAGCTCACAAAGACACTCTCATGGACCCAGAGGGACAGACTTCCATCTTCAGCTCCCTCTGTGCAAAAATGAAGTTTGTTTCCTACCTATGGTGCCTTTTTACCATCTTGTACCATCTGTACTTTTCCCAGAGCCTGATGAAGGGACTTTGATCCCGAAAGCTTGCAGAAAAGGACAATTTTCTTGTCATTTTCCAGTTGGTCTAATAAAAGGTATCATTTTGGAACCAAGCATTCTAGTTTTTTGTATGTCTTAAAAATTAAAGGGAAGCCTCCCTTTGTAAGGGTAATGGAAAATCTCTCAAGCTATGGACAAATATACTTTTGCTGCTTTGAAAGAGGAAGAGGATTTGCTGCTTAGAAGTACGCGATATACATTACGATCTAGCTGGTATAGCTGTGTGATCATGTAGCAAGAAGAGTTAGCTAAATGGCCCTAAAGTTTGACCCTGGATAAAACAGGGTTGTTTGCAGCAGTTTTGCTATATGTGAATCAGTACAGAATCATGTTGATACAGCAGTTGCAAAGCAATACCATATAGGTATCTTTTGCTATCAGTGCAGTTCTTGCACATGTCTGTACCTTTGCTGTTACACTCCCCTTCCACGAGTAAGCCCAGTTCTAGCTTTCAGTTTTGCAGATGTATTACATCTGGGATTGTGCCCTAGGCTTGTGTATCTGTTTAAGCATAGCTGTCTTGTATATGATCACCTGTATTTTAAAACTGACACATATCCCTCCTCCTTTCCAGTTGTGTTTGATGTGTACAGAGACAGCAAGGTAAGTGAACGATGGCTCATGTCATATTGTTGGAGTAGTCTTTATTAATTGCTCTGTGGAAGTGCTGAAGCTGCCTAAAATGACACTGAAGTGAAATGAATGCGGTGTTGAGTGAATTACAGGTATCTGTCAGCAAGTGGCTGCCATATGCTAGACATTATCCAGGACAGGACAGGACAGGAAGGTGGTTGGTGTGTTTGCGTACATGCGCATGCCAAGAATGTGGATGTTTTGCAAACTGTTTCCTCCAGAGAAGGGGCAGTTTATCTTAAAGCATGAAACTGTGGTTTCAGCTGCAGTTGCCTGACAAATACTCAGTCTTTAACAGAATCTTTGATAAGACTTTTTAAAGTGGTTTATGCTATCAGAAGAAACTGCTTGGTTAATTGTTAAGATTGCTTGGTAATTCCCATTTTAAGACCCTCATTTTAGATATTTAGAGCTAACTGTTTAGGGTGAATTTTTGTGAACAAAAAGGCTGTGAAAAATGCACGGCCTTGCCCATGTTAAAAAAGTTTTGACAGCCTTTTCCTTGAACTGCTGCGGCTACCCCTGTGCTTTGGAACGGGGCTTAAAAATGTGGCCTTTCTGTCTAGGACAGGCCTTTTGCTGTGGCCCTGAATTTCCCAAATTTGGCCAAGTTAAAAGCTTTGGGAAAAGGGTAGCATGCACAATCTTCAGGATTTTAAGTGCCTAAAAATTCTGTCTTCAATGAATGTGCTCATGTTGCTCACAGCTCCCTGTACTGACCAGGGTAAAATATGGACCCATCCTGGTGGGTAACTGAGCATGTTTCAGGTGTGCAGCCAGGCTTTAAATACTCTAAGCTCAGGGCTACAGAGGTGGAACTGCTCTCAGCTGTTTCAAGCTGGAGCAGGGCTGGGAGCTGGAACTGAGCTGTTTTCCCTGAGCTCACACTGGGATTCCTCATCCCCAGCAGCCAGGTAGGAGCGGTTCTCTGAGCTGAATGCAGAGGAGACAAGCAGTTTCTCCTTAGCTGTCAAGACAATATGCTGGGTGCATGTATCTGTTAATTACTGGTGCAGCTCTTGGGCTCCTGGTAAACTGCCAGTTAGTCCTCTGGGGTTTGTCTGTATGGCTTAAAGCAGCACTGTGCTGACAAGCACCACACCTGCTGCTTACAGGCTGAGCTCCTGAGCTGGAGTTAGTAGCCTTATTAGCCTCCAAAATTTCAATTCAGTTTCTGAATTGTGTGCGTGCTGCATTGCTGCTGTTCAGAGGTAGCGCACACTGGAGGCAGAGTGCAACTCAGCATGGCACGACCTTGCACCATACCATGGATGCATTTAAGGCTTTGCCTTTTGCCTCTGCACGTGGGTGCCGAGTTTGCAAGTGTATTATTCAGCATCCCTTTAGCATCTGGATTACAGATGCTGATAAAGGTTGAGTCCCTTTCCAGGGCCTGTTCTGAGCAGCATGTTTTTACAGCAACCTCACCTGTAGTGTGGGAGCAACATCTAGCTCCTTCCTACTTAAAGTTTTTTCAACTGCAAATCTGTCTTGGATGGATGGATTTTTTTTGCCAGGGCTGCAAAATTTGGTAGAGCAAAAGAGCCATGCAGGGAGCAACTGAAACATACTGGGGACTTTGCTCCAAGTCCTGCTTTTTCAGAGGGAAGTGGGAGCAGTGTGTTTCAGCTGGTTGATGTAGAACATAAAGCAACTTCTCACATCTGCGTTCGGTACAGGCTTTCACATCGCAGAATCCAGCTCTTAAAAGCTCATTTCTATTTTTCGTCTTGTACTGAGTCTTTCCAATTTAAGTTAACATTCGTTCTCTCTCTCTCTCTCTCTCTCTCAGTTTTGTGGGGGTCGCTCTTGTTACTGATGGGGTGGCTTTGCATGCCAGCATGCAAAACATGTTTAACACAATCTTAAAAGCCAGGTGGTCTCCAGAGCCAGGCAGGCAACACTACAAAGGTTGAGTTAGCCCAGTTTCATTTGGATGCATTTCTTCAGCTGTTAAGTAGCTGGGACTGAGTTATTTAAAGAGCTGCCTAAAGACAGCTGTAGTGCAATGTTGTATGAACTGATCCCTGTACGTGTGTCTTGCATACATCCCAGGTCTTCAACAATTTGCAAAGGTTAAGCTTCTTAGATAAGCTTCTGTAAGAGGGCAAGTATAATGGGGGTATTTCAGGCTGCTGTTCGTTTGCAAATCTTAAGTTACAGTAATATTAGTGCTCTGTTGACTCACAGGTGCTGTCATTGTGGGCAGTTCAGCATTTTCATTTTATCTGTACTGGCTTGGCACTTATCTATCTTGTAACTTCCTTTGACTGCCCTTTGTTTTAGGCACTTCCTTGATGTGGTAATGCTTTTTATTAAAACTAAAGTTGCTATATGTCTGTGGGTGTTAAGCAGAATTGCACCGTGTCCTCAGTGTGTTTCTTCATCACATGCAAAACTTTGCCTAGATTGCTTATGCACTTATCTGTCTCGCGTGTGATAAGAGATTGCCGATATTGGAAGCCTGCAATAAAGAGCTTTAGCCCTGCTGTGAAGCTAGAGGATGAAAGTGGTCTTGAACTATATTTTAGGGCCATGTGCTGCATTTGCTTCAGTTTGCTTTCCCTTAGCATGAACGCTGTTCATGGACAGAGATAAACACTTCATATTTAACAACACCTGTCATGAAATTTTTTTTTCGATTTCATCATTTTTTAAAGCCTTCAACCAGCCATTTGCAGTTACCAGAGTTCAGTGAATATTGAAGAGGATCTTTAGCAATCAGCCAGTGCTGTGGATGAGCACTGTATCTACAGAAAGTGGAAAGTATTGCTGTGGTACCAACAGAAGCATCTGTTCCTCTCACCAATCCTACAGTCTGTCTTCTAGTATGAAATTCTCCAAAGTGTAGATGAGCTCACAAAAGTCCATATAAAAATTTTTAAGTTGCATATATTAAACAAATTCTTGTGCCAGCCCTTTCTAAAGTCTAAACCCTCTGAAGCAGAGTAGTATCTTCTGAACCACAAAGTGAACTATGCCAGCCATTGCCCCTGTCTCCAATTAAATTGGTTCATTAGCTTGTTTTTCTAAGTGTGGTGGGAATGCAAATGACACATTCCTCCTCCTGATATTGTTGAGCTAATAAGATATCCCTGTTAGTAAAACCAAAACATCATACTATCACAAGAATCTCTGAGCTGGGATGAGAAGTGGAGAGATGGAAACTCATGGTCCCGTTGGCGATGCAAATCTGCTTCCTGCACCGATACTGCTTGGGACTCTTCCACCAGAGTTGCAGCTCGACAGTGCAAAACCACCTTGGTTTCTTTACCCTTCCAGAATCAAACCCAGCTGCAGTCTGTTTTTCAGGTGGTTGCAGTTTCTGTATTAATAAGCTTCAGTCTTCTGAAATGTGACTTCAGTCCTGACATTTAGCATAGGGAGCATGCGGCAGCTTCTCGAAACTATTTACTTGTGATCTGACGGGAACACGCTGTGGTGTATTTGCAAGAGGGACTCGGCGAAAACTGGGGGAAACCAAACTGCATGGGCTGTCCCGCTGGCTCAGTTGTAGGTTTCAGGTAGTATTACTGTAATACTTCTGTCAACTTTTGCCCTCTGTCCCCTTGCACTAGTAAGGGAGGCTTGAGGTAAGAACGTGACTGTGCCTGCTAGCTACCAAGGTCCTGCTCTGTACTGCCATGTTGAGAGCAAGCCTCCTGCTGCCAGACCATATGAGGGCTGCTTAGATAATATCATAAATCTGCAGCTGCATGGAGGTGAGAGGACATCTCAGCAGCGTGGTCACTGCTGAGGAGTGGGATAGACCTCAAAGGGATTTTCATCCCTGGTGAGGAAATGGCTGTGTTAGAACGCTACATCTGGAAGTTTTACAGTACATCAAGCAGATGGGGGACCACGGTCTTAAAGAAGATCCCTCTGGCTTGAAGGAGGAGGAGGGAATAGAGACCTAGGTAATGACCTAAGTAACTCCCTGATCTTCAGAATCGGTTGCAAAGTGCCTTATATCATGACTTCAGTGAATAATAATCATAAAGAAATCCTCTTGCCCCTTTAAAGGTACATACAGCATTTCTCTTTGATAAATCCAGGCTCATTCAGACATGATGCCTAACTTGGGAGAAATCCTTCTGTACATTGTTGGGGTTTTGTGCTTTGTTACAGTGTAATTTGTCTTTTACTAGCGTAGGTAACACGCTGTAAGGAGCGACATGGTTCCCTGTTAGTTTGAAGTAAGGCAGAGAGTAGGGTGGGCTGGCACCTTGGAGACTAATTGGTTCAAAGAAGCATGGGCTGCAAGGTGTTAAACTGATACACTGATGTGAGAAACTTAGGTTTGACTTTGCTGGTTCTTCATGGTCTTCCCGGGTGAAGTTGAGCAAGTTATTTTCATTTTTCTTTGCTTGCATTCCTCACATCTGTAAAAACACACGTCCCACCCATCCCGCAGGGGTGGGTTGTCAGGATAAATGTAGTAAGGGTTGAGAGGAGTTTGGCTACCACCATGACTATCTACAGGTATTGTTAGATAAATTTACTCAAGAATACCTTGCATCTGTGAAGACTTTTTGAATTGGGAGGATCCCAGAAGGCTTTTTTCAAACTGTACAGTATCCCTGAAATACTGCCACTTCTGAGATGAAGAGCAGCAGTTGTGCAGGCTGCCGAGGTGGCTGGTGTGAGAAGGGAAACTTCTGACCAAAGATAGCTTGGGCAAATCCTTGTTCTTGCCCAATGTGCTGTGGGACTTTTGAAGGGCTATGCAGAGCAAAATGACTTGGTAATGTCCAGTCTACAAGATCTTCTTGTAAGAAACTGCATGGAACTGATCTCAAAATACTTGCCCTCCCTATTTTGACCTTTTATAAGAACTGTTTTTTAGTGGTCCAAGATTTGGCATGTTTTAAAATGAAGCGCAGCCTGCTCAATACCCATGGAGAGAACATTTTAAAAACGTATAATTTAGCTGGTGGTGAAAAGTTCACGTCAGGTTTGATTATTTTTCTTGAGATCAAGTATGCTTGTATTTCTGCATTTAGGTGGATAATGTTTTTCTGTCCTTACTTCATACTGTTTAAATCTGTTGGGGGGTTTTTTATTTCCTCTGTTGCTTCACTGCAGGGTAAAGTGTGGCTAATAGATTTTAACCCCTTTGGAGAAGTAACAGACTCACTGCTGTTTACATGGGAAGAATTAACATCTGGGCAGAACGTGAAAGGTGACCACGGTGAAGGGGAGGCTACAGAACAGGTACAGATTTATCTGATAAATAAAACTGCATTTGTAGAGAGAATAGCTAGATGGCTGAATAGGTAGACTAGCTGCCTCAGTTCCTGTCCTGTGTGATTAGTTACTAATGTGCATTTCTGTTCACGTCAAAGGGGTATGGATTGCATCCCAGACTTTGTTTTTAGTTCATTGATTGGAAATGCCATGAAAGCAGGATTTATGTCTCCTACATTGGGCAGGCTCAACAAATAATAGCATCACGTTTTAGGGCTTTCACTACTGTCTACTACAGTGGATAGTGTTGAGAAAAAGAGAGACTATACTGCAGCTTTTACCTAATGTTTCTCTTTACTCAGTTTAGTCCTGTTAATTCCAGTTCTATCCCTTTTTATTGCATTTTAAACTGTGCCTTTTTATTTCTTCATATGTACATTTTTAACTATATGTCCTTTTACTCCATTACTCTACCAAGTTTTACTGCCTACCTTGATTGTTTTCTCTCTTTGGTTTCCCCAGTTTCACAGTTGTTTGAGCTTCTACAAATCTCCCTCTAACTCTGTCTTCCCATTACAGAGGTGCCCAAAGCTAAGCCTATTTCCTGTTCTCAGGGGAACTATTCCCCTTCAGTCATTAGTGCTTCAGTGCTTTTCCAGTTTGTGACTAACCCTGGGGCCATTTGGCCCCAGCTTAACTCCTTAGCCAGCTGGGGAAAACACTGAAAGTAGCTGTCTTCAAACTGCAGACTACTGATGGCTCAAGAAGCAGTTGCTAGCAACCTCTGGGGAACTGGCTGGATGGCAGCACTCTGAAAAAGGACTTGGGAGTCTTTGTAGATCACAGACTCAGTATGAGTCTGCAGGGTAATGCAGCTGCACAAAAAGTGAATGAGGTTCTGGGATGTGTCAGTAGAAGCATTTGGTGCAAAACACAGGAGGTGATGGTGCCTCTCTGCTCGGCACCGGTTGGGCCTCATCCGGAGCACTGTGTGCAGTTCTGGGCTACACATTTTTAAAAGGACGTAGAAAAGTTAGAGAGGGTCCGGAGGCAGACAGCAAAGACAATCAAGGGCTTGGAAAGCAAGTCATGAGGAGAGGCTGATGGAGCTGGGCATGTTCACCTTGCAGAAGAGGTGCTTAAGAGGGGACATGATAGCAGTCTTCAAATATCTGAAGGGCTGCCCTAAGGTAAAGGGAAAGCACCTCTTCTCTCTTGCTGCAGGGAGGAGGATGTGCACCATTGGCTTGAAGTGGTCTTCCACTGGGGCTCTGCGGGCTCAAGCTGTGGTGGGCGGGCTGGCGGGGGTGTCCAGCGGCACCTGTGGCGTGGCCTGGCCCGGCCTGGGCAGCTCAGCAGGGATGGGCCTCAGCCACGATGTGCGCAAGGGGATGCTGCCTGGCTGGGGCAGGACGCCCCACGAGCCCAGCGTCCTGCCCCAGCCAGGCATCGTCCCTTCGCGGCCAGGGTAGCTGTGCCCCATCCCCGCGGAGCTGCGCAGGCCGGCTGGGCCCCACCTCTGGTGCTGCTGGGCCCCCCGCTCCCCACCTGACTCCAGCTCTCTATTTACTGTAAAAAATAAATAAATAAATATATTTATTTATTTATTTATTTATTTATTTATTTATTTATTTATTTATTTATTTATTTATTTATTTATTTATTTATTTATTTATTTATTTATTTATTTATTTATTTATTTATTTATTTATTTATTTATTTATTTATTTATTTATTTATTTATTTATTTATTTATTTATTTATTTATTTATTTATTTATTTATTTATTTATTTATTTATTTATTTATTTATTTATTTATTTATTTATTTATTTATTTATTTATTTATTTATTTATTTATTTATTTATTTATTTATTTATTTATTTATTTATTTATTTATTTATTTATTTATTTATTTATTTATTTATTTATTTATTTATTTATTTATTTATTTATTTATTTATTTATTTATTTATTTATTTATTTATTTATTTATTTATTTATTTATTTATTTATTTATTTATTTATTTATTTATTTATTTATTTATTTATTTATTTATTTATTTATTTATTTATTTATTTATTTATTTATTTATTTATTTATTTATTTATTTATTTATTTATTTATTTATTTATTTATTTATTTATTTATTTATTTATTTATTTATTTATTTATTTTTAAAGCAACATAAATTATTATTAATAGTATTAAATATGCAGTGCATCCTGCCACGTACCCCCTCCGCCCCAGTTTTGTTTTTGTGGCATGCCGGCACTGTGGCACCATACAAGGTAGACATTGTGATTTTTTCAGCACTCCGGCCAAAAAACGTTGGCTACCCCTGATCTAGGCGTAGCTGTGCCTGTGTTCTACCATAGGCATGTCCCGTGCTTCTGGGCTTTCTTGGTTTTCCCACCCCATGCTTTCTGCTAGTACCCCCTCCGCCCCAGTTTTGTTTTTGTGGCATGCCGGCACTGTGGCACCATACAAGGTAGACATTGTGATTTTTTCAGCACTCCGGCCAAAAAACGTTGGCTACCCCTGATCTAGGCGTAGCTGTGCCTGTGTTCTACCATAGGCATGTCCCGTGCTTCTGGGCTTTCTTGGTTTTCCCACCCCATGCTTTCTGCTATGTGTATTAGGGTGTTTTTAAGCCTTCCTCAAAGACGTTGGGTGTTGGTGACAGCCAAGGCTGGGGACTTTGACTGGGCTGTACCAGTTCTCCTGCTGGGACCAAAGCCGGAGGTTCCTGACTAGAGGGTCTTGCCCCTCTGCTCAGGGTCAGACCGATCACCATATTTGAGGCCAGGAAGGAATTTTACCCCATGGTCAGATTGGTATGGAGGTTTTTGCTGTCTTCTGTAGCCGGGGGCATGGCCATCTACCTGGGATCTCTTGAACGTACAATGACATCATTTCATAGAGCCAGGATGTTGGTGCCATGCTTCACCTACTTTACCTGTGGCAGGTTAGGGTGTTAGGTCTGTCTTGTGTTAGGGCTGACAGCAGTCTTATGTAGAGTTTAGATTATGCTTTGCATAGGATGGTTTGTTTAGGGAGGAACCCTGTCTCAGGCAGGGGTTGGACTAGATGACCTCTGGAGGTCCCTTCCAGCCCCACTTCTCTGTGGTTCTGTTTCAAAGATACTGTGAAGCTGCAAAGGGAGATAGATGGCCTGTGTGATTGATTGATTGATTTTGACTGAGATGGTCCCCTGATGTATATGATTTCTTTTGAATCATTGAGATTGCCCTCCAGGCCAAGAAATGGTAATCAGCCAGTAAGATAAGTTCCTGAGTGATTTCTTCTGTTTTTGTATGGCCCATGCTTTGTATAGCTTCCTAGTATAAAGTTACTGTGTTTAAAGTCCTGCTCTCTAACAGCTGATGCTGCTCTGGGGTAAATCTCCTTGTATTTCCATTTTTCCCCTCTTTATAATAATTCCCTGCTTTGTAGGATGAATGTGCAAGTTTCCACCATGGGTGCTTATAAGCTACAGCACATTATCCAAGTGCTGTGGATTAGTGCATGTTAAATTAGTTTCCCCAAACCAGTGGCTAACAATGATTTTTTTTTAAATTTATTTTAACTTTCATTTCAACAAATATTTGCTAGGTAAATTCTGACCATAACTTTGGCAAAGTTTTACTTATTTATGCTGAAACCTGAAGTCCTAACTAAAAGGAGATTTTAAGACTTTTGTTGCTAAACATTATACAATTTATAAACACTATACAATTTTATAGCTGTGGGCCCAGCAGCTTTATCTGAAGTTCAGTATATCACAGAGGGAGACCAATTGTTACGGTGCTGTTACTGCTTATTCACTTTAATGCATTAATATTAGTATAATCAGGATCCTAGCGGAGGCTCTGACTTATGGGGAAAAACTCTTACCCAGGGATGGCGCCAGCCTCTTCCCAGTGGGGGGTCTGAGGTGGGCTAGACAGAAAATTGGGGCAGTTGTGCAGGAGGAGGGGCAGCACAGCCCAGAGGGAAGGAATGGTGCTGGGAGGGGTGGTTACATGGGGGCTAAGGTCCCCTGACATCCCCCCCAAGCACCACTACATTTTAATTTCTGCTGCTAATTGATTTGAGATGTTTATAGGAAACCCTAGCATTGGTGAGCGCTTTTCAATACAATTTAGATGAAATAAACATACTAGCCAAGCAGGTGAAGCTCAATTATTCTAAAGAAATCCACAGTTTTAATTGCAGTGAGATACTTTATGATGATTTGGGTGTTTTCAACCTGCTCTCTCTTTCTCTGTCTCTCTCTAAGGACTATCCAGCTTTCCGTTGCACAAACAGCGGAGTTACCGTCCAGCCTAGCCCTTACCTGAGCTACGGACTGCCCAAAGATTTTGTAGATCTTTCTACTGGAGAAGATGTCCACAAATTAATAGACCTTCTCAAACTGGTAAGCAAATCATAGTGGAGGAACTTCTGACTGTTGAGAGGAAAGTAAAGGAACATTAAAGTGCTTAAACCCTGGTGTTCTAAATCAGGGGCGTCAAAGGTGCAGCCCATGGGCCAGATGTGTCCCATAGAGTGCTGTCATCCAGCCCCCAGTGTCACTGCTGAGCGTGAATTGAGCCACATGCCACTGGACTGGCCCTTTGCTCAGAGCCCACAATACGCGCTGCTCGGGCAGTCCGGCAGGGATCTGTTCTGTAGCAGCACCCCTTTTCTGCCCCCACACCTTTTCTCTTCCCCAGCCAGCCCAGAATTCACACCACACCTGCTGTATTATAGAATTGGTTTATTTAATTTTACCTTTAATAACCCAGAACTTTCTTATCCTCAGTCAGAGCTGTCCACGTCTCAGTGGCTGGGTGCTGCATGTCCCTATGCCATATGGAGCACAACCTCCCTGCTCCCGAGTCGCATACTGCACTGGCATCCCACATGGGCACCTCTTTTGCTGTGCTGTTGTGTAGATCCCCCCTGTTATGCCTTATGCCTCCGCACTACATCATGCCAGTGCCCTGTGCTACATGGGATCACTCCCTCTGCCCTGTGGGCTGTGCCACCTTGTCCCCAGGAGAGGGGGCAGGAAGTGGTAACTGGTGGGGGAGACCCTGGCTGCAGAAGCAGGAGAGTGATGTGGGGGACGGCACCCAGGGGCCACAGGTTAACTCCTCAGGGGTCGCATGCAGCCCACAGTTGGACAGCTCTGCCCTAATTGAAGTTGTTTAATAGGATCTAAAATATGATGGATGTTCCTGGAGAAATCTGCATACCTTTTTGTTATCTGCTTTTGTTATTTGCTTAAACAAAGTGGGATCAGACTGTTATGGCTCAAAGTTGGTATTACTTTGGGTGTTACTAAAATAATTTTGTGAGGCCTCAGCAAGCTTTTACCACTCAACGGTTTTTAATTCAAACAACCTCAGTTTCTCTGTTCCTTTGACAACAATTCTTCGACGTTTTTATTGGCTCAGAATGACCTTCCCTCTACTTTTCCAGACTTGGGTGGGACAGTTGGAAGATTTTTTTTAAATGTTTTTCTTAAATCAAACATACAGTTCAACACAAGCAGAGTCTCTGGTATCGGTGTCCCAAACCACCCAGCCTTGAAGGTCAACACAGACAACTCAGATTCTACCCATAAACTGCACACTACAGAAGTGTAGTAATGTGGTTCATGATGCTGCTTGTATATCACTTGTCTTAGGCCAGTCCTCTACCAGGATGAGGACTTGCCCTTCTGCTGTGTGTGTCGTTTTTATTAGTGGCATTTTGCAGTCTACTTCATATTGTTCCACCACATCATAGGAACACTGCTACAGAGTCTAACAGGAGATATGATCAGGAAGTTTTTGACTTTCATTTAATCTCCTTTTTTCCATTTCATCCCAGGACTTCAAATTTTAACTCTTTTGTAATTCCCCAAATCATCACCTGCCTTGTTACCGGGTGTGACGGTATCTAACACTGTATTTTTGTGGTATTAATTAAGACAATTGACTGATGCCAGACACATCCCGAGACATGTTTGCCTAATGCCATTGCTGCTTCTATAGTCTTAAAAGACAGGTTTTCAATATGTGAGTCCTGTTAGGGGTTCAGATACACTCTGGTAGCACTGATGGAAGAACAGAAGAGAGAAATGCTGATATTTCTACATTTTATTTTCATACCAAATCAATTGCAAAATAAATCAGAATATCAAAACTTTTTTCAGACCAAATGCAGGGGGAAAAATGGAGAAATTGAAATTTCTCAGTTGAAATAAAACATTTAAAGATTCCTGAATTTAAATGTTCTGTCAGAGCCAAATGAAATGGTTTCTTTCCATTTCACCTGCAGCAATGGCACAAGGGGATACTGTTGAACCTGTAAAGGGATTGGATTGCTGTGGCTAGATACTATAATGAGGAGTCTCATGAAGCCTGTTAGAAAAATGTAAAAAAATTGTCTTCAGATTTTTTTCCTTCATTGTGAGTTTTGATGTCACCTTGACCATTGATTCTCCTGGTTTCTGAGTTCTTGTTTATGGACTGTTTTTACTGGTTAAGACTAGGTGGCATATTTTATTTACAATTCAGGAGAAAAAAAACTCCGTGTGAATTTGCTTTTATAAATATAAATGTTACCACATAACCTTCAAAGAATGGCTTGGAAGTATATAAAGTTGTTTTTTTTTCTAATGCCAACATCTCTAGAAAATGCTTGTAATTTTTTGATGCTTTTATTAAAAATAATTGCATATAACATGGTTAACTTTCCTGTTTCCTTGGCAGAAAAGAAATCAACAAGACGATGACTGAGAGATCATGAAATGCCAGATGAAATTTTAAGCGAGAAATGTGGCTAGATTTTTAGACTTAACTGTTAAACGTCAAAGTAAAGAAAATCTGCTTTTTGTATTCAGTGAAAGAAGTGAAGAGCTGCCAAGCCTATTTGTGTATTAGTTTAATAAATATAAAATCTAGGAAATGTTTTTCTCATGGCAACATGGTATGCTGGCTTATTGCATGTTCTACCCTCTTTCAGTGCTTTAATTAGGATCATAGGAGAGTAGGGCTGAAAGAAACCTCATGAGATCATTTTGTTCAAGGCACCGCTCAAGGCGGGATCAGCCTGGCCAGGCGTCTTTTCCAGCATGCTCTTGACAACTTCCAGGGATGGAGATCCCATAACCTCTCTAGGCAGCCTGTTCCAAATGCTCAACCATCCTCACAGTCAGAAAGTTCCTCCTGATCTCCAATCTGAACTTTATCTGCTACAGCTTGAGGCCATTTTTCCTAGTCTTAGAGCAATGGCTTCAAGCTGCAGCAGAGAAAATGTGCTGTGTTACTCTCCTGATGCAAGCAAGGATATCTACATTTGGACATAAGTAATTGAGTCCCTGGTTTTTAGCCTGGGAGCACCCACACTGATGAGAGTCACTTCAAACTGTAAGACTTTCACTCACTCAAATACACCCCACAAATAGAAAATACAAAATGTCAACTATCCCATGTATTTAATCGCATGGTTTTCAAGTACAATCTGTTGGTAAAATAATAGAGCAATTTGCAGTCTTTCCTTTGTAATTTTTTAATGGTGAGTATCCACATTGAGATTTCTCTCATTAAAGTCATCTGCTGGTAAATTGCTCAGTTAAGGATTTTAGTCATTTGAAATACTGAAATCACTTTGAATGAAGTAATATTCTTCTCAGACTGCGGCCATAGTCAGGAAATGTTCAAAGTCCAGTACTTCAAAAACCAATGTGATAAATATGCTGAAGGAATAACATTTATTTTCAAATATCTCATCCACAGCTGATGGTTTAAAAATTATATCAACAGCCTCATAATTTTATGCGGGTCTGGCTTTTCTGCTGCCGCATCCACTCACTGACTTCTCTGAGAAGATGATCTATGTCGTAATTATGATGCATTCTGGATTCATTTGACACTTTAACCCTTTCTGCTAATAGAAGGAATCTTGCAAACTGGCCAAGGATCTGGAAAACGTGTGTTCTTTACCCAGTTTTATCAACTGGCTCACTTTAAAACTTTTGCAAGTTACTTGGATGGGAATTTAGGGTCAACTGATTTTGGGCATCTCAGTTTTTGGCTACCCAGCTTTACACCTTGATGCTGATAATCAGAGGTTGCATACACAACTCCTGATGAAGTGAATGGAAGTGCAGTTCCTAGTCGCCTCTGAAAACTGGAACCTCCTCTATCTCATGCTGAGCATCCAAAAATTAATGTGTCTTTTAAAGTCAAGTCCTTTGCCTCGTAAAATGGGGATGACTCTTAAAGTAAAAAACTAAACACGGAAAAAGGTCACTTCTCATCCCTATGCAATTTCAGTTTTGAAAGACCACTTGTGGCTGAAGATTATATGGATAATGAACATGTTCTGCCTTATGCAGTTATCAAACTTGATGCTTATGCTCCTTGAAATAGCTGAATTAACAGGTGTTCTTGCAGTCTGCAATTATAAAATGTGTTTTCCTTCCTTATGAAACTGGTAAAATGTCCTTCATTGGAGATATGCAAGGAGAGTTTAGACATACATCTTTTGAGGATAGTCCAGATGGAGGGCATCCTACCTCAGAGCAGGCAGTTGAATTAGACAATCAATTGAGATCCTTTTCAGGGCTACATTTAATTCTGTGATAGAAGTTGATCTTTCATGCTTCAAATGGCGTGTGTAGGAATCTCGTAAAATTTAAGGGAACTTTTAAAACTTTCAAAAGCATTAAAGCCAGAGAAAGGACTGTTGTGATCATCTAATCAGACCCTTCTGTATTACCCTGACGTCTTAGGTGAAATCCTATGTCAGTCTGATTCCTGGTGAAGCCTAGTGGTGGAGAATCCACTGCTTCCCAGTAGCAAGATCCAGCATTTAATGATCCTTTATCGCAGGTCCCCAACCTGGACCCTCACCAGATGCTCTGTATGGTGCACCATGCACCATGGTTTGTATTGCTGTTTCCTTCTTCCTCTGCTTGTCCTGAGGTTATAGGATGACTGCTATAATAAAATGTCTCTTTATTCCTTTCTTCCTCCACTGCTTCATTGGTCTCTGTGAGCCCTTCTGAATAACCCTCTGTCAGGTCATTCCATGATCTGCCTTGTCAAGTCTTTGCAGTCCCTCATCCAGTGATTGGTACTTCTCTTCCTGCTGCGAGTTCAGACCCAACGAGTGGTTTCTCCCAGGGTGGATTTGATTGAAATCAAATTGATTTAAATTGTGATTTTAAATCACTGGTCAGGAAGCCTTGTTTTAATCATTGTTTTCTACAAAAAGTGAATGCTTGTTGTTTGATATAACTTTATATATATCATTCACAACTCAGAGAGAGGGGTATGTTTCATTTTTAGAGGGTACACATGCATTTTAAAGCAGTGATTTATTTTGATGTTTTTTTCAGATTAATTTTGCAGCTACATCAGAAAAGTGAATTAGGGTTTGGTTATTTTATTGGCTAAAGCAAATTTGAAGCAGATACTTGGGAAGTCATTGGGAAGTGAACTAGGATCAGATCTTTACAGTGTGCAGCTAAAAGCTTGAGCAAAAAGTATTTGATTTTCAATTAGATAGTAAGTATAGAAATTGCTGGAGAAGGGAGGGAGTACAGACACTAGAAAACAACTACCAGATAGCAGCATCTTTATAAAGTAGCTGGGTTTGCTCTGCATCTGAGTTGCACATCAACTGGATGTGACAGTCATGGTTCTTGAATAGCAGATCTGCCAAGAGTGCTAATGAAAATACTCCATTATTCCTCAGTCGGAATTGTTTTCAATTTTTCAGCTGGACAGCAGTCTATCAATCCTCTACTAGCATCTCCTAGTAAAGATATTGGGTCTTTAAAAAAATTACTAAGAGTAAAAGTTACACCCATTTAAAGTTACCTCCTTAATGAAGAGGAGTCAGATGAACCTACCCTTATTTGTGGCTTTAATTCCAGGGTTGTCTCATGTTTTTGTTCCCTTGGATCTTCAGCTTTCCTGATGCCTTTCTTGTTTTCCCTTAGCCCTCCACTCCAGTATTTGGATTAATCTGAACACTGGAATAAGAAGCAGCACAAATAATATTGAACTGAACCAAAGACTCAGCTTCTCTGTGTAACACTTTCTATGTGTATATTTTCTGGTTTCATTTGCTGAGTGTGTGTCTGGAAAGAAAACTATAAATAGGGAAAGTGGTTTTTGTTTCCCCCCCTCCTTTACTATATGTCCCCTTGAGCAAAATGAATACCACCTGTTGGATTTTAGTTGCCTTATATGGCCATGAAATCCTCATGAGCATATTTCGCATTCTTAGGCACTCTGTATTAGTCTTCCGCACATCTTTGTGTGTCTACATATAACCTAACACCCGGGCCACAAGGCAAAGCAGTCGAAACCATAGACACAAATAAGGAAGAATATAGACCTTAGGAAATATAATCTCTATGCAGCCTTTTATTGGTATATTGCCAGATGTAAAAACTTGATGACAAGTGGTCAAAGCTGGCATTTTTGGTCATGTCAAGATGGGCATTGGAATAAAAGACAACCATGGTTAAAAATAGATAGTGCTTCCTTCCTACATTTGAGACAGTTTGTCTTTCACATGCTGACGTGCGTCTACTGTCTCTTCTTGCTGGAGAAGAGTACCGATAACAGCATCTGGTAGTGTGGCAGCCAAAATGTAAACGGGCAAATCAGTTTGGCAATTTGTGAATATCTTTCTTCTGAAGGAATAGGTCATGCACCAAGGCTGCATTTGGGGAGGTTTTGAAGAAAACTGTAATTTTATGGAATAAAGTGTACAGATGTCTGCACAAACAACCCTGTAGCTGGTGGAAGACCCAAAATAAGTTGGCTTTTGGCACACAATAAATTAAAGGCTTAATATGGGAGTGTTGAATTGAACATAGACTATTTTATTCAGTAGTAGAATTAAATTCCTAAATCTTATTTTTTTTATTATCATAACAAAAGCTTAATTAGATATAGGGTTTGCAGCATCTTAATCTCTGCTGAATTTTGTTACGTGTCTGAGGTAACGATTAGCATTCAAGTCCAATACTAATTCTGAGACTTTAATTAAAGGAGCATTTCTTTGCATAATTGATCCCTTATCCTGTGCAGGCTTGTTAGAGTCCTTTAGTGACCATGTCTGGTGATAGTATTTTTATTATAATAAAAATCTAACACAGTTGTTTGCTTGGGCATCTTACTTTCTATTAAATATTGCAATAAAGCATAACAGCAGTTATAGCAAGTACTATCTGGGTGCTCTCGTTAGAACTACTCCGAAATTTGTCAGTAGTGATTTCAGACAGAAAATTCTGATTCATCGAAATGTTTTGTGCCGCTTTCAAGTAAGGAGTTCTCTGGTTTAGGGTAGGATTTCTGGCTGGGAGACATACAGATAGACCCACCTGGGTGCACGTTGAAGGGTCAGTCAGGG
The DNA here is from genome assembly GCF_000455745.1 of Alligator sinensis. NCBI lineage: Eukaryota > Metazoa > Chordata > Crocodylia > Alligatoridae > Alligator > Alligator sinensis. The sequence continues at coordinate 2,654,599 of NW_005842018.1, read as the reverse complement.
AATTTATGGGGGCTGAAATGGAGCAGGTGCTGAGGTGGTTGGCCCAGCACCAGGCTGTGGTCAATGAGCAAGCTCAAAAATAGGAGACCGAGACTGAAGATACGATGCCCCTCCAATTTCACCAGGCAGAGACTTCACAAATTAGTGCTGGAAAACCAAAACATGATAGCAAGTGCATCTGCCAGCAACATAGGGAGGAGAGGTGGGCTTGCTTTTGCTAGGGGTTGTGTGCACGACGAACAAAGATGACCCGGAAGCATTTATAAAAGTGTTTAAGCGAATTTATAAAAGGGTTCGATGAAACAGACTGGCAGCAGTTCTGGAAAAAGAAGGGTGCTGAAGCCCTCGGTCCCTGCCAGTTGGCACAGTGGCTCAGATGCAAGGCCACCGGCTGGCTCTGGAGGAGCTGTTAGAGCAGGTAGTGCTACAACAGTTAGTCTGGGACCTGGAGGATGGAGTGAAGGGCTGGGGGAAAAGACATCAGCCTCTAACTAGAGGAAGATGTAAAATTAGCAGAAGATTATTCTGCAGCAAGGAAGGGACCAGGGCAAGGGCAAGAGAAAAGGGAAGGGGACCTAGAGAGCCGGAGTGAGTGCAGGTCTGCCCAGCTACCCAGGGTGTCACGGCCACCCTTGGGGCCAGGCATTTACTACATCCTTTCATGCAGGATGCTGAAATGTCTTCTGATAACTGTAACACTTACCCTGGGATAAACTTACCAGATGAGAAGCTGATAAAACTCACCAGTAAGCAAATAAGAGTGAAAGGTAGAATTTGTGTTGGGCAGATGACTTTGAAAACTAATAGAGTCAAAGTAGAGATAAGAGAGAATAATAGGACAATGTGCTGAGCATCTGAGACATTTGTGTACAAATGCTAGGAATATGGGAAATAAGTTCAAGTCAGACTACTCAACCCAAATGGTGACTTAATCAGCATTAAAAGATGGGACTGGCATATTGTTATTGAAAGGCCTGGTGTTTTCAGGAAGAACAGGCCTGAAGATATGGAGAACGGGGGAAGTGGTTGCACTGTACATTAGGAACGTATGTACTTGGAAGGTCAAGAAGAGGTGCAGCTGGTCTGTTTGTACGTCTCCAAGCAGAGGTGGAATTAGCCGTGTTAGTCTGAAGTCAAGTAAAAGGCAGAGTAGATCCTGCCTTCTACTTGACTTCATGCTAACATGACTTAACTATGTCTCTCTGCTCATGGAGGGCAACTCTTAGCCAAATGAAATGGGCTGCAGTCAATCTACACAAGATCTATCAGGTGCAAATCTACCCTGCTATATACTTGAATATCTGCGAGTGCAAATAAGAATAGGGAGACTGTCATGCTAGGGTCCACTATAAACCAGGGCAGAGGAGATGGATGAGGCTTTTTCTGAGCAACCACAAGAAGCATCCAAGGACCAGAAACTGCTCGTAATGTGAACTCCTTGTTGCCCAGACATGGGCTGGAAAAGCAGTGGAGCTGAACCCAGATAGTTCATCAAGATCTTGCAGTCCGGTGGGGACAATTATTATTTTCCCAGAACATCGAGGAACTTAGTAGGGGGCAGCAGCTATTTTAGACTTGACTCTGTTTAACAGGAACTGGCTGGGAATCAAAAGGTGGAAGGTAAGTTGGGGTGTAAGTGATCATAAAATTACACTGTGCACTCTCAGAAGAAAATAAGCTGAAGGTACTCAAATAAGGAATAGTCTTAAAAAAAACAAACTCCAGACTTCAGTAAACTCAGAAAACTGGTAGGAAGAGTCTGTTGGTAAGAGAATCTAAGGGACAAAGGAGGGCAGGAGAGCTGGCAGTTGTTGATGCATGTCAGTGTTGTTATCTCCTCCATTACTGCTGGTCGGGTTGGGTATTACTGGTCACGGTGGGCTCCTTCCATTTGAATGGTTTGTGCATGCTGTCACAATTCAGTCGCGATGCTGTGTCCCTAACAAGTTCACTAGTCCAAGAAAGAGAGCGTAGAGTTTGGTTCGTAGTAACAAAAACAGTCAAATTTATTGTCACCAAACCTAGATGCTAGCATCTGTGACCAACTGATCCACGGTGTCAGCTGGGTCTTTTGCAGGCATGAACATAACCCCAAAGGCCAGTACAAAGCATTAAGCGTTCCCAAGCATCTTTTTATACACTGATCACAACAACTTTGTGTTTACAAGAGGTGCAGCAGTTTTCCCCCGTTACTAAAAGGGTTTTAGGTGATGACATCCACATCCTACTTCTTACCAAGAAGTGCAACAAGATGCAGACACCTGTGGCCAGGTCACTCTGACCTTTGGTTTTTGTGTTCAATACTGGTGGCATCAATTCACTCTCTCTCTGTTGCTCTTGGGAGCTGAGAACTAACGACTGACTTTTCCAGCCCTTTCACGCAAGCTGTGTGTGCTATGCCTGGTTTTGTGCTCATTGGTGCCTACTTCAATTCATCCGTATATATACATATATTTGTATATGTGCTGACTAGTGTTAGCGAAGCCTGCAATCATTACTGGAAAAAAATTACTAATGTCTTGGTGTCAATCTGTCCTGATGTGAAGAAGACAGAGGAAGCGCAATAAGAGACCAATGTGGCTGCATTAGGAGCCTCTTTAAAGATGTGAAAATCAAAAAGAAGTACAATTGTATAAAAAATGCAAAGAGTTTCACATAATTGATGAGCTTCAAGAAATAGCCCAGGCTCCACGGGGTCAATTCAAATGGTTAAGGTGTTACCATTAGCAAAGATAACAAGAAACCATTCTTTAAAAGCATGAGAAGTAAGAGGAAGGACAGCAAATGGCATGTGATGCAGAAGGCTGCAATATTTTGCTTTAACGATAAAGGGTTAATTATAACCAGAAACTTAACACAAATAATTTAAAACTAAAGAGTAAAAGTGCAGGCCAATTGGAAAAGAACAAATCTGAAGTAATTAATAAGTGTATGTGTGTGCCCAGCAGCAGGGCCTGAGGACATTCACCCTAGACTACTTATAGGCAGCAAAAAAACAAAAACCCAAACCCCAAAATCTCCAAACAGTTAGTGATCATTTTTGAGACTCATGGAGGATGAGGCAGGCCTATCAGACTGGAGGAGGAAGGGCTTAGACCAGTCCTGCTACCTTAAATACTCAAGAAAGTACTAGAAGAAATTATTGAACAATTACCTGGTAGACAACTACAGGACAATAAGATAAAACTTGGCCAATATGCATTTGTCAGGAAGAAATCAATCTAATTTATTTGTCTGAAAAGCTAAGTGGCTTGGTGAGCAGGGGCACTATGGGCTATATCTTGATTTTAGTAAGATTTTTAACCACCACCACATCACTCATGAACACACTCAGGGAAAATGGTCTAGATGAAATCACTGTAAGATGGGTTTGCTACCTCGTTAGATAGGGCGCAGCCGCAGAGAATAGTTTATTAATGGTTCACTGTCAAACTGGAAGGACATTTCAAGTGGGGCTTGCCAGGACCTGTCCTGTGCCCAGTTCTTTTCAGTATATTCATAAATTACTTGAATGATGGAATAAAATGCACACAAAATGTGCAGATGGCACTAAGATGAGAGAGGGCACAAGCATTTTGGAGGACAGGATCAGAAATAAAAGTGCTCTTGATGGATTGGACAAATGGCCCAAGATCAACAAAATTAATGTAAATGGAGACATGCCAAGCCCTACACCCATGAGGGAGAAATTAAATGTGCAAATACCAAATAGGCAATGCTTGGCTAGGCAGCGGCACTGCAGCACAGCATCCGGACTAATAGCAAATCGCAAAGTAAACATGAGTCAACAATGTGACGCTGTTTCCAAAATGGTAAATCTCAATCTGCGCTGTACAAACCGAAGCATCATATGCAGGAGCCAGGAGCTATTTACTGTGCTCCACTCAGCACTGGCAAGGCCTTAGCTGGACTGCTGTGTTTAATTGTGAGCACCACGTTTTAAGAAAGATCTAGACAAATTTGTTCTGTTGTGCTCTTTCCAAGGTGAATGGAAAAAGTTTGGAAATCAAGGCCTACGGTGAAAAGTTGAAGAAACGGCTTTATTTAATCAACAAAAGACTTTAGGGGAGGGTATAGTGATGGTCTCCCAATACATTTGTAAGTTCATATGATGATAAGAAGGATGGTCAGTTCTTTCCATGTTGAGGTCAGGGATAAGACACAAAAAACACTCCCCAAAAAACTAGCTTAACTTACACCAAAGTAATTCTCTCTTAAAAGGAAAAAAAAAAATCCAACTATGAGTGTAATTCAAAACTGTCAGACAACCTAGGGAGGTTATATGGAATCTCTTTAAATGAAAGTTTTAAAGAAAAGGTTATAAAACATCTGTCAGTGACAGTTAAAGTATACTTGATGCTGCCTTAGTGTAGGGAGATGCGCAATAAATGATCTTTTGAGGTCCCTTCCAGCCTTGCATTTCTATGATACTCCGGAGGTCACTACTTTGGACAGTTTCAACGTGTGGGTGAACTGAGGGCCCGTTACTGCTCGTTGCAGATGATGGGAGTTCTTTGGCACCAGCCATGTTAGGCTTGATTTAGGGAAGAGTGAGCGCGTCTATGCGGGTGCTTTAATGCACATTAGCCTTTTTTAATGTGCATTAAAGCATCACTAAAATAATGCTTTTTTAGTTAATGAGCATTAAAATAGGCTAATGTGCATTAAAGCATCACTAAAATCTCTGGATGCCTAAACACGAGCGTAGAGGCTGCTCGGACACGCTGGAAGTCCAGCATGTCGATTAATTGAATCTGCTGGAGTATGCCACAGCCAGGAGTTGCGGCAGTGCTTTAATTAGAGTAGCTCCTGGAGCCGCTCTAATTAAAGTGCCCTTCACCAAGCACGTGTAAAAGTACCCTGTGCTCTTTAGTTAATGAGCATTAGGATAGGGTAATGCGCATTTTCCTAGGACCTCACAATGAAGGGTGTTTTTACATGTGCTCCAGGAGTGGAGGGGGACGGGCAGCGCTTTAATTAGAGCAGCTCCAAGAGCCCCTCTAATTAAAGCACCCACACTTCAAAATGGCGATGTCAAACGAGGTCTAGTTAAAGCACCCCCACTGCCATTTTGAAGCACAGGAACGCTGATACACAAGATGCGGAGGCTGGCTGGAGTGCAGTAATTACTACGCTCCAGCAGACTCAATTAATCGAGTCTGCTCAGACACGCTGTAATTACAATGTGTTGGAGCAGCCTCTCAGCTTGTGTACAGGTACCCAGAGGTACTAGATTTAATGCGCTTTAACTAAAGTGTGTTAATGCACATATAGATATGCCCAATGTTTTAACCATTGGAGGCATAAAATAACAGAACAGGCCTGGTCTGAGTAGTAGGCTCGAAGAAAAACTAAACCAACTAACTAGTTTTAAGGTGATGCTCGTTGCACTTATTTGATGGGAGTACACAAAATGGCTGCTTGGAAGTGTCAGTGACCCAGGAGGTCTCTTCCAGTTCTGCATTTCTGTTTCAAAGCATTAAGGACAGTGGAAGAAGAAAAAGTTGAAAGTGGACAAAAATGCAAACTCATATGACTTGCTTCTTTTTCCTCTTCCAGACCTGGTGGGGCTTTTTGATGCCAAATGAAAGAGTAAAAAGGACAAAAAAAATTTAGGGCAGGCAACTTAAAACAGTTGCTTTGATCTAATGCCCCAGTTTGATGCCCTTTGCCTGAGGAATCCCACTGAAGTGAATAGGACCACTTTGTGGCATTATTCAAGTTTGTGGATCAGCTCTAAACAACATGAACAAAACCACAAAGTGAAGTAGCATGGGGGTAGAAAGGTTTACAAAGGGCTACGATGTGAGAAGGGTTTCTCCCACAGATCATTTGTGGCAACTAGTGTCTTGGCCATGTTGCATACTTCTTTTACATTATTGTTTTGGTAGATGATTTCTAGCCCTGTTCAACATTAGGTGGTTTTGAACAGCCTCTGGGTAAAATGAATGAAGAGAAGGGGATTAGCTGATGCAGAAAAGCAGCAATGACGTTCCAATTGCATAAAGCAACATGACTACAGGAACAAAAATGACCTGGGAAAAGATTCCAGGAGACCAAGCGTGGTTTATGAGGTATGAACAGAGCAAAGGAAAATGAAGGAGCCATCAAGGACACAGTTGGTTATTTATGGCAAGGAAGGTAGGTAGTGAGAGAGCCTTTTCCCCCATAGGAAAGTTTTTTTTATGAAACCCACCTCTACAAACCAGAACCACTGCTGTTTTGATCACCATTGTGAGATATATAAATATAGATCTACTACAATATATATATCTCACAATGGTGATCAAAACAGCAGCGGTTCCAATTTGTAGAGATGGGCTGCGTAAAAAGCTTTCCTATGAGGGAAAAGGCTCTCTGAATACCTACCTGCTTTGCCATAAATAAGCAACTGTGTGCTTGATGACTCCTCCAAATATATATATATATATATATATATATGAAGTGAGGTAATGGTGTCTCAGTCTCGTGCCTGGAGTCTGTATCATACTTCACACACACATCAGCAAAGGACAAGAACTGAAGCAACCATCAAGACTTACCTACTTGTTACCACCGTTGGTTTGGGCCGTGGTGGAGTTGTAGACCACTGGTGGGAAACAGTGAAACTGTCTTGCTGTTACCTATTGCTATGAATGAAAAAAGGCATAATTCTCCAGAGCTCTTAAATCTGCATTAAAATCATTAGGGCCTGATTTGGACCAAGATGGAGCACCCTCGGTTCCAGACTAGGAAAGGTACTTGGGTACAATTTTCCAAAATAGGCTGCCCTAACCTGGGCACGTCTACACGTGCACTCCACTGCACGGTTGGTGCTGCAGTCATTTAGTAAGTACGCAGTCCCGGCGGCGTGCAAGTCGTTTCTGACCCTACTGCGCAGTACCAGCAGCATCACAGTTAGTGCCCACCGATGCTATGCCCGCTGATGTAGCATTTCGTGTAGATGGACCCACT
>NW_005842018.1:2635977-2647614 GCF_000455745.1 Alligator sinensis | reverse complement strand
GAAATGTCATAAACATCCTGTCTATACTTGTGTTTAAAACAGGCCAGGGGGCATGTACCTTCTCCTTCCTGGACCTGGCTACGGCGACCACCTCTGTTTCTCTCGCTCTGATAATATCTTATCCTAGTCCTAACCCTTTGGCCAACCTGAATTCTCCAGGGTCAACAAAGGAAAACCATGACACTGGTGTGTGCATTTACAGTGGGCGTTGTCTCCCTGCTCATTCCCTGGGCATAGGAGGTCTTGCTCACCCATTCTCTTGCTCTGCAGTCTTTCCATTTGAAGGAATGCAATTTATTGCTCTGGCCAGTTTTTTTTTGCATTCAATTTGAGCCCAAAGAAAGCAAGAACATGGCAACAGTCCTGGAGTGAAATCTTGGCCACAAAGAAGTTGATGGGAGTTTTGCCATCGCCTTAAACTAAGCCAGGATCTCACCTCCATTGTTCTTTTTCCTGTACAATTTTTCCTTTCCAGAAACACATTTTCCACAAGTATTGTAAAACCCTGGCAAAAATGAACAGCACGTAGTTACTCATAGCAACCACTGCACTTACTGCAGAAGATAAGACTGCCTTTGTGCTAGCTAATGGTTTAATGAAGAGACCCTAACCTATCATCATTTATATTTATGTCTTCCTGCCAAATGGATGTTATTTCTTTCCAGGAGACAAGCTTGTAGGTGGATGAGGTGAGTAAAAAGGTCTTGAGTTTAAAGTCCTCTTGCTTGAAGCACTCTCGTACCGAAAGAGAGGATTTGATGGTGTTCAGGGCCTGTTGTAAACGCATCCCGGAAGGGGAGAAAACCCCGGACTTTACAAAACTTCACAAGATTTTTTGAAAACTTCAACAACATTTAAAAACTAAAATCAGTGGGTTGAAAAACCTGGAACGTTTCCAGTAAATTTTTAATTGTCATTTTTCCCTATGAAGCAAACATTAAAATTGGTTAAATATCAAGCATCTGTAGCTGCAGAGCCTTCTTATTAATTGGGCTTTTAATATGTCTGCTTCTGAGTTTACACTGTAATAATTGAACCTGTGACTCTTTTAGTGATCTCAGGAGTTTTTTTACTGAGCTTTAAATATGCTTTAAACAACATGGATGGTACCTGATGCTCTTAAACCTGTGAAGGAACGAGACTTCCTTTCTCTCTGTTCCCTGCTTTTCCCTCTGGCTCCAGAGTAGGACATTTTACAATAAATGTGTACGGTGTCTACAGGGTGCACCACACACCTAGACCTCAATGACTTCAGCTCTTCCAACAGAGCTCTTTAGTACTGGAGCTAAACAAAAGATTGGAAAGAATTGCTCAAGAGGACTTAAACTACAAAAGCCGGGCACGTACTATCAGCCTGGCTGGTCTCCTTCTCAGGCTGTTTAAATACAACTGCTCAGTCCACTGTGGAAATAATGCAGTCCAAGGTTCGTCTAGGCACGTGATTGTTAGTTCTCCTGAATGTCCCTTTCCTGAGCAAGAGATCACCTGATTCCTTTAAGAAGCAGTATGGGTGAGACCCAATGACGTAGACCAGGGATCCACATCCTTTTAGGAGCAGTGGGCTGAAATAGTACAGCCTGCTCTGAAGAAGACTGCCACTGCTTCCCCGGCTTTGCTTGCGACCCGACCGCCACTGCTTCCCCTGCCGGTCACTTTTCCTGCTGCTCAATCCCCATCACAGCCTGATTGCTGCCAACATCCCGGCTTCACAGACCAGAGGGAACCCCTTGTCAGGCCGGACCCAGTCTGGACACTGAACCCTGATTGCACATTTACAATTGAGGTGCTGCGGTGCCTAATTTCTAGCCGGGCAGCTTCCAGCTGAGCCTGAGCTGCAGGCAGAGAGCAGGAGGCTGAGGAGAAGCAGCGGCAAACGTGTGCGAGCTGTTCCAAGTTGCTTGGCCCCTGCATGGGTGCAAGGCAAACACCCCTCATGGCTGATGCAACCCCAAAGCTACCCAGCCTGTGCCTCACTGGAGCCAAGTTGTTCTGGCCCACAGCTTGCAAAGATTATTGGCCCTTAATCTGGTATCTAGGATACTTGCCCTGGACATGGGACACTTGGTTTCAGTTTTCTCCCTAGCCTATATGTGGTCCAGCCAGCTTCTCCTGCCTCCCAGGAAAGTGTCTGCCACTGTTTCTACTTCTAGGAAATTGTTTATAGATCCTGAAAGCAAAGACCAGAGCCCAGCCCTCCTGAGTCACTGGGCTATAGAGTAAGGCTCCCTGTTGCAAACTCTCTTCCTAGGTCCATACGTTTTGCATTCCTTTTCATGCAATCGTATCACTTCAGCCAGAAAGATGAAGAGTGCATTCCCACCGCCCTGCTAGCAGTGGGCTTGAAACTCCTTAAGAGGTAGGGAGGAGTTGAACCCTTATTTCCCACTTCCTGGACAAACCATATAAAAGTTGAGTGGTGGCTGTTTTACCTCCTCCACCCATATTTACAAAACGATGAAGCTGCCATGGCATTTGTGGAGGGGCCTGATTCTTTCTCTGGGGCACTCTCACAGTTCACCGATCTCACTGAGCCCCTTAGGAGGTGGGCATTACTTTGCCTTCTTTCCCGATCTCAGTGGGGCTTAGCAAGGGGATTTTTGGGCTGAACATAGAGGTATCTGGTGAATTTTAGATGTTTCCAAGGTTAGGTGACTGATGAATGGTGGTCTTTGGTTTTGCCTAAGGGCCACTTAAAATCCTGCTTTAGGTGCCTCAAGTCCTTTTTGGATCTGAATCTTAGGACCCTTCTACATGTGCAAGTAAAGGTGTGACTGGATGTAATACATGATCCACACAGTTGCGCCTCCTGCCACACTGCATGTACATGGCAGGAGGCTCAATTGTGGGATTGTGCATTAGATCCAATCACGCTTTATTGTCGGTGTAGGAAGAGCCCGATCCTGGGCTCCTCCTGCATTGGCAAGAAGCAGGCACCTCTGGCTGGGAGCTCCTAGCTGTGGGGCCCATGCACACCCAGGACCAAAGAGCCCCATGTGGGTCCAGGACTTTCATGCACCCCTCAAGCTTTGGGGATGATGGTAGCCACGATCCCCAGGGCTTGGGGGTTGCATCCCTGTGGCTGGGAGCCCTGTCACTCTGCTACACATGCAAATGAAAACTCAATAGCAACCAGCTATAAAGTTAATACACATTTTTGAGATCTAACTTCATAGCTGGTTGGAGCTTATCATGTGGTAGCTACTTTGCAGGTGGAGCTGGTCTCAAGCTGATTGCACAATACTTGTAAGGTGTAGAGGGAGCCTTAATTCCTTCACATCAGTGATCTTGTTTTAATACTGAGAGTAAGACAACTCTCCTTTTACGTCAGGCACATGGCTGCAGATGCCATTTACATACCTCACTTCTTCACTGTGGAAGCCTGCCTTCTTCCTGAACTTTGAAGTATTTTTACTGATCTGGGGTGCTAACAAGCTAGGCAGCCGGAGGCTTTGGCGTGTTGAGAGATGAAGCCTGGGATGACTTCATGGCTGTGGAACTCTCTTTAAAAATAACATTGGGAAAAAAATAATCCTGGAATAAATTAACTTGAGTTATGCTAAGTACCTGAAACCGCTACTTCTAAACTCCCGTCTTTCTCTGTCTATAAAGGCTGTGACTTAAATGTGCTTCTGTTGGAAAAGGCACTTCACGCCTTCTGGGGATCTTTGGCACCCAGGAATCATGCAACTTCTTTCCTCTGTTTTTCTTCTTTTTAAACTTTCATCAGTTAGGACGTGTTCACAAGTGACATTTCCTGGGGGGGAGGGGGGCGGGATTTGACCTCTCCTCCCCACTCCCATGCTAGATATCCTAGAGTAAAATATAGCCTGTGAGATGGATCTGGCCCACCAGGCAATTTCATTTGGCCGTTGGCGGGCACCTACCAACGAAATGTACCCTACCCAGCCCCCATGCCTCACTCCTACCCTCATGGGTGGAAGGGCCTGGTCCAGCCAGCACGCAGCTTTGGGGTGGCGATGAGCGCAGCCACGCTGGCCTGCCTGTATCATGCAGGGCTCCGCACGGTGCACGTGCAGCTCCATGCCACTGGGGGAAGCCCCGGGCACTGGAGCCAGCGGCCTCCCCACTGCCTGCTGTGTAGGTCCCAGGACTCTGCCAGGCAGCAAGCGGCAGGGCATAGAAAATAGGAGAGAGATGCACATTTGTGTCTCAGTATTGTGCACGCCCATCTTCCAAATCCAGGCCTATTGAAGTTGCATCCTTCTCTCTGACTTGTGTGTATGTGTGGGTGGGTGGGTGTCTGTGTGCACAGGAAAGCGCAGTTCAAGGGCATAATGTTTTTCAAAGTTTTCCACGAGACTCAGCCAGCTTGTTAAACAAGATAATCCTAGCTGCATTCTTCTTACAAATGTTTCCGTTCAGAGATCCTGTACTGTGGCTTCTAATTAAAGGCCAGAGCCTCAATTCACACACATGTCCTTCACTCATGTGGCCAGCTTCTTCCTTAAATTAAACAAGTGAACAATACTCATAAAGAGCGTGTTAGACATGAACAAACACTGCATATTTACAAAAGGGAGAGCAAGTCAACTGCTGTTATGACACTTGATTGCCTATAATTTTAAACTGCACTGTACAGACTTCGCGTTTCTTTTAGTTCTTGGGGTGGTTTTGTTAATAAATCCACCAGATCCATTTAACAGCCAGATTCATGGGATGTGTCGCTATCAGTGTTTAATTGTACGGTTTGCCCCAAAACGTTTGTAACTGCAATCAGTTGTAGGACTGGCATGTGCCTAACTCAGGCCCCAAAGAAGATCAATAGTGAAGAGCACGTTTTGCTTGTCAGATTTCAACACGCTTTGTGAGTTTGAAATTCAGCTTAATCCCATAGGTTATTAGCTTCATATATGATTTAGGAGCAGCTCTGCAGCAGAAAGAGAAGAGGGGGGGCGGAAAACTAATTCAAATGGAAAAAAAACTGGAAAGATGGGAATAAAGCAAAGGAGAATGCAAAACCAGTGTCCTCATTCTCAAAAATGTACATCTCTGCTTAGGTTGATGTCTGCGTATTAGTTGACATCTTGGCCTCTTAAAGTCAATGGCAACACGCCCAGTGAAAATACCCCCAAACTTTGAGCAGACCCAGGCACTTTGACAAGACTAGCTGTGGTGGGAAAGCGAAGCAGCCAAGTAAGTCTTTCTGAGACTGGACTCCAGTTATAGAGAAGTTAAAAAAAGCAGACAAGGAACTGGTGGAGGAAGGAAAGGAGATAAGAAGCTGTTCTTGCTTTGTTTTATGTGTGCTGTTTTCCACGAATACTTTGTGTGTGTTTCCTGGGTGCACCTTTCCATAAAAAAACCCCATTTTGTTTGTTAAATGTGATCATCCTGAGAAAACCAGGAGGAACATCTCTTGGCACTGTCCACCCATCGGTAGTTTGAAAGCTTTTCTAAACCCCCCGACTTCTGCAAGGTTCAGTAGTGAGTGTCCTAAAGTGATGCTGAATCCCATACAGGTCGGTTGTGATGCTCAGATGCATTTGTCTGGAATAGCTAACAGGGTTTTCCACAAGATGGCACCATCCATTCTGTCGACTTCCCGAGCTGATTGGTCCTTTCATGTGAAGGAAAAATGCTACCGCTCCATAAACTTTGTAGAGTTTTTTGTGTTTTTTTTTAATAATATACCCCAAAAGTTATTCACAGCATTTTCTACCACATTCTTATTTTTATTAAACCTAGAAACAAATGTCAGTCTGACCCAAGTATAGATGGGCTATAACTTGACAGAGTGATGCCAGAGATGACTTAGGTTCCTATCGTGTAATGTCACATTTGATTAGGCGAATTCAGCAAAACTCTGCTTTTAAAAATGAAAAGGCAAATCTTGCACTGGATGGTGAAGTGGGGAGGAGGAGAAGGAGCCAAGCCAGGCTGTCGTGATGAAGTCTGCATAAGTAATCAAATAGATGCTGTCCATATGATCTGCGCTGGACGAGCTGCCAAAGAACATCGCAGGAGCCTGCAAAGGAGAGGAGCTCGACAGCCCGTTTTGCTTTCTGAGCAGTGGCAGTGGGTGACCCTAGTCCACATGCAAGCTGGCTGGGACCGAGCATGTAACCTGTGTGCCCTAAGGGGGTCATGATGCCGGGCTGCTGTGGAATCACTTGGTCCACTTCCTTGCACCTTGGTGTTTGTTTTCACTCCCGAGTTAACTCGGTTTTGCCCCAATTCTTCACCTGCCTACACAGTAAACCTCCCTCGTGCTAGTGAGAAGCAGCCTAGAGTAGGCTAGAGGCTGCAGCTTCCCTACCTGGTGCCCGGAGCAAGTGGGACCCTGGGGAAGCCGGCGGCAGTGGCAGTGGCAGCAGCAGCCCTGCCCCAAAGCTGCGTGCTGGCTGGTCCGAGCCCTCCCACCCGTGAGACACGTGGGCTGGGTGGAGTACAATTCATTGGTGGGCGCCCGCGGGCCAAATGAAATAGCCTGATGGGCCAGATCTGGCCTGTGGGCCATATTTTGCCTGGCCTTGCTCTAGCATGTCCCCAAAACAGCGTAGCAAGCTAGCATGGGAGTGGGGAAGAGAGGTCAAATTGCCTCTGGCTGGTCTGACACTGCCGGCTAAAACACTTGCCTTGCTTTCACTTGGGCTGGTTACCTGTTCTCTCTGCTGCCGGCTGAGCTGAATGCTGATGGTCCCCCAGTGCCGTCTGGCAGTTCCTCCTGTGTGCCTGTAAGGAGAGACTAGCTCCCCCATAATTCATAGGCAAGAGACCCAGAGCAGCTCGGTTTGCTGCAGCCCAAGAAACTATGGGCCGTGCCTCCCCATCCTAGTGACAGGCAGGGGAGTGCTGCACCAGTGTGGACACAGCAACTTGGGCAGGGCTCTACAGTGTGGCTGCTCACCCCCGAGCTTAGCTCTCCTGTCTGCTGCTTCCCCCAGAGGTCTCTGCGCTGAATACGGTCCTTCAGGAGAGCCTTCTAGCCTAACAAACCCTTCCGGGGGCTTTCAAATACGGGGGCATGCACCCCCAGACTGCTCTTGTTGACACCATGTCATTTCCCACACAAGCAAAGAGCAGCAAGCGTCTTGCTGACACAATGGGCATGTAATCCTTTAGCCCAGGTTAGGCCCATCCCCAAAGCCAATTGGGGAAGCAGAGAGTTGCACTGAGGAGTTTCTGAGCAGGTGCCTATTTTAAACTTTATGCTGCTTTAAAACATTAATCCTTGCTGTTTTAGCCCCCAAAGCACAGAGCTTGCTTGACCTCCCTTGCTGCTTCCCACCTTGACTCTTCTCCTTCCAAAGATCCATTTCCATCCTTCAGGCAGTTGCTTTGCTAAACCATAGCTAACCCATAGTTAAACCAGCATCAATCATAGCTCATTAAGAAGGCCAATTTGTCAAAGGAGACACAAAAGCTAATGTTCCTTGTGAAAAGTCATGAAGCTGGAAGTGCTGGAGAAGGAGGCCATACAGGGCCACCATGAGTACTTGGCGATGGGCTGGAGATAGAAGCCAATTTGCACCTGTCTCGTGGCTTAGCAGGGAACTCTTCAGTGAGCTAAAACACAAACAGGAAGCTTACAAGAAGTGGAAGCTTGGACAGATGACTAGAGAGGAGTATAAGCATATTGCTCAGGCATGCAGGGATGAAATGAGGAAGGCCAAAATGCAACTGGAGTTTTAGCTAGCAAGGGTTGTGAAGGGTAATTAGAAGCATTTCCATAAGTATGTTAGTAACAAAAGGAAGGTCAGGGAAAGTGTAGGTCCCATACCGAATAGGAGAGGCAACCCTAGTGACAGATGATGAGGAAAAGGCTGAAGTACTCAGTGCCTTTTTCACAGGCAAGGTCAGGTCCCAGACTACTGCACTGGGCTGCACAGTTTTGGGAGCTGGTGAGCAGCCTTCAGTGGTGAAAGAACAGGTTAGGGACTATTTAGAAAAGCTGGATGTGTACGAATCCATGGGGCCAGATGCAATGCATCTGAGGGTGCTGAGAGACGTGGCTGATGTGATTGCAGAGCCGCTGGCCATTATCTTTGAAAACTCATGGTGATCAGGGGAGGTCCCAGATAATTGGAAAAGGGCAAATATAGTGCTCATCTTTAAGAAAGAGAAAAAAAGAAGGATCCAGGAAACTACAGGCCAGTCAGCCTCACCTAAGCCCCTAGAAAAAATCACGGAGCAGATCCTCAAGGAATCCATTTCTAAGCACTTGGAGGAGAAGAAAGTGATCAGGAACAGTCAGCATGGGTTCACCAAGGGCAAGTCATTCCTGACCACCCGGATTGCTTTCTACAATGAAATGATTGGCTCTGTGGATGTGGGGAAAGCAGTGGACATGATATGCCTTGACTTTAGCAAGGCATTTGACACCATCTCCCACAGGATTCTTGCAAGCAAGCTGAGGAAGGTTGGATGAATGGACTGTAAGGTGGATAGAAAGATGGATGGATCATTGGGCTCTGTGGGTAGTGGCCAACGGCTCAAGGTCTAGTTGGCAGCTAGTATCAAACGGAGTGTCCCAAGGGTTGGTCCTGGAGCCAGTTTTGTTCCATATCTTCATCAACAATCTGGAAGATGGGATGGAGTGCACCTTCAGCAAGTTCACTGATGATGACACCAAGATGGGGGGTGTAGTAAATATGCTGGAGGGTAGGGCTGGGATTCAGAGTGACCTAGACAAATGGAGGATTGGGCAAATAGGAATCTCATGAGGTTCAACAAGGACAAGTGCAAAGTCCTGCACTTAAGACAAAACAATCTTATGCACCAGTACAGGCTTGGAACCAACTGGCTAAGCAGCAGCTCTGCAGAAAAATACCTGGTTACAGTGCACAATAAGCTGGATATGAGTCAAAAGTGTACCCTTGTTGCCTAACAGCATACTGGGCTGCATTAGTAGGAGCATTGTCAGCAGATTGAGGGAAGTAATTATTCCCCTCTATTCTGCACTGGTGAAGCCACATCTGGAGTCCTGTGTCCAGTTTTGGGCCCCCCGCTGTAGAAAAAATGTGGCCAAGTAGGAGAGAGTTTAGCAGAGGGCAACAAAAATGGTTAGGGGGCTGGGGCACATGACTTAAGAGGCAAGGCTGAGGGAACTGGGTTTATTTAGTCTGCAGAAGAGAAGACTGAGGGGAGAATTTATAACAGCCTTCAAGTACCTGCAGGGGGTTACAAAGAGGATGGAGCTAGACTGTTCTCAGTGGTGACAAATGATAGAACAAGAGCCATGGCCTCAAGTTGCAGCAAGGAAGGTTTAGGTTGGATATTAGGAAAAACTTTCTCACTAGAAGCGTGGTAAAACACTGGAATGGGTTCCCTAGAGAGGTGGTAGAATCTCCATCCTTGGAGGTTTCTAATGCCTGGTCTTAAAACACCCTGGCTGGGATGACCTAGTTGGGGATAGTTCTGCTTTAAGCAGGGGGTTGGATTAGATGAGCTCCTGAGGTCCCTTCAAACCTTAATTTTCTATGTTTCTATACAATGGGATCCAGCAGCTCAGAAATGTAATTCTGGTTCTGCCACCACCTTTCTGTGTGTCCTTGGATAAGTTACATGACCTTTTTGTGTCTTGGTTTTCCTATCACTGGTCAGGAGAGAGCCAAAGAAAACAACTATTCAAGGAATGTTTAATTCCATGGACAAGGGTAGGCATCATTGGTTGAGCAATGAGCATATTCCAGGGAGAGGGAGAGCTACCTGAATGGAGCAATCTGCATTCCAATGGAGGGTGAAGGGCAGGAGTAATATTCTCAGTTGAACACTAGATGGAACAACCAAGAGGTCATTAAACTAGAAGCTCTGCAGGAGATTGCTGAGAAGGTAAATGCAGTGCAATCTCAAACTCTGCTGTCATTTACAAATTGAGCCAGTGTGTCAAACAACACAAGGAACATTTTTTTCCAGTTGCTTATATAATAAAGCTAGACGTCCGGGTAACAAGAAAGAGAAATTTGTAAATTCTCTCTTAAGAGGAAATTTTATGTAACTGGTATTACTGCATAATTCACATGCTAGAAGCATCAGAATCTCTGGTAACAACCTGACCAGAATGGACAGTGCAGGTAAAAGATGTGAGAGTAGTGATGATACTGCCTAATGAATTGCCACCTGTTGTTTTAGAGCAGAGGTGTCCAACCTTTTTGAATGTGGCGCCAGATCATGAACTTTTTATCACCCAGTGGGCTGGCGAGCCATATTCAAAGACCTCATAGGAAGCGGTATCACATCACCCCCCCAGAAACGAAAGTACAGTGTTTACTTGCATTTCCCGTTGCAGCACCTCGGGCCTCAGAAAACGGCTTGGAGGGCCACATGGTGGCCCACAGGCTGTATGTTGGACAAGCCTGTTTTAGAGTAATGGGGCTCATGTACACGCCACAATTTTTGCCCTTCCATGCACTACAACTGCGTGTCTGTTTGCCCGAGTGGGATTCCTGATGCTGTTAAAGTCTTTCTTGTGCATTAAACTAAAACTACTTGGCTCGGATGTAGTTCAGGTTGGCTCGCTGGGAATTAAGGCATCGCATCCATGGATTTGTTGTGTGCAAACACAAAGGCAATCAAAGACATGTAATGAGCCTCTTTGTCCACCAGATGGTGATGCAACATTTTTGTAGTTCACCCCTTTGAATTGCTTTTGCTTTCAAATTGCTTGTGCTTTTTTTTCTTGTGTGGTTTGCCAGCTCCCTGCTTCCACAGCTGCATGGCAGGGCATGGGCATAGGACAGGTGGGGGGCCCCAGGCCAGGGGGTGCAGCACTGGACCATCCCACTCTCCTGCAGCGCTGGCCAAGGACCCGGGTTAATTTGTTTGAAAACCTAGTGCGTGTAAACACAGATGCGACGCTCCAAAATAAATTTAAATGTTATAAACCTATTTAATTTAATGAGAAGTAAAACCTGTGGTGTGTACAGGCACCCCTGGCTCCCTCAGAAGTATGTGATCTGGAATGAATCTGGATCAGCATACTAATAAAGCAAGGTGATTGGGACTACAGGTGAGGGTCTGTTACAGACCATTGACCCAGACTAGATAGCAGAGTGAATTATTCCCTGAACACATGTCTGCAACGTGCGGAAAGAAAGACTGTGTGTGGGGATTGTGGTTTGAAGTGGCAATTTTGTGGATTCTTAGATAAATGGTTGCCTGCAAACGCAAAGGCCTGATTCAGTAGCCCAAGGATTGGCGCTCAGCCTGACACTGCTTAATGTGTTCATCAGTGAACTGAAAGTAAATTTAAACTCGCTGTCAATAAGATTTCAGGATGACCCAAAGCTGAGCCGAGTGCTCAGTGATGAGGATGAAATAGGCACAGTCATATGGAGTGATCTAGATCCCTGGGAAAGCTGGGCTTATTCACACAACATGTGTTTTAGTACAGCCAGATGCTGGGTTAGGTAATGAAGAGAATGCACAAGTTGCACCCTTACAGGACAGGAGGGCTACACCTTGGAAAGCCAGGACCTTGAAAATAATTAAAAGTCACAATGGACAGCTCAGTATAAATGCCCTGTTTGAGGCAATGGTTGAAAGACCTGGTGCAATTTGTGAGCTCTGTGAATGTGTTGAATCTGCATGGGTGAATCTGAAGTTAAATTGTTGAATCTGTTAATGGCAATGCATGCATAGTTTTACTTTATATTTCCAATATATTCTGTCTGCAGC
>NW_005842018.1:2609130-2635946 GCF_000455745.1 Alligator sinensis | reverse complement strand
TTTCCCATGCTTGTGGCTGGAATCATTTATTTATGAATGCCTTGGACAAGTATAATATGATCCTTGCAAAGAAGCAAGGCACCTATGTGTGGCATCAGTGAGCCTGACAGCAGAACGCTACACCCCGGTCCGAAGGCTGCCCTTTTAAAGGGATGTTGAAAAATCAGGAAAGGTGGAGAGAAGAGCCACTGAAAAGACTTGAGAGCTGGAGAGAGAATGTCTTAAAGTTAGAAACTGAAGAGCTCAATTTATTTAGATGATCAGAAAAAGTACTGGGAGATGTCTTGACTCCAGAGTCTCAATGAGGGGGGAAAGAGCTGGTATTAAAGGACTCCTAAATCTAGCAGAAAGATCTTCAGATCAAGACTGGCTGCCTACATGGAAGATATGCTTTAGCCAAATGCAAGATATTGGAATCAGTACAGGTGTAACTAGGTGAAAGTTAATGGGCAGTGACAGACAGGAGGTCAGACCCACTGCCCTTAAACCTTGTGACATTACCTCCCTTGACTTATGGAAGAATAGATGTAATGTTTTAAATCAAGCTGTTGTGTTATTAATGTAAAATCTTTGACATCTTTTCTTTTTAATGATACTGGAGAGGATGTGAGGAGCTAGCAAGAGAAAAGTCTCAGGGTTTCCAGCTTGTCACAGTAGGTTAGTATGGTCAGACTGTGACTACCCATCACTACTGAGAACTGAATGGTGGAACCTCCTCTCCGAAAGCCTCTCTGCTCCCACATGGACTAAAAGAAAGGGTCTTTCTTCGTTCATTGTTAGCCTTAGTGCTCACAGTCATGGTTAGTTTGCATCCTCTTTCTGGCCCAAAGCCAACAGAAGGCAAGATGACATACTTGGCTAACTTTATAAAAGCACTTGACCTCTAAGTACATAAAGCCCAGGCCTGTTGCAACAATTTGCCCTAGATAAGCACATTTTCCCAGAAGGTGTATAGCAGATTATATCAGACTTTGGTGACTGAATGGGATTTGTTTTGAAAATGAGACTTGCAAAGATGACGTCCTTTTCTGTTGGGAACAGCAGAGTGTGGGTTACAGCAAGGGCGGGGAAGTCAGTACTCCAGATTCTGTGAGACTGCCACCAACTTGCCCTGTGCCTCAGTTTACCCTACTGGTAGCATGAGGATGCAACAGCTTCTTAACAGAGATGCTGGGAAAATTGATTCATGCAGGTTTCTGAAGTGCTTTGGGATCACTGGGCAAAAATAATTACTCAGGACAAAATGCCAGAGTGAGTGCCCCCATAAGTTGCAGTAGTAGGAACACACTTTGCTTTGACTCATGCATCAACCTAATGCAAGGCGCGGGAAGCTACCATGGCTTGCAGTCACACAGCACGTCTGCAGCTCTAAATAGGCTCTAACGATTCTTTTTGTGAAATGACCTGCAGACAGAGAAGGCCAGTCATGTAACAACAATCAAACAGCTTGAATGTGGGACCTTTGCAAATAGAAACGCTATGTAGCGTAGTGGTCTGCGCATTGTTAGGTAGAGGTTAGAGGTGCATCTTGTTTATTTGTAAAGGCAGTCACCAGTACAATACCTAGTGTAGAAGCCATTGTACTGGCATTACTTTTCCCTTCCCTCCTTCCTTTCTGGCCAGGATTAGCTATTCCAGGATAAGCACTATCACACTGGCAGGGGAGCCATACTATTAATAGCTAGGGGTCTATTTAACTCACGGCAAGACAAAGCAATTTTCATGGCTTGATCGCAGCACGAAGAGCTGATGTCATGGGCATTTCCTGGTGGCCCCGCCTCTTCCTGATGATTGGTGGGGAGGCATATACATCACTAACGGACGGTAACTCTCAATCACGTGATCTATGGCTGCAGTGATTGTTGCGTTGTCTTTGTATTGCGGTTAGCATCGGGCTATTCTAAATGAGCATATTATATGAGCAATACACGGGGTTGGGGATTAGGTTGATTCTGTAGGACAATGCAGCCAATGCAATATTTCCTGGAGATCAAGGACAACGCCATTTTTCAGTCTCCGCGAAAACCGTGAAACTGCGAATTAAGTCAGCCCCTATTTATAGCCTAAATGGCACAACTTTTATGTCTACAGAAGGTCTAAGTTATTCAGGAACTGCTGGGTACTGAGAATCCAAAGGAGCTTTTTAAAAGATTTAGTAAAATGGGCTTTAATCAAATGGACTGTTACTCTGGCAGAGTCTGCTGCAGTTCTCCTTTAGGTACTATAAGATCATTATTTCTTATATAGTTTCTAAGATGCCTAGAAAGCTTCATGGGGTAGAGAGCGAAATATTATCCCCTACTGGATAAAAATATCTTATTTTCCTAGGTTTCAGACACACAGTTCCAGGACTCCTGGGTATATTGCATCAAAAGAAAAAGGTAGTGTTTGACATGTTTTCTACAGTGTGTTTTAATGAATGTACTAAGAGCACTGTTACTCCAGCAAAGGTTGGGGAACTTGTCATGTGTTTTTGCTGGTTTATTAAACCTAATTTGAAATCAGGACTCTCAGGGCATTTAGTGCACTGATAAAAGAAAAAAAAACCCTCTGTTCATCTTTTCAGTGGACAAGGTAGGAAACTAGCTATTAATTCATATTTTCTATTGTGCTTAAGAAAGGAGGAAAACCAATGTTTTCTTATGATTAGAAGAGCAGATTGTTATTTCTCCTGTTAGAGTGACCTTAGCCAACAGGCCACTCGACTAGAGATATATTCATTATGTCTCCTATAAAGGAAATAGTTTTCCTTGCATTTCAGGATTTGGGCGAAAAGTACAATATATTTCTCAATACAGTTCTTTCAACTGTTTCAAGTTTGGGGCACGATCCTCTGCTGACATAAATTGCAATAGCATCATCAGTGGATGTAGCCAATAAATTTACAGTGGGCATAAGTGTTTAAATCCGCAGGTCCTGATGATCTCCACCCCAGAGCACTGAAGGAACTAGCAGGGGTCACTGCGGGACCTCTGGCACAGCTCTACGAGCACTCATGGCGCTTGGGCGATGTGCCGGAGGACTGGAAAAGGGCCAATGTGGTCCCCATCTTCAAAAAAGGGAGGAAGGAGGACCCAGGAAACTATAGGCGCATGAGTCTTACCTCAGTCCTGGGGAAGCTTTTCAAAAGAATTATCCTGGCACATGTCCAGGAAGGGCCAGCAGGGGAGGTTATGCTCAGGGGCAACCAGCATGGGTTCATTAGGGGCAGGTCTTGTCAAACCAATCTGGTGGCCTTCTACGACCAGGTCACCTAGTCCTTGGATGCAGGTGTCGCAGTGGATATAGTCTTTCTGGACTTCAGGAAGGCCTTCGACATGGTCTCTCACCCCATTCTCAGTAAGAAACTAGGAGACAGTGGTGTTGATGCCTACACGGTCAGATGGGTCACTAACTGGCTGGAGGGCCGCACCCAGAGGGTGGTGGTGGACGGGTCTTATTCGACCTGGAGGGATGTGGGCAGTGGGGTTCCCCAGGGCTCGGTCCTCGGGCCTGCACTGTTCAACATCTTCATCAGTGACTTGGGCGAGGGGGTAAAAAGCACCCTGTTCAAGTTCGCAGATGACACTAAGATGTGGGGGGAAGTGGGTACGCTAGTAGGAAGGAACAGGCTGCAAGCGGATCTAGACAGGTTACAGGGGTGGGCCGAAGAGAACAGGATGGGGTTCAACACTGACAAGTGCAGAGTAATACACCTGGGGAGGAAGAACCAGAGGCACACCTACAGGCTGGGGAACTCCCTTCTCACCACTGCAGAGGCAGAAAAGGATCTTGGAGTCATCATTGATGCCACAATGAACATGGGTCGACAAAGCGGGGACGCGGTCAGGAAGGCCAACCATACCTTGTCGTATATCCACAGATGCACCTCAAGCAGGTCCAAGGAGGTGATCCTTCCCCTCCATACGGCACTGGTCAGGCCGCAGCTGGAGTACTGTGTCCAGTTCTGGGCGCCGCACTTCAGGAGGGATGTGGCCAATATGGAAAGGGTCCAAAGGAGGGCCACTGGCATGATCAGGGGACAGCAGGGCAGGCCCTACGAGGAGAGGCTGAGGGACCTGAACCTGTTCAGCCTCCAAAAGATAAGGCTGAGGGGGGACCTAGTGGCCGTTTACAAACTAGTCAAGGGGGACCAGCAGGCATTGGGAGAGTCCCTGTTCCCCCGAGCAATCCTGGGAGTTACAAGAAACAATGGACACAAGCTAGCGGAGGGTAGTTTCAGGCAAGACATTAGGAGGTACTATTTCACTGTCAGGGCGGCTAGGATCTGGAACCAACTTCCAAAAGAAGTGGTGCTGGCTCCTACCCTTGGGGGTCTTTTAAAAAAAGCCTGGATGAACATCTGGCCGGGGTCGTTTGACCCCAGTACTCTTTCCTGCCACGGCAGGGGGTCGGACTAGATGATCTCCTCAGGTCTCTTCTGACCCTATGAAACTATGAAACTAAGTCAAAGATTGCTGTGATTTTTTACTCAAAACTGATAAGAGACTTTGTGAACTAAGGAGGATGAGAGGGGCAAGCGGGGAATGAATTCCACTTTGGAGCTGATCCAGCTGATAAGCCTGCTTGCAGACCCTCTCCCCTAGCGCCGCTCCCCACTCCCAGCTCCAGTGCTGTCTGCAGGAAGGGAGCAGAGAAAAGGGAGGCAAGCCCAGCCTGCAGCTCGCTCTCCCACCCTTCTCCCCCTCCCTTCCTGCAGACAGCACTGGGGACAGGGGTCAAACTGGAGCATCTTCATTTGATCCCTCGTTTGATGAGAGTTAATTTGTTGCATGATTGACCACTTTTGACTTGCTCTGCAGCCTTGCACATGTGCAAAGGTACAGCTCTGGAGCGCTTTCAGGGGGCCAATCATGCAACAAATGCAACTTCTGTCTGTGCCCTAAATGCTGCTTGAGCCCGTGCAATCTGCAGCATAAGTTTTGCACAAGACAGAAGGGCGGATTTACCCTGAAGTCAGTGTGGGACAGCATGGGAAAAATCCAAATATTGCCTTCATGCAGCCTGTCTGCAAACTTCCTGTGGGTAAAGGCAGTGCATCAGTGCACTGCCTGACCCCAAATGACCTGCCTCTGGTCTTAACGAGAATTCACTGTGAAAGATGGGGAGATAACACAGGAGATCTGAGGCCAGGATCTCAATGAGTGCTATCAGCCTCTGAGGCCCTTGTGCAGCAACTGAACCTTTAGACATCGTTCTCTCTGTCGAAAGGGAGAGAAAAGTCCACATTCAGTAACTTCAGTGGACAAGTTGCTCCTGGTTTAGCCTGGGGAAGATGCTACTGAGCAGAGCTATCAGCAGTGAAATGTGGAAATTGGAGACAGAAGACCGTTTAGCTCTTTCCCCCGTCAGTGCAGGGTTGTGTACGACCAGACTTACCATGAATCAGAGCTCCTTTCAGTTAATCTGAACACCATTTTTAATGTGAATTGATTATTGCTATGTGGTGTTTATTTTATTATACGACCTAGGATCCCCCATCACAGAAGAGGGCCTCCCTCAGCCTCGTGCTGCACGTCCACAGAACAAAAGTAGACCCCGACTAAAAAACTTCCAGTCTAAAGGGAAGAAAGGAAACAGGTGAATAAGACCAAGCTGAAGGCAGCAAAGGGAGAGGCAAGAGGAAAAAAATTGACAATATTAGGCAGCATTAGGCAGCATACCTGCTAAGTAATTATGGCCCAGCTCTTCGTAGCTATGCAGTAAAGGAGAGATTTCAGGCAGATTATGACGGGGGGTGATGAGCTGGCTCGGAGGATGTTTATGAGGAGCAATTCCCCTGCATGAGAGGCAGCGCTGGAGGAAGCACAAAGGTGCTTGTTTGAAGGATAAATGCTATTTTGTAAAAAGTATATGCTCATCGTGGTTTCAGTCTATCAGGTCTCAAGTGCTTTACTCCACCATCAGGTCTATTTGTAGCTCACATGCTGCCCTCCATGAGCTTAACCAGGGAATGCATCATGTACAAACAGCTCCTGCCAGGCACCCCGCTCATGAGTTGGTGTCTCCTACCGCTTCTGCACCTGCTTGTCCTCGTCTCCTCCATTCTTCAGGTCACCTTCACTGCTGTCCCCGTTTCACCCTTACTGTCATCTTTTTCTTCTCTCAACCTTTATGGAAAAAGAAAAGGACAACCCCCTTCCCTCCCAAAGTGCCCTGTTTACTGCTCTCTGTATGCTGCTGGATTTTTGGATTGCTTGGCTTTTTCAGTCAGCTCCGTCCCCCTGGCTCACTAGTCTCTGTCTATTAGCAGCACTCAAAGACAGAAAGCATCCCTCAGCTGCACATCCTCAGCTGCAAGGCCTCTGCTGCTCAGAGCCTGAGACACTCTGCAAACTGCAACCAGTCCACAAAGCCCACACCCTGCAAACTGTGTCCAAAACTGCAGAACAAAGCCCCAAACCGGAGCAGCAGACAGACAAGCAAGCCCACATTTGTCAGAAAGGTCAAGTCCCAGGCAAACTCCCCGATTACTATTGTCTGATTGCTGTCCCCTCATTTTGCTGGGCTGCCATGGTGGACACTGATTTAGTTCACTAGCAGGGCTGTCGGGGTACCAGCAGAACAGCGACATGACGTCTCAAGGTAAATGACCACCCCTTAAATACTCCAGAGGTTATTGAAAAACCATGCCAGTCTATTAAACAGTGATGGCAACAGGTCCTTGGCTCAAGCCCAAGGCTGGAGCTAGCCAGATCAAATGGACTTGACAGGGTTAAAATGGGGAGAATTTGTTTGTGGATCAGGCTGACATAACTATGAGGTTGGTGAGAGTATGCAAAGCAGCTGGGGTTTCCTAAGCTTCCCTGGGATGACAAGTCTTAGGTGAAGCTGACAGGCATATAGGCTGTTTGTACTAGTTTAAAACCCTTTCTCCTTCATGTTTTCTTCCCATCTTGTTTCAGTTAAGAGTTAAACCATCCTTTGCTTGGAGAAAGCTGCCTGGTCACTGAAGTAACCACTAGTCACAGGCTCCTGCAGGGAAGAAGTATAGGGACTAAATCTGATTAGATCTGCTGAGGATCGTCGCTGGTACCCAGGACCTGGGGAATCCAAGAGCGTAAGAACTGGAGGATTCTTTCTCTGGACAGGTGAAGGCAAGGGCCTGACACTTGTGTGCAGGGTGCAGTCAGAGACTAGAGAAAGCTTCAAGGTATGCCGAGCCCTGTAATGGTGACATGGAAAAGTGTGCAGTAACCTGGTGCAGTCTTTTTGATGCTAAGCAATTAGTGATGGCAGAGACAGAACATGAAAATGATAAACCTTATATATATTCTCTAATATAACATACATGTATACACTCTGACAGTTGACTTTAAAAAGTTAAATTGTTTAACTGTCCGAAAGTACGTGTGTACACACCCATAAGGCTAAGTACAGCCAGTCAAAAAGCCCGAGGCTGAATTGATTCAGTCTTTGCAGGTTAGTCTAAGCTCCAAAGATTGAACCAATAAGCAAATGAACAGACATTCGCTTTTGATTCAGGAAATGCAGCCACTTGCCTGCAGTGGCTCAGGCTAGAAGCTGGTGACACTAAAGTATGGCTCTCTGGCATGTAGCCCACATAGGCTGTGTGTTTGCTTGCTCTTCCTGCTGCCCCTGAGGTCCCTGGGTTTTTCAGTCCAGACTCACAATAACAGGACTCTGCAGGGTTGCTCATCACTTCCTCTTCCTGCTTCCAGGTGCCTCTGGGATTTGTAGTCCACATTCACAGCCAGAACTAAGTAACCAGGGCAGTGCAGGGCAGCTCTGTACTCGGGGGAAGGGAAGTTTAACGCCCCCTCCCTGGCCTGGGACCCCAGCAGGGGGTTGTCTGGTGGGGCCAGTGAACCAGCCCTCACTGCTCCAGTTAGGGAGTGGGGAGGCAGGGCCAGGCCTGCTCTCTGGAGCACACAGCAAAGCCCAGCCCAGGGCTGCAAAATGCTGGGATGCTGAGGGACCGATTTAACTAAATCAGTTAAATCTGATACTACATTCAACTAGATTAATTTTAAACCAGTTTCAGCCATTTTGAAACTGGTTTATGTGCACTGAACTTCTATTCTGTTACAGGTATAAACCAGTTTCTGATCACTTAAACCAGTTTATGTGTAATTTCTCTCCCTAGCATAAATGTCTACAGCTTTTAAAAATCCCACTAAACTCTTGAGGCAGTGAGTTCCACGGGTTAGTTATGCCTTCTACTACAATAATAGTTCTTTTGTAAGCTTTAAATTTCTGTTTCATAAACCACCCCTTGTTCTTGTATTATTGGAGAGGATGAATAGGAACACCAATTTACCTTCTCTGTAGCATGTGTTCTTTTGAATACCCACTATCATTTCCCTTAGCTCTTAATTTTTGCTTGAATTGTTGTATAAACGCAACTTGGGAACAGCAGCATTTCCATTGTTTCCATACTTCACACTGCAATGTTTTACCAAGGTCAGTCTGCGTCAACTTCAACATAGTATTCCAGAAGGGATAATAAAGTGTCACCTTCCAATTTGTCAGACTCTGCTTAGTTTTACGAATGCAGAAGTCAGAAACGTGAAGCCATTACACACAATTGGACACGATTAAGAATTCAGAATTTGAAGATGCCTGGTACTAAGCAAGTGTGAAAATTGCATCAGCTTGCAGTCTGTTGGCTTTACATAGTGACTTCACTTTGGGGAAGCAGGTGCTGCTTCTACCTCAGCTTCTTCTTGGCTGTGAATAAATATAAAGCATCAATGTAAAGAGATGTTTGCTGTTGTGTTAAAAAAAGATCAGAAACAAATGGACCGTAATGGATTAAGGACTAACTCCCTTTTCATACTCAGTAAACAGACAGGAATGTGCTATGCATACACTGCGAAGAACCCATCATAACCCAACACATACAGCCCACTCTTATTAGCAGCAAAGGCAAGCACCTACTCCCTGACTCAGTGACTCCTGCCTACAGGATTAGTATTTCCTTAAGTAAAAAAACTGCAGACTGAAAGTAAATGCCTGATCACCTGTGTAGCCTATGGCGTTGTTCTGTCTCTTTAAGTTTCAGTTTACAGAAATGCTAGTCTTGAAAAAACAGTACACATGAGTGAGATACTTAAGATGCTCCTTACACTTTTGGTCTTTCCTTTATGGCAGTGTAGAGACAGACTGATGGAAGACCAGGGAAGTGGGTCCTGATGGGGACAAGAGGAAAGGAGGAGGGAAGAGGGCAGAGGAGAGATCTTCAAGTTGTTATGATTCCCCTTAAAAATATTCTAGGGACAGATATCGACAGGGCAAACCTTTGCTGAGAACTCCATTTCTTCTCTATACCAGTTTATAATCCCATGGTTGGGGTGTCACAGACTACTCCCTTGTCTGTAACTGTGATGCCAAAGAGAATTATTCTCTACCCAGCGCTAGAGGTCAGCACAGCTTTGTCCAGGACATGACACTATAATCCCTGGCCCACAAAATAATAAGCCTGAGGATTCAGAGTGGAATGGACTGGGATGAGATGTTGGAAGGCAGGGGGATGGGGGAATTTTATAACTGGTTTGTATCAAGGAAGAGGAGACTTTGAAGGAGATATTTAAAGAGGAAGAGAGCTTATTGCATAATACTTCAGGGGCTGTTCAGTAGGGCTGTGCAAAACGGCACTGTTCCATTTCGACTTAAGTTTTGAGGTTCGAATGGAACAGCATTTTGTTTCAGATTTAATTTTGAGTCGAAACTGCTGTTCCGTTTCGTTTCATTGAAACAGTGAGGCTGTTTTGACGCTATTTTGACATTTTACCCCACCATCATGCTGGGGAAAGGAACTCAGCCCAGCTGGGCTGAATTCGTTTCCCTAGCCCAATCGTGGGTCTGGGGTTGGGAAGTCAGCCCAGCTGGTCTGAGTTCTTTTCCCCAGCAGGATGGTTGGACTGAGGAAAGGAACTCAGCCCAGCTGGGCTGAATTCCCATCCCCTGCCCGATCTAGCGTTGGGGAGGGGAACTGAGCAATCGGGCTCAGTTCCTTTCCCCATCCCCATCACAGCACTTGGGAGGGGGACTGAGTTTGGGCTCCATTCCCTTCCCCTGCGTTGTGATCGGCCTGGGAGCGCAGGCCTGGTTCTCCCGTCTCCCACCAACACACTGCTGGCTTTGAAACTTGAAACCTTCAGAACTTTTGAAACATTTCAATTAGCCTTGTTTTGTTTCAAGGCTGTTTTGAAGCTGTTCGTTTCGATTTGATTTCACTGTTTCAAGCTCGAAATGAATCAAAACAGTGTCAAATCGAAACAGCCAGCAAAATTTTGCGCAGCCCTACTGTTCAGTATGGGCAAAGTGATGTGGTAGAAGGCATGTTACTAACGGAACCATAGGACTGGACACAGGACCTCACCGGTCATCTGGTCAAACCCACTGCATGAATGCAGGATGTGCTATACCTAAACCACCTCTATCCATCCCAGGGGACAAAGGAAAGAGGGGGGAGGAATGACACAAAGTAATGGGAACGTTATTATTGGAAATCCAGCAAGTGACCTGAACAGCATTCCTGAACACTAATAGATGCCCTCTCCTTGGGCTTAAGACAGGTGTGTTTGAGTATCCTGAACTTTTATTCTGTACTTCTCTGACTAAAAGCCTGGAGCATAGCAAGGCCCGCAGAAGGGCGACATGAGAGTACATCTAACATTGAGAGGCTCAGTCGCTCCAAAGAACGGTGTGTGTTTCTATAATAGCCTTTTGGGCTAACAAAAGCCTGTGAAAGACCCCTGGAGTTCTCATTTTATTATGTGGCTCATTAATACGGTCATTTTGGTGTCAAATAGACCTGTTGTTTGCTTCTAGTACATGTAATGGAGGACATATGTGAGACTGAACTTTGTCTAGTGATTTTATGCATCTTGGTTTATACAACCTCAATGACACCTGTGCAGCCCCTGTTGCCCTCAGTGGCCGCATCCAGAAGAGTGCAGCCATCTGTTTTCCCAGGGACAAGTAGCAGTGGCACACTGAGTGCCAATGCTACTTGTTCCCGGGGAATGCCCATGCCATGCGTGCTCCAGGTGGGTAGGGGAGGCTGGGGCCAGCAACCGTGTTGGCCCCAGCAGCCTTACCTGGGGTCCTGGGCACCTTGGGGAGCAGCAGTTGCGGTGCTCCTGAAGCTGGGAACCTGGCTGGCAGCTGGAGTATGGCTCTGGCCATCCAGGCTCTGGTTTCGGGCAGCATACACTGCCACCACGCGTGCCACCCCACTTTTTTTTGGTGTGGGTTTTTTTGACCCTGGGATCTCCCAGGATCAAAAAACTCCTCCAAGCTGCAAGGTAGCAGTGCAGGACATACCTGCATGTGCAGTGTGTGATGCTGCAGATGAGTCCACAGCACCACATACTGCACGTGCGTGCTCGTCTGAATGCAGCCAGTGGGTTTTACATAGGTTTAATCAGGTGGAACTTGGTAAAAAGCTTGTCAGCGATGCACAAGACCTAGAATTCAGATGACTCTCTCTTAACATTGCTGGTTTTGTAAAACTATCAGATATAACAATTACTTCCACTAAGGTAAGATCTGGCTCTGAATAATGTGAGGGAAGGGTACAATCACACTGTAGGTATGTTTGTGACTGATGGGAGGACAAAGCATAAAGGTTAATATGGAGATTTAGCAAGGGATTTTGTTTGCCTGTAAGTCTTTGCACGCAATCTCCAAAAGGTTTTAATCCCTCTGCATTTGTGGATATTTGTGCTGAGGTATTGCTGTAAGACAGATAAACAAAGCAGGTCCTTAGAAGACCTGTGTCACCTTCTTACCTTTTGATCTTGGCTTTTAGGGTTCTGAGTACAGACTAATTAAGATTAAGACTAATTAAGATTAAGGAAACCTGGTTATGTAACACTCCGAGTATGTGCAATCTGGATAAGAAAGTCTAACATTCCCATAGGTTTATGCCCTGTAGTTTTGTGCATCGTCATAGATGGAGACGAAAAAGATTTGTGTGAGGCTGCTGATGTGGGAATTATACTGGTGGGCATCATCACTTATTTCTTCCTTTTTTAATATATAAAAGCATTAAAAGATCATTCTGTTTGCACAGACAGCCTTTGTAGATTTGCTCTTATAACTATAGCCAGAAACTGGATTATTACAATTTAAGGTTTTATGCAGCTTTATATATCTTGTGCTTTCACGTCTGAGTAACCCCTTGGGCTACAAATCAAGCTTAGAAGAAGCCATCAGGCTTTTGGATGTTAAAAACTCTGGCAGATGCAGTTGATGCTTAAGTTTTACTGGAGTCTATCTGTCAAGACTCATTTCAAAATGCGTGTTGTCATTCAGATACTCCAGGTCTTACTATCTAAAGACAGCAGGACTCGTTTTGGTAAACAGCCTTCGAGAAAGATGGCTGGCTTCCAAAGCAAGGATAAATAGGGATAAGGTAAAGGCCATGGAGGGTTGAAAACTTCTGTTTTCCCCCTTGCCCACAAGGAACCCCGCACAGTAACGAAGGTCCCAGATAGGTGCTGGAAGTACAAAACTGGCATGAACAAAAATGAGTCGTCCAGTGTGAACGTGCCCAAGGAGTGCAAGACCCGCATCACCCTGACACTGCTTCTGGCATTAGGTCTTTGTAAATGGAAAAAGGGAGAAAATTATTATTTGGAAAAAAACCCCAAACCCCCGGATTCTACCCCAGGCAGGATCTTGACCTTAAGAGAAGGTTCAGAGACTCACCTTCCCCAATTCTGTTGCTCTCCATCCCTTCCTCTGCTCAGATCTGCCCCTTGTGTCCCTACCTGGGCTCTGAAGGAGATACGAGTGGTGATGGGGAACTTTCTGGTGCCATCAGACTATTTTTATGGCTCTGTGGTTCCCAGAACCCCTAATGATGGTGCTCAGTCTCATATACTGGAAAGCAAACAAAAGAAAATCAAGAGAGCTTGGCCCAGAGCTACTCCTACTAGCCCATTTTTGCACTGGTGTTTCCAGCCTGAGTAGCCTCGGTATAACTCACTATTGTGAGTGTTTTTGACCTGCGCATCAAGCCAAAATTCAAGCTCTTGCAGATTTTTTCAGCTGGGAAGAGAACTGGAGTTGGAGTCAGGTGTTTCTCTAATGCAATGCTGTTTATTGACTATGAATGAACTGAGTTCTGCTGTCCTGAACATGGGAGGAACCAGTTCTTTGCTCACAGTGCCAGCCTGAGCAAGTCTCTCTCAGGGCTTTTTCTCAGGGTCATGTTACCCATATATTCTGGCTGTACCAGGCTTTAGCTCTGCCTT
The DNA here is from genome assembly GCF_000455745.1 of Alligator sinensis. Taxonomy (NCBI): domain Eukaryota; kingdom Metazoa; phylum Chordata; order Crocodylia; family Alligatoridae; genus Alligator; species Alligator sinensis. Next base: position 2,622,717 of record NW_005842018.1, on the reverse strand, counting down.
TGTTTTGTAACCTGGTCTCCCTGCTTTTTCCACCTTAGCTGTTTTTCTCTGTCTCGTGTACATGCACACACATACCTGCCCCATCCAACATCCAGCAAAGCACTTTTGCTCACATAGTTCAAGTACTCTAGCAGATTCCATATCAAGCATGAATACCCTCCTGCTGGGAAAAATGCCGACATTGTACTGGGATGTACAAACGGTTGTGACATATGTAAGGCGTGATGTAATTCTTTGCAGCGCTGGCCAGGCCTCAGGTGGAGGTACTGTGTTCAGTTTTGGGTGCTGCACTTCAAATAGAGGTGGATCAAATGGAAAGAGTCCAGAGGATAGCAACAAAAATGAGCAGAGGTTTAGAAAATGAATGATGAGGAAACCATGAAAGAACTGGGTTTGTTTAGTCTAGAGAGGAGAAGAGTGAAGGGAGACATGAGAATAGCCTTCAAATATGTAAAAGTTTATTGCAGAGAAAGGTTATAACAGTAGCATAACCTGGAGGAGGGGTGAGAGAGACATCAGCCCTGGGTGTTGACTTCGCAGAGGTGTCGGAAAGGTATCACCCCCCTGCCGCCAAGTCTTTGCTTGCTGGGGCAGGAATAGCCCCATGCCACACAGCTGTAGGAGTGGGTGCAGTGAGGATACAAGAGCAGCAAAGGGGGATCTTTCAGGACAGGTAAAAGACTGACCACCCTACTGCCCCCTCCTCATCCCTGTCTTTCCCAGGGCCCAAAACTTGGTAGTTATACCTTGGAGTTATAAACTGTTCTCTGTGTTCACTGAGGAAAGAACCCAGAGTTTAAAGTGCTATAAGGGAGTCTTAAGTTGGGTATTAGGAAAAACTTACAATTAGAAAGGGTAGGTGAGCTCTGGGGAGGTTGTGGAGTCTCCATCACTGACAATTTTAAGAGCTGATTAGACCGATATTTATCAGGAATGGTTTCAACAGGCATGATCCTGCCCCGGTGCCCCTGGGCCAGATCTAGCCTACACATCCAGGTCATCTGCCCCATGAGGCTCTCTGTGAGTCCAGAAGTCTGGCAGTGAGGGAGCAGTAGCAGCACTAATTGCATCCAGTGTGGTAGCAATTAATGCTGCCCTGCTCCCCAGCTGCCAAATTTCCAGACCCATGAGGAGCCCTGTGGTCCAGATGACACAGCTCCATGGACCAAATCACGTTGATGTAGGGTCATGCTGCAGCTGGATTCAGTGCATGGGCCTGCACTGCAGCTGGATCCAATGTACAGAGTTGTGCCAGCCCACTGGGTTGCACCTGCATGCTGACCTCGCATACGGGATCAGGCCCACAGATAACTCCCATGCATGAGATCTGGCCCACAGGGCTATAGACTGGACTAGATGACTGACCTCTTGATGTCCCTTCTATCCCTGCTTTCTATCATGGCATGGATTTGAGCAGAGACATACTTAGGGTTTGATGACTGCTATGATTTCAGCTACCTGCTTCTAGAAAGGAGTTTAGTGACTTCTTGCAAATGTCTTAAAGGGAGGGCTGTTGTTGAACCTACCAGTTTCAGTGGGCTTTAACCCAACCTATAATACAAGGATAGAGTGAAATTCTTTGTCTTCTCTGCATATGCTCTTCATGTTGAGACTGAAGCCCTTCTGTGCCTCAGTTCCCCATGCATTAAATGGGGAAGATGATACATATTTCTCCCAGAAAGTGAAGATGAATAGTTACTGCAGGCATGGATCTCTGAAGCGCTGCATGGCAGTGGTGTTTTTGAGTCTGATGCATTACAATTTTACATGCACGATCTCCCCATTTAGTTGCTGCCCCTGGGTGATGTGGCTGTCGGGCAGACCTTCAGTCAAGAGATACTAGGCAACTGCTACTCACAGCCTCAGACAGTTATGTGAGACTAGGAAAGAGACACAGAGACAGGCATCAAGGAGCAAGGTATGAGTCAGCAACGTAGCTAATGTTACAATAGCTTTGGCACCTCCTGCTTGGAAGGAATACAGTGTGCTAGGGAATAAGGATATTGCATTATAAAAGGAGTGGAGTTTGATAAAGAACTCTGGCCCTTCTCACCTTATAGGCTTATGCAAATTTAATTAGAGGTGAGTGCCGAAAATATGCTGTTCAATTAAATAGTTTTCAAAGAGTGCAAAGCAAACAGCAGTTCCATCAGGGAGAGCAGGTACCTTTTGGCACTTGCATTAGAAACACTCCTGATTATGCTCAGTGTAGCACTCTTTTATGGAGTTTTATCTTTCATACCAATCGGCTGACAACACATTTTTAAAGCTGAGTTATAGATCTCTGAAAAATTAGATTCAACCATCTCCTAATAACCCTTCCTTCTCTCCAAAACTCTGCATTGCTTACCTACCTTTCAGAGGTCTTTTAACAGTCCACTCACATCTTGGTAGAAACAAATTTGGACAGCTTGAAGAATTATACTGCCCAAATCCGGCATTTGACAGTTTAGGTCATGTCAGGAATTCCATTACAAACTGTAAAAATGCCAGCTTTGGCTTTAAAACAAAGCAAAAAATAAAATCTGCTTGCGTTGCCAACTTTGCAACCTCTAGAAGTGAATGGGGATTTTGCCTGAGTAAAGACTGCAAGATCAGAGTCTTTATGGTCTGTTTTTTCTATATTTATTTTTTAGGTTTTGGCCTGCAAGGCTAGTTTAGTTTGCAAAAAGTTGGAGGAAATGTATTTGCCCTCTTAATAAAGACAGCAATATTTATTTAGTTTAATGGTTTGGGTTCTTTGCAGCCATCCAGGATGACAGCAGCTGTATTATTGGTAATATTTATTGTTTAATTAGTTAATGTTGTTGTTAGTTGTTATTAGTAATATTTATTGTAGCAGTTGCAAGGCCCAGTCATAGATTAGGACAGATGCTCTATAAACACAGAACAAACAGAACTTCCCTACCCCAGAGTATAGTGTTTCAGTAAGTCAAGGAGTCTAAGGCTCCAGTTCTCTTTTGTCCCCCTAAAAAGGGAATAAACTGCTTAGGGGACAGGAAACCCTGCTAGTTGCCAGTCATGGAGTGGGATTAATTCCACTCCTGTTAATTCTTCTGTGGGATGCTCACAGCCTGGACTCACGGAAATGAAACAGGGGTGCAAAACGCTGCACGGCTGGAGTGGCTGCTACGGTGCCAGCACAGTGAACGACACCGCTCTGTGCGCTGCTGCTCTGTTGTGTTATGCCTCTGTATTCTCACCGTGCCAAGGAATCTGAGGGCTTCCAGCCTTACAACCTATGAATTACCCAGTCTCCATAGACGGGCTGCATACATCGGCAGGAAGCCTCTTTTTTTATCCGTGTGCTCCTGCGGGGCAGCTCAGTTTCCGAAGAGCTGCCTCTGATTGGCAGTATTTGCCTCTTGAAGCCCACGGGGGGCAAGGTAGAGCTGGAAACAGTATAAATTAATATAATGTCAGGCTTTAATAACTTCCCTACATGACGGAAAAATTCTGGAGGAGGTAATGGGGCTCGCACACTGCCATCCTCCTACTCACGCCCTTTGTCCAGGGGAAGCTGATTCCTACCCAGTTCTAAAAGGGGAGAGAAGGAGCAAGTTGCCTTGGCAGAAATCTTCTCTTTAGTGAGTTCAGGCTTCCCTCTGTGACTGGAGGTGTTTTTCATAGTGAAATAAAAGTGTTGCCAGCTCTCATGATTTATTTATGTATTGCTGTTTTGCACGTCTCAGGACATCGGCTGTTTCTCTTGTTGCCGAAGCTCCCAGATGCGAGGATCTCAACTTTTATTTGATAAAAAGTCAATTTCCAACCCCTTGGTTGTGGCTAAGGCAATGAAAAGGGCCTGCTTAACAGCACAACAACCAGAAGGAAGCGGCAGACCAAGATTTTTTATTCTCATCATTGTGTGAAGCCTGGCTCATTGTTTTGAAGCTGCTGACAATACTGAGACAAGCAAATTTTACAATTCAGACTTTTGAGTGCCTAGTCTTTCTTACAGTATTGAAAGAGTTACTGATTATGGAGGAACAAGAGGAACCAGACTGTGTCACTGGATGGGACTGGTGTCTAATAGTCTGCATTTCATTGACAAAGGTTAATAGTCAGCACCGTTATTGTGAGAACTACAACACAAACCTAGCTCCAACTGGGAGGATTTTTTGCGTGCGTTATCTCCCATTAAGGCTGATGAGGTTGGGTTTTTTTCATGTGAGAAGAATGCAAGGCTGGACATAATATAGTATCCAGAGTTAATTAACAAACCACTTCCCTCTTCACTCTTCAATGATGCTAATGCCCTGGCGAGCAAAGAACAAAATGAGCCAAGTTAATTTGAGCTCTGTTAGAAATGCTGGGAAACAGAGATGTTTGTCACATGGAAAACGAGAAACTTGTGAGATAAATGTTCATTTTCAGCTTCCAAGAGGATATTACCAATAACAATATAAAAGGTAGCCGAGTGTTTTGTTTAAATGAAAGAAACCTGATTACTTCAAAAGCAAGTGAATTGCTCTCCAAAAACATTGGACAGTGTAGCTATTCTAATTAAAAGTTACAGTGATAGTGTATTCAAAATATTATCTTTTCCACCTATGTCTCTTAATTTATTTCTCCTTCAACTTTCCGTGTTATTCACTGCTATAATTGTAGTAATTTTGTGCTGGATTTAGCTGTCGTTTATTCTGGGGGCTGTTCAGAAGAACTCCTCTAGTTTCAGTGGAGCTGTTCTTGTTATGTTGCCAGTGCAACTGCATTATGTTTGTGCAACATTAATGTTGCAAGAAAGGGTGCTCCGAAGTCAGGAAATGTGATAGTTAACTGTAAATGCAGAGCCTTAACATCAATATTGCATGATAATATGGAGACATATTCTGCTTTCAGACTTAACAGAACCCCTTTGAAAGCATGGAGAGGCAATAGAATTTGGCAGCAAGGACCAGACTCTCAAGAATAAATTAAAATGGTTTCACTGATGGCAGATTTATGCCAGTTTGGAAACTGACCAACAGATTAGATAATTAAATGTGCACGCCATTTTCAAATGCATATAACATTACAAATGTATGCAAAAGAGCCTCGTGCAAAACCAGGAATTCAGCCAGCAAAATCAAGTCTCAAAAATCAGAAACGTTAGAATGAAGGTCGCCCATGCAACCTTGTTTTTGCATAGTTGTTAGGGGCTGGAAGGGACCTTACAGATCGTTGGGCCCAGCCTCCCTGCATTTGGGTAGGAAAGACCACTGGTGTCAAATGACCCCAGCACGATGGGCGCCAAAATGCCTCTTGAAGACAGCCAAGGCGGGTGACTGTACCACCTCTGGGAGGAGCCTGTTCCAAACCCTTGGCACTCAATTTTTTAAAGAAGGTTTTCCTTATGTTGAGCCTGAAGTGGAGTTCAAACAGTTTGTGCCCATTATTTCTTGTCCTGCCCCAGGGGGCCTTGGTGAATAGATGCTCCCCCAAGCCCTGATGTACGCCCCTGATATACTTGTAGGCTGCCACCAGGTCCATGGGGGAGCATCTATTCACCAAAGTCTAGAGACCTCTAATCATGCGTGTGGCCTTCCTTTGGACTCTCTCCAGCTTCTCCACATCCTTCTTGATGTGCGGCGCCCAGAACTGGATCTAGTACTACAGCTGCGGTCTCACCAAGGCTCAGTAGAGCAGGAGGATGACATCCTTTGCCGTGCTTGAGATGCCTCGGTGGATACGTGCCAGCGTTTGATTAGCTCTGCCAGCTACGGCATCACATTTGTGATCTCTTGTGCATATATATTTTGATATTGTCTTTCTTGTGTGACTACATTATGCATTTTTAGGTTTTTTTATTGATAGTTATTGTGTATTTATCTTCCTCCAGGATTTGACTCCAGGATTCATTGAACACACATCAATGAACATACATTTCCTTCAGAGGTTTATTCTGGTGCCCATCGATATTCTGTCTACTTCTCAAAATCAGTGATCTTATCTTCACACTCCTGTGAGATGAGACTGCCATAGTCGCTATTTTCTCTTTGTGGAACAGAGGCACAAAGACACTGAGGCCAAAATTACCAAAGTGTCTTCTTATTCCGGGAGCCCAATTTGAAACATGTGGGGTTTATTTTCTTCAAGGTACACATAGCACATTGGCTGTCTATAGCGCAGCTCCCATTGTCCTCCCAGTTTTAGAAGGCTTGACATTTCTGCAAATCTGGTTGACGTGTCTGATTTTGGGCACCCAGAAAAGAGAGATTCACTAGACATCCTTGATTCATCCCCAGATGAGGTCTGTCTTAGGCACTGAATGAGACATGGGTCCAGTAGAATAAAGAATATGTGGCTGTGTAATTAAAGACTTTCTTGGTGTATTTGCACAAGGGAGATGAATTAAGATGGCACAAAACTGAGTTGGGAAATTTCCTTCTTAACTTTTGAATACTTGTCTTTGTTGTCTGTTTTTCTTTTAATGTAGATTTTTAATGTGATTTTCTACTTAGAGAAACTGAAACCCCCTTCCCCACCATGCAATTTATATTTCATGGAACCATACTGACCCCAGTTTAAACCATCAGACAGGTTCAGCCCTGTAGCTCCATGTCTCAGACCTCTCCTCCCTCAGTGAATCTAGTAACTGAAAGCAGTAGTAAGTCATTCCCCTCTGTATTATCTATAACTGTCATTGCCAGGATATGAGACATGTTCTGCCAGTGGCTTTCACAGATCTTTGGTGATAACAGAGAAACGAAACACTTGGGACTCCTGGGTTCAGTGCTAAGATCTATCAGGAAGTGTACTCAAGTGCAGGGGTGTCACACTCGTCTGGGACCCTGGACTGGATTTGGACTGCAGCCTGCAAGGCTTCTCGCAGGCAGGATCCAGCCTAGGGTATATGGCTGTGGTCACTGTGATGATAGTAGCAGTGACAGCTGCAGCCATCATGGTGACAGTAAAGTAAGAAGTGTGGGTTGGGCAGCCAGGCACTTGCATGCAAGCAGCAGCAGGCCAGGTGGTCACAGGGCAAGGGAGAACTGCAATGCTCACTCACCCACCTGCCACTGAAGGTAACGTACACTGAGGCCAGGGTTTGAATTACACTTTGACTCTTGGGGAGGGGTTTGCATAAAAAATTGGCTGGAGTTGGTGCTGCGTGCATGGGTCCCCGCCAGTACCGCAGGGCTGGGACCAGTGGCAGTGGCAGCTGGAAGGAGCTGCCACCGTTGCTGCCTGGGCTGCTCCTAAAGGCGTGGGGCGGGCTGGGGACTGTGCATGGTGGTGCATGGGCTCCAAGCTGTTGTGGTTGGGGGGGAAGGTGTGCTGACGGGCCTGTTTCTCGTCTCTTATGGGGGGGCTCAATCCCCCCAAGCTCCCCTGTAATTTGAGCCCTGACTGAGGCCATAGGGCCCTGGATATCACAGCAGGCCATGCCCCCAGCTTCTGGTACCCACTGGTATCCTGGAGAGCCAGATGGGGCAGCTCTGCAGGCCATATGTTTGACACCTCTGCTTTAGTGCGTATAGACCATTCTGTCCCTGTGTCCCCAGCTGGCCCTGTACCCTTCTACATCTATTCCCAAGCCTTGCTTCTGCTCCTATCCGCCCCATCTGCTCCTGGCTCTTCTCCCTGGGCTCCTCTCCATGTTTTTTTCTGCAGGCTCATACACATATGCATATCCAAAGTTCTCAAAATGTATTATGTGCTAGGGGCAGAATTAATTTAATTTTTTTAAATTTCTGACTTCTGAGTATGTAAAGGTATAATCTGAACAGCACCTTAAACATAGTTTCTTTTTTATTATTTAACTTCCTAGATTTAATCAAATAAAAATAAAAGGAAAGAAGAAAAATCCCAGTCGTAAAACTCTGAAATCAGCTGGTGCCTCAACAACATCAGTAACCTGTGGACTTAACAGGCACCAGATGGTCCCAGGGTGACTAATGCCTAGTTGTAGGCTAAGCAGGCACATCTCTACTAGCACATGCCGTTATACAAGCATGGTTTAAAAATTCCTGAAGACAGCGTATGTCCTTTACCCTCCCATTCTTTAAAGTTGCAAATGCGTCAACAGTCTGTCATCCTTTTGCCCTCAATTCGTGTGTTTTGGGATGCTGTTTTAATAGTTTAAGATGATCCAGGGCCACAAATCATCTTAAAGAGCTTAAAGTGATTCAAGGCCTTAGGCTGCTTTAAGATGCCTTAGGGATGTTTATCATTTTAACCTGCAAAAACAGAACAGTTTTACAATTCAGCAATATGGAGAGGCAATATGGAGCTTGGAAGGTGGGCTGGAACTGGGAAAAACAGGTTAAAGGCTTATGGCCTAAGGATTGTGAATGAATTTAGAAAAGTGCTGTTTTAAAAAAGCTGCACGCACCTGTGTTTCCCTTTTACAGTGAAATGTAACCCTGTTCAGAGAGCCAGCACAAGACAGCACTAGGACACAGAGCTGGGTGGAGTCTTCTCTATGGGGTAGCATTTCTCCCTGCCTGCACACTTCTTGACCTGACCCAAAGCCTGATGAAGTCCATGCAACATCTCTCATTGGTTTCTGTGAGTTTTGAACCCAAACTTGCACTCCTGATCACAGGGGATGTTCTGCCCTGGCCATCAACTGCAACATAACCTGAGCATGCAATTTGGAAATGCTTCTAAATTTGTCATGTCCAAAACAGGTTTAAAAAAATCAGAGCATAAGCACTCCTCCTTGCTGAGGACTGTTCCCTTGCCAAATTGCAGCTTGTCAAACTTCTGTTATTACTTAACTTTTTTTAAAAGGCAGAAACAGCACTGAAAAAGAAATATTTTAAGTCAGAAAACAAACTTGCATCTTTTTTTCACTCTCCCATGACTCAGCAAAACTGCTGTGGGGATTTTGCTCAGACTTTCTGAACAACTCCACTTTTCTTTGGCCAAGGACCAAGTCCACAACATTTCAGCCCCTGAAAGTGAATATTTCCCAAAATGTCACAAACATGTGAAACACAGGGGGTTATAATGGAAGTGGTTTGCAATGCTAGTTATCCTAGCTATAGCTGGAACACATTAAACTTAAGAGAGAAGCTTAAGCTACTAAATTTGGAGCCGGAGAGTCGGATTTTGAGATGTGTAGGTCCAAGATTTTAGTTAATTTCATTTTAGGCTCTGAACTTCTGTCTGACATCACTCATGCATGAATAGAGAAAGAGAGGTTTGGAGCAATTTAGCTTGAAAACCCTGGTTCTGAATCAGGCCGGGCAGAAATTGAACTTTGGTTTTCCATGTCCATGCCAGGACACTGCTGTGGTCCTTGGCCACAAAGAATAAATGGGGATGGAAGGAGGGGACTGATCCCCCAGCTTCAAGCAGCCACTAGTCCCCCTTCCTGGTGGATGCCCTCTAGCCCCCGGTTTCTGGTTGATGCCCGTGAGCCCTGGCCGTTGGCATTTTCTTATTAACTGCAATGAATGAAGAGTCAGATAAACACTGGGTGATTTTCAAAATCCCACTCGCAGGACATATGAAATCTCATGGGATATTTTAGTTTTAGTGTGTGTTAGAATATCACGTGCATGTAGATGAATGCGCAGATAGCTTGTTTATCTACATGCTGTGGATGGAGGTAATATGCAGAAATTATGTATAGGTGATAAATACTTCCGTGACACAATTCTAAAATGGCACGGTTTTTTGGGTAGATGTGAGATCTTTTATTAGACCAACAAAAGAGCTGGAAAAAAGTTTGTTGCAAGCTTTCAGGCAGAAACACCCTTCCTCAGGCATTGTGTCCTTAGACCAACACGGCTATAACCAACAACCCTGCAACAATTCGAAAATGTATCAGAAATCCTTGACCACCTGGTTCTGTCCGCTAATCCATCTTCTTGGGATATTGTTTGTTCTATCAGAAATCCTTGACCACCTGGTTCTGTCCACTAATCCATCTTCTTGGGATATTGTTTTTTTTTCTTGAAATCAGTCTGTTGTCAGTGGAATGGTTTCTCTTTCTTCACCTCATATTTGTTCATTTTTGCTACTCCTATATCCCCCGAACTGAACTATCATAGACCAAAGCCCAGTATGGGCAAGATTCAATCTTGAGACAATGGCAGCCTTTCTGCATCTCAAAACTGTCATGACCCAGCTCTGGCTTGCAGTCCTAAAATCTTAAGCCATTGGTCCTTAATCGTGGCATTTTTAAGAGCACACATGCCGTTTTAAAATTTCTCTCGAGTGGTTTGATGGTTCCTCCTTCACTTTATGCACTTAGGCGTATGTAGTGCAATCCTGGTCCTGTTGAAGTCAATGAGAGTATTCCCCTTATTTTCAGTGGAGTAGTAGGAGTTCTAAAATGGTAACTTTTAGGCAGATGCATAGAGACATAGCACCAATAAAGCTGAAGGAAGCCCTGTAAACACTTGTAAAATAGTTTTTTTGGTTTGTATAAGACTTACCAGTTAAAATGCTGAAAGGAGTAGTGTGATATCAAGGATTTGGCACCCATTTGAGAGGACTAACATAGCTACCATATGTAATCTCAAATTAATGTTGATAAGCCATTTTCGTCCTTATCCTAATATGTGTTAGAGTTCATACTATGGAAAACAAATAGTATACCACTGTGTAATGAAAGACTACTATATTGCATGCAGATGCGGGGTCCAAATTAAGGCTGGACAGGTATTTCCTATTTTTTGAGTGCCTGATTTTGCAGTCAAAAATAATTTTCTTTGAACCTAGTTCTGTGTATATAATTATACAGAATAGAATTATACATAGCCAGTCTACCTCAACCTATACTGTTATATGCAACCACTGCAGAGGGAGGGATTTCTTTCATTTTTTTTTAAATCGACTCTTCAAATAACTGAGTTCACTACAATAGCTCACCTAGATCATGTCAATCAAACAGGATTATAGGCTCCCGGAGTTCATCCTGACATGACAGACTGTAATGACTCTGAAGAAGCTGTTACAGTCTATTGTGTCAATGATCCATGGCTAATGGGAATGTCTCATATACTTGTCATTAAAATTGTACTGGCTCCTGAGGATTCCTACATTACTAGTTATTTCAAATACGGGTTCTATTAGCACAAAAAGTACAGTAACACGAAGTTAAAGGTGCAGGTTAAATTGGCAAAAGAAAATTTGAGTGAGAGGCTGACCTGACACCTAACCCTTAAGTCAGAGTCTTTTGATGCTTAGAAACTGCCCTGTTCACAAAGCATTCTGGAGTCTTAGGAAAACATGAACATCTGCAGCTAGCCTAGGAATCGAGATGCATGCGAGTCTCTTAGCATGATGAGATTCCAGCGCCATGTGGAATGAAGCGACATGATAAATAATAGTGATGGATGCTTATGATATGCTACAGCTCAAACAGAAGTTACAGACTTGAGGCAGAAATTACTGATGAGATTCTTTGGCCTGTGTTATGCAAGGGGTCAGGCTACAGCATCGTCATAATCCCTTCTGGCCTTAAACTCCATCAATCTTATACCGATGATGTGAGGTTTGATTTCAAAGCACCATTTGAGTACTCGTGAGTGAAATTTCAGGATTCTGCGTTACCAGTGTCAAATAATTTACATCTCATAGAGAGGGAGAGTGAACATTACATTGGCACCGATAGGTAGGTAGAAGGTATATGTATTTTGGGGTATTTATTGCAAGTTCTTTGGGAAATGTTCTGTCTTGTCTGTTATATTTATACAATGCCTAACGCAATGGGGTCTCAATTCCTGACCGGGTTGCCTAGGCACTACCACAATAAATGATAATAAGAAATTATTGTAACTAGATGAGGGTGGGAATGAGAGGATCAAGTAAACAACAGTGTAATGTGTTTAAAATTAATTCTTTGACATTATTTGTGCAGAACGTTGTGGCAAATGTGAGGTCATTTGGGTTGTGAGCATGTTGCCACTTCAGACTGCAGTGCATCAGTGAAGCCCCTGCTACCAATTTACCGAAGGACCCAAGACACAGTCCTGTGGATCTGGTTCCTTCCTGGAGAGGGCAGTATTGCATGGACACACTAACCAGATTCCCTGATGATGTACACTTGAAATCCTTAATTGGAATATATGTATTGTTCCTCGTTTACTTCTCAGCTCACACTCCAGTAAATCTAGCCTTATCCCCATAAACTGGATATTATCTCATTAATAACACTCACATTTTTTATCTTAGAAAAACACTGTCTGGAAACTAGGAAGATAAGAAAGAAAGAAAGAAAGAATATATATATATATATATGAAAAGAATTTCACAACATTTTGAGCTTTACCCCTCATTATTTTCTGTTGTGAGTGTGAATGTTGTCACATTAAAAAAGGCAAGAGTCACACATGGGTCTGCAGGGTAGAGAAAAATGGTAGTACCATACTAAACAATACAATGACACGCTATTCTTTTCATTTTAATTGGGATTGGATTATTCAGGGGATAGGTAAGGCACTAGAATGACTTTCACTCTTAAATCGCTGTCTGTAAATTAGGCCGTGCCATAATTCATAAACACTTGCCGTAATTAGTAATAATGCAGTCATAACCGATCCTTTGCCCTTACATAGTATTTTCCATCTGAAGGGATCCATGTGCCTCAGTGTGTGCAGGTATTATTGGCCAGTTCTGGCAAATTTGGGGTCATAAAGTTGTATACTTTAAACCCTATTTAGGGAGCTAAATTGGTGATCAGATATCGGGCCCAATCCAAAGCCTGGAGAACTCGATGACAGCTCCCACAGCTACTCAGACTTTTGGCAAGTGAGGCCACTGAGTGCTGTGCCTAATTTTAGGCACCTGCTTTTGAAAATGGTGCCCTGCTTATCTCCATCCACAGGGATGGAAACTACAGAGATGTTCACCGCTAGAACGTGGCTTCCCTGTGAGCTCGTGGGAGAGAGTCTGGGCTTCCTGCCTCTCAGCCGCCCGACTTAACCCACTGGCAGCGCGTGGCCTCTCGTAGCGGTGCGGAGGTTGCTTGGTGGCCGTTCAAGGACGCTGGGGCTGCATCCAAACTGCTTTGCCGCACTCCCAAGAGCGCCACCAAGAAGCACCATTGCTCCACGGGCGACTGGTGCCTCCTGAGTCTGGCGTGGCACCCGCAGAAGCTGGTGGCAGTGGCGCGGATGGGGCTGGTGAGCACCTGCAGAAGCTGGTGTTGGGCATGGAGCTGGCGTAGCACCTGCAGAAGGCGATACTGGTGGCAGGGACGGGGCTGGTGAGCACCTGCAGAAGCCAGTGTTGGTGGTGGGGATGGGGCTGGCGAGCACCCGCAGAAGCCAGCGTCAGCATCAGTGCTGGGGGGGGTGGGGGCACCCAAACCCCACTTTTGGCTGGGCCCCCTTTCCAGGCAGGCGTCTCTGGAGCCGTCCCCGGTGGGGTGCCAGTGGGCGAGGGTGCTGACGTGCCCTGAGCGCAGTGGTGCTGGGGGGGGGTGGGGGAAGCCGCCCTCAGTGTTCCCACCTGTGGAATGGGCAGAGCGCTCCCGCGCGGGTGCGCGCAGGCCCCGCCCCCGGGGCACGTGCGGGGAGGGCGGGGCGGGGCCGGGTTTGGTGTGTGGGTTTTGTTTTTTGTCTCTCTCTCTGTCTCTCTTTCCCCATTGCCTTCCCCTTCCCCTTCCCCCTGCCCGCCCCGCAGCCCGGCCTCCCCCCGCTCGAC
>NW_005842018.1:2567678-2608905 GCF_000455745.1 Alligator sinensis | reverse complement strand
GTGTGTGTGTGTGTGTGTGTGGAGGGGGAGGGCGAGGAGGGCACCCCCCCCACCCCTGCACGGGCACCCTCCAACTTCAGGACTTGTGAGTCGTACTTTTGGGGACGACCGTCCCGTTTCAGGCGTGACACCGGCGCGGCTCTGACAGACAACACCGTGCGGGGCTACAACGTGCCCCGTGTCGGCGAGCACCCCTCGGGCGCGTTCGGTGCCGGCCGGGTGTATTTCCGTTCCCTGCGTGCTGCGCCGCGCTGTCTTACCTTTGCTGGAGGGAACGTACCGTTGGCGAGGCTCCCGTCTCCGTGGAGGGTGACGGCACCAGCCGAGCGACCTGCGATGTCGCTAAAAGCCTAAACTGCATCCGCATCTGGGGGGCACCGGCGCTGTCCCTGCAGGAGCCGGGTCCCGAGGGGCTGTCGGTGCAAACTTGCTGCGGAAACATATTGACTAGTGCAAAGATGTAAAAAGATGGCTGTTGCTGCTGAAATGCCATACGTGACCATTCGGTACCTCGTGCTATTAAAGATGGTCTGTTCGGTGACTCTGTGTAACCATACGTGTCAGCCCAAAGTGTTTCGATTTGATGTCATTTAATAGTCTGGCAAGTTTTGCAATAACAAAGTGGATTAAATTAGGAGGAATTACATTGTGTAGAAGCCACTGGATGCCAGAGGGACCGTGACTGTGGCCCCTGCGAGGAAGGCAGAGCGGACCCGGGGATAGGTACGGCAATTATAAATACACTAGCGTTTAAAATCCTCAGTCGGTTCCTTTCCCGTCCCCGGCAGGAGCAGGCTGTAGCCGCAGAGAGCAGCCTGCTAGTTGGGAGGTGTGCGCTCCAGTTTGTTTTCTATCAGAGGTGCCGAGTTGTTTCTCTTCTCCTTAGCTGAAATGGGGCATGTCCGTACTTGGAGCCCCTGCAGAATCAGGTTGCTACCATGCAAGTTACTCCAGCCCCTGGGAGGCAAATGCCTTGGCAGTTTTCTGCTGCGGGCCCTTGCCCTTCAGAGCAGAAATGCCCCAGTTTTGTTTCTGTTGAAGTCAGTAGGCAGACTCCTCTTGACTTCGCTGGGAGGTATATTGAGCGCATGCAAAAAGAGCCTGGATCCTAAAGCATGCTTTGTTGCCTAATCCCTGCTTAGACACCTAACTCCTCCTGAAATCAGGTCAGGTATCTGTGTACCTTGGATCTGGACCAGAGTCCTTTTCCTCCGTATCATGACTTAGCAATGCAAGAGTCTGGTTTGGTCGCTCCTGTATTGTTATGCTGAACGGTGTTGGACACTGGCATGTGTAAGTAGAGAGAGGTAGGTCTGTAGTCATAGTAGTACATACATGTCATGTAGAAGGCAGAGTAGATTTGAGCTTATAGACTAAAGAAGATGTATAGCACAAGCTTTGGTGGGCTTGAGGTCACTCTGTCAATTAGCAGATTTTTTTCCACGGGGTTTGTGGGACCTTAATTCCTTTTGAGTCTCAATTTCCTTCTATGTAAATGTGTATGCTAATATTAATCCACTTCACAGCGGTGAAAACCTGTAGATCCTCTGGTGAAGAGCCCTAGATGAACACATATATATTTTGTACTTCTCTATTACCGTTCATGTGAGGATATCAGAATGCTAAAAGCACCTTGAACAGAAAAGCAGTCCTTTTCCTGCACTCTGCAGCACTGAGTAGCTCTGATTAAATAATCTATGATAAGAAAAGTACAAAGCCCCAAATCAGGCAAGAAAGTGAAAGTTAACCTGATTTTCAAATATTTGGTGCTGAAATGTACTCGGTTGTAAACGTGAAGTCGTCTTACGCACTCTGCTAACGACTCAGTCTCTGAAAAAATTATTTTTCATTTTATACAAAAGCTTTTCAGTTCATCGTTAAGATGTGGAGGACTCGGGCTGCCTTGAATACATTCAAAAGACATCTTAAGTTGGTCCATTATGTAATAATTCAAGCTGGAAGGGATCCTCTAGTGCAGGGTTCAGTGACGTTTTTGGGCAGAGTCCCAAAAAATACCCACAACTTGTAAGATGTTGGCATGCCAGGGGCAGATGGCAGGGGAGCCGTGCGGCGCTCGATCCTTGTTCTGGCAGCGCAGTGCCAGCCTCTTCCCTGCCGTCCGCCCTGAGGCATGTGCGCCAAGCAAAATGCCTTTGCGTGCTATACTCTGGCACCTGTGCCGGGGGTTCCCTACCCCTGCTTTAGTGGGTTACCTAGTCCTCTCTTTCTCCCCCCCCCCCACCCTCCCACATTATGGCATGAATTAGACTCAGATATCCCCAGAAAATTATATCCAGTCATTTATTAAGGTGCAGGCGATATAGAATTGAGAATACCATTTTGTAACACAGGACTGACTGGTTGCACAAGAAAATCTCTCCTGTTAGACTGCTGAAGTCTTGGCCATTTGCCTTCATTGAACGTTCCTGTATAGAAGGCTGGGCAATGTGGTGGTTCACAGACTAACTTAATCAGAGAGGATGTGCTAACAAAATCCTTGTACAGTTTTTCTTGAGGAGTCAGCTGCAGCAGGGAATCAACTTTGACAACTTTGCTGAAGTTTCCCCCTCTCCATGCTGGCAACAGCACGCAACCAGCTGTGATTCAGGGGTGCCTTGAGAGCCTTGCAAGGGTGCTGCAAGGTGCTGCACAATGGTAGCACTGTTAGGTGTGCAAATTTGATTTGTGTGATAAGCCCAGAGATTTCAAACAGGAATTCATAGTGTTAAAAGCATTCTGCTCTGTTGGGGTCTTTCTGAGTTCTTTGCAACACAAGACTTGCATTATTTTTCTGTAGTCAAATAATGAGTGAAAACTAAGAATTGACATTTTCTGAGGGGTGCCTCGAATCTGACAAGGGTGCCTTGAGTCTAAAAAAGGTTGAGAACCACTGAACTCGATTCAGAACCGGTCCTTCGCAACTTCACGCTAGGTTTGGGAATATAAGGAAGAGGCTTTTACTCAGCAGCACCCATCTGGGTAAATCTCACCTTCTTTGTGATCCTGAGGTAAGGAAGTGGCAGCAAAGAACATGAGAGAGACCAATGAGAGAGGCAGAGAGAGCAGAGTCAGTAGGGGGAGAGGGGGTACAAATAGAGAATCGAAAAGGAGAAGGAGATAGAAATAGAGAAGAAGGAGGCAGGAACGAGAGATCAAAGCAGAAATTGCACATAAAGGAGAAGTGAGTGGATGAAGACATGTGATGCAGACTGCCTTTTGGGCAGGGAGGAGGGGGGAAATATGTACGGTGTCCAGCAAACTGAAGTCATAAGAACATATGAGATGCCATACTGGGTCAGACCCCAGGTCCACTAGCACAGTGTGCTGTATCTCAGTGACAGAGTCGATTCTAGGGGGAAGAGTACTTATGCAGGGCCTCTCCAGACTGACCTGTCTCCTTCCCCTCTTCTCTTACAGCTTACAGCATTGAGAGGCTTAGGAAATCTGATTTTGGAGGTTACAGGCCTACTGTCCTGTTAAGTGCATGAGTCTGCCTAATCCTCTTTTGAACCAAAGTGAATTATCAGCCACTACAACCTCCTGTGGCAATGAGTTCCACAAGTAAATGACGCATGTGAAAAAATTCTCTTGTTTTGCTTTAAACACACTCCCTAATAATATCATTGTTTGTTCCCTACTTCTAGTATTGTGAGAGATGGTAAATAATAAATACCTATTTCCTTTCTTCACCCTATTCATTACTTTATAGACCTATGTTATACCTCGCTCAGTTATCTTATATCTGAGCTGAAAAGTCCTAGCCATAGTCTCTCCTCGTAGGGAAGTCTCTCCTTGTTTCCTTTCTCTGTACTTTTTTAGTTCTGCTCTATCCTTTTGGATGTGGGGAGCTCAGAACTGCACACAGTATTCAAGGTGGGGTGTACCCTTGATTGGGACTCCTAGGTAAAGAGAGCACAGTAAGGAAAACAAAAGTAAACGAGAACAGAGAGGGAGAAAGAGAGAACAGATCAAAAAAATCTTATTCAGGGAAAACTCCCTTTGACTTTAAAAAGTGGGCCCTTTCTTTTCTATCAGCATAATTTTGCCTCGGCCGTTTTGGACCTGATTCCTCTCTGGATTACTCCATTTTTGTGCTATCCACCAGTGTAGCGCTAGATTATCAAGGCAGTGACTTATGCTCTATAACAGCAAGTTTAGTGGTACCTTGGTAGGCTCTTTAGTCACCATTTCTGCACCAGGACTTTTGCATTTCTGATTGTTGAGTTTTGACAGATAACTAAGAGTGAAGCTGAAGAAACTGAAAAGCATGAGGGGAGCTTCCCCCTACTTCTACAAATCCCCCCCCCCCCCGAAAGCCCCACCCCAAACTTTGATGACAGTAAAGGGTCAGACTCTTTACCAATGCAAATTAGCATGGGTTCATTAAAATCAGGGCAATTATAAACAGGGCAACAGAAGATATGGCTTTTGTTTTGCAGGTTTTCCAAAATTTAAATTCACCTGAATTAACATATTTGCTTGGACAGGTAGAGAACTGTCTTGATTTGCCTTTGGGTGATTTGATGTTTTGAAACAACATTGTTAAAATATGGGTGCTCATCTCAATGCTATTCTCTCTGTAACCATCAGAAAATAAAGTCAGGGTAGTACATTTTTCAGCTGAGAGCGTGACATTCCAAGAGCTAATGAGAAGCAGAATGTCATCTACCTATCCAGTAGGAAAGGGGAGACAGCCTTAGATCAATTGATCAGATTAATCTAAAGAATCTGCATTTATAAAGCATCTTTTAGTGTAGCATCCTGACTCTATCTATGTCATAGTTACAACCAAATTGAGGGCTACAGTTTTCCTTTCTTAGCAGGGAATAAACTCTGTCATATTTATATGATGAGAGTATTGTTCTCGTTGGGGGAAGATCGGGAGTGAAGAATAATTCCCTAACATTTCCCTAATCCATTAGTCAAGCCCTAACTTTCTTCCTATCAGATTATAATGGTAAGAAAGTTAGGGCCTCCGTTGCACAGGCAGAGCAAAACAATGTTGTAATAACACAACGGTGCGTGGACACACAGGAATCGTAACTCTGTCCCAACACTGCTGTAAAGTGTAACACAGAGGGAACCCAAAAGTGACTGCATTTGTCTCGGGAGTCAAATCATGGGCCTTTCTCTTCAAGTCCCCTATATGCTGTGTCTCTACTCTTCCACACTCCTACAATCACATGGCTCCTCCTACCCCAACCTTTGACGGTTTTTGGATAACGATACTGAGCAGGTAACAGGATGCAAGAAAACCCAACCCGTAAACTGCAGTTCTGACTGAATTTCCTCTGGCCATCGGAAGGAAATCCCCACAGCTTGAGCAATGCTGGAGGTCTTCTGCAAGCTACCATCTGCGGACTGCTGGCCCACCTGCACATGTTCGCACTTTGTCCCACATTCACTCAAGAACTGTCATGCTCATACACATCTTCTTACATTTCTTCTCTCATGTACAAGCTCAGTTGCAAACTGTCACCTGCAGACCGAGGTCTGTCTTTGCAACATGCATGCCTTCACTCATGTCGTCTTGCACATACACTCGCGCATCTACATATACGCTATTGTTAAATTCTCATGCCTTTGTTAAGGGGTGACTGGATGGATCACGCGTTGGTGCAACTCATCGAGGCAAGCAGACACCCAGCCTCCTCTTCCACCCAGTGCAGAAAAGACACCCCAGCATATGTGCTAGTGCAAAGGATGGGGCAGGTGAATGCTACTACATACAGATGATTTGGTTCGAGTGATGCATGGTCCTGACCAGAAGTCGTTCACTCATCTTTCGTTCTGATCACCTGTTGAACAGAAATTAAAACTTTTGCATTTTCTCCCATAAAATGAGTCTTGAAACACAATCCCTTTAATCGTGGGTGCAATATAAATTACAAAATAGCTTTTTTCTCTTGCTGTATTTTAGGTATATGAAACTTCAGTAGTTTCTCAGATCTTGCAGGGAAAAAAATGTTTGCGCTGCCCCCCCCTTTTTATTCCACAAAAGACTGAAACACTGTTTTAGTTTCACAGTGATGCTGCTGACATGCACAGCTCTGACAAGTGATTTGTGTTTCCATTTGTTGACAGTCCTGTGGAGCTAGATGCAGAACATGGTGGATTTCATCATAATTATTTTGCTTAGTTTGGTACTTTCTCTACATAATTGCATTCGGAGGATGCTCCTATGCAGCAGGCATAACATAAGAAGTATGATTACAATATTTCACAATGGATCCAAAGGTGTGAGTTTGAGCTTTTTTCTGGACGTGTGCCAGTGGGAAACTCCTGTTGACCCAGCAGTGAGTGCCTACTGGTCAGCAGGCTGGGAAAGTCAGAGTCAACTAGACATGATTCTGGCCATATTGTTTCTTCACGTGCTGTGGTCTACAAACCCTGGTATGCTTGAACCACACCAGCCTGACAAGCTACCTACCCTGAGGTAGGCGGCTGACAAGCTAGGACCTCAAGCTAGGACCTCAGACCTAAATAACAAGATGTAAGTACTTCCTGAACAGAAAACTCTGGACTCGAAAGATTTCTTTAATTTATTAGAGAAAAGGAATAATAAGAACCGTTAGCTTGAATTTAAAGCAGGAAAAATTCAAATTAGAAATAAAGCGGAAAAGCAGTGAGAGTGACTAACCATTGGAACAAATGCCTAATGCAAATGATGGATTTTCCATCTGGTGATATCCTCAAATCAAAACTGGATGCCTCTTTTTCTGGAAGCTGTCATCTAGCCAAACACAACTTTCTTCATTTAATACAGAAGTAATCCTCCATCTTATGTTATTCAGAAGGTTGGAGTAGATGATTTAATGGCCTTAGGACCCCTGGTACACATTACAGTTCTGCTGCGATGGATGTGTCAATCGCAGCATAAATGGCAAGGGTATTATATTGGATGCACTTGTAAGGCACCACAAAATGGTAAACCAGTCCTAAAAATGTTCTACATGTAACATCTACATATAGTATAGAACATTTTTATGGTTGGTTTGCAAGGCTCTTTAAATTGAACCCATGGTATGTCTGGTCCTGGGGCTGATGATCAGCTGATTGTTGGCTCTGGCCCCGGATCACACTGGGGCCAGGTCAAGACTCCTGTGCACCCCTGGGACTGGAGCCAATAATTATCACCCCAGCTCCAGACTTGCAGGCACTGGGGAGCCCGGGCTCTGATCCTGGGTTTCCCCTGCACTGGCAAGTAGAGAGGGCATTATTGGGATCTGATCCTGGAACCCAGAATTGCGCCTCCTGCAATTCATGTGGCATCTTTAAATGAATGTATGTCAGGAGGCTAGGATTTATAACTCTAGGAATCATGATGCCACTGGAGTGCACAAACGTGGGAATATATTGTGGTGTTAGCAGCCTATAGCATCCAACTATCTTTGGCTTCCCTGGGAGGAGAATTCATAGCTGATGTCCAACAGTTAACATTTCTCTACATTTTGTGAAGAAACAGATTTTACTGAGCTGAATTAACATATGGCAGCCAATAAGGAGGATACGCTTGTTTTAAAATCAAGTCATTTTGATTGCTATCTTACAGCATACCCAGTAGTTTAAGAGGCAGTGTTCTTGTAGGGTTTTAGTTATTTTTATTAGATTTATTTAGATATTTACATATATTAAGGCCCAGGGCAGTTTATAGTAGAAAGACCAAATAAACTTATAAAATATTCAGCAATTATTAGTTCCTACCATTTTCAAAATAAATCACAAAAGCTCAGAAGATAGATTATTTAGTTTAATTCTAATAATCATAGAAAATAGCCTTAAAAATGTGGTTAGAATTGAAGTGGGGGAGAGAAAGCCAAAATGATCAGAATTAAGGTCTGGTATTGACTGAATCAACTTTTACTATGCAGTAGCGGAGAGGAAGAACCCTTCCCAGTTGTCCAGTGATGCCTAGCATTGCTTTCTAGGCAGGGTGGTTCGTGAGATGCCAGGGTTAAGCTGTTTGTTGGTCTGCCGTACTGGGCAGAAATGCAGGTGGGCTACTGAACAGTCAGGTTGCTCTCCCCCTCATAATTTTTTAGAGCAGATCTGAAAGTATTCTAGACTCAAAGACCATGGAGCTTAAATGTTTTCCAATTCATTTCACAAACCTTATTTTCCACTATTTCTCTTTCATTTCCTTCCCATCTACCACCAGCCCTTTGGTTTATTTTCATGGTCACTGTGTTTTGAGTGCTTATGTGGCCTCCATCAAGATAGTACTTGAGTGCTTCAGAGTCATTAATGTATTAATTGTATTTTTAACCCTGAGTTTGTACAACAAAACACAGTGTCACAGTTTGTGACAAGCGCTTCTAGGTACTGCTGTAATACAAATAAATATCAGTAACAATTCATCAGTTCAGTTTGAAGCAATTCACTTTTGCCCTGCTCTTTGCACATGCTGTTATGCCAGAGTGCACAGCTACATATGGCTACACAAGGTACCGCGTAATAATGGATGAAGCGCGGTGAGACTGGGTTGCCTAAGGTAACACAAGAAGTCTGTAGAAGCACATGGGACTCCACCCAAGTCCCGCATGAGTACTTTAACTGCACGTCCATCTATCCTATTTCAGTCTCAGTGCTGCAAGTGCTGGATCATTCTTCTTTGCAGCCTGTCATCTGGAGCAGCCGCTCTGCCTTCTTCCCCTTCCATCTCTTTCAAATATCTGCTGGAAATACATTTTTCTTGAAAATATATTTTTCTCTCCTGTCTTTGCCTCTCTTTCTGTCTACCTCCGCCACTGACCTTGATTACTTTTGTTATAGCCCAGGTGATGCATTTACATGGCAGCTACCATAGTATATACAGAACCTGGGTCTGAGTGTTTCACTCTGTAAAGCACTGCAGGATACATTTTATACTGAATAAAATTTCATTGTTTTGGTTTGTTTGACAATTAATGAGTGCTTATAATAAGGTTCTCAATTTATTGCCAGTAATGGCATTCACTTAACTGGTGAGTCACAGTTTATAATCATGATTACTTAATAGGACCTAATTTTCCAGTCATTTAGGGTAGTATGAAAACAAGTTTGAACTGTAAAGGTATTATTAGTAAACAGGTTAATGAATTAAATGAGTGATGAAAGTGTTCCTAAGGCAGGGATCTGTCACTTTATTAGTCTGTAAACTTCCTTGCTTATCCATGGTACTTTGTAAATAATAATTAACAATAATAATTTCTTAACATATTTATTTGCTTGGCCTACATGTGAAGGACAAATCAAATAGTCCAACAGCAAAAATCTTCATAATAGGAATCACTCTGACCCATAGCATCTTTCCATCCTGTCTTACCACTGGTATATGTTGTGCTGCCTATTTTGGTGAGTCCTGTAATTGTCTCTACATGTTGTCAGTCTTTTAAAAAAATTTTTATGAACACCAGAAATAACAGATTGTTAACAAACTTTACAAAGCCCTTTTCTGGTATTTTCATATTAAGATTTTCATATTGTGTTTTATGCCAGAATTAACTCACCAAACAGCTTGCATAGGTTAAATTCAATTAATATGTATTTTTGTTAGCAGAATGTCTTGGTTTAATTGAAAAGCTAATTTTAACACTGGCTATAATCAAACAAAGCTTTTGAGATGGAGACCCATATAGATTTCATCTGAATGTAAAACATCTGAAAACAGATCTCCAGCTTTTTTCTGTTACAATAGATCAGTGGTTTCTCATGCACTTTTTCTGGGTAGTTTCATGTCATATATAGAAACAAAAACTATAGGCAAACAGGCCAAGCTAAGTGGGAGAAGAAACCAAAAATACTCTTTTTCGGGGAGTGGGGAAAGAATGGCTTGGGATGAGTGTGTCCGTGTCTCAGAGGTGGGCTAAAGGAAGGGGAGTAACATGAACTTAAATTAGGTTTACATGAAAGACCCACTTTAATTTTCACATACCTTTTCAATTTTAAAAGAGAGAGACTCTTTATAACAATGCAAACAAATGTGAGAATTTGACCGAAGAGGCAATCTCTCACTGTGGCCTTGAGAATGCATTGATGGCTTTTGTCCTTTAGCACTGTATTCCTCACTCTGCTCTTGATACACCCTTTCTCTGACTTAAGGCAGGTCACTTGGATTTTAAAGCAGAGTGCCTAAAATTAGGGACCTAAATCAAATAGCCTGATTTCATAGGATCCCACAAAAACGCATATGAAGTTAATAGGGGCAGGGGTGCCCAGTGCCTCTGGAAAAATCAAGCTTATAAGTTTTGATACCTGAATCTCCCCTTTTAGGCCTTTCAAGCTCCACATTTCTTCAGAATGTGAAAGGGCTTGATCCTGGATCACTGTAGTCAATGGGAGTTGTGACAGTGGTTTCTATAGGAGTAGGATCAGGCCTGAGCTTTTGACTGTTGTGAGACAGTATTAGAATGTGCAAATCTAAACCACATCTTAAAACTGCATGTTCTGTAAGTGCCAGGCATTGTTGTTAAAATTGATAGAAACATTCGGTTACATAATTATGTTTGAAGAGCGCATCACATTAAAAACACCTGTCCACCCACTCTAATCTGCAGCTGAAAAGTGTTTCCATTTATGACATTGGTTATGTAATTGGTTTTACACAAGGGTATGGTTTTGATGGTCAGCTGGTAGTAGAAAATGGTTCAGCACAGTGATCTGAACTTACAAACTGCCTTGGTCCTATTGATTTTTTGCAACTAGCAAGGCCAGAATATGTTGCACAAATTTGGGTTCAGTCTTGGTGGGCAAATGTGAAGGTTATACCATCCTCATTAGCTCTAGTACCTGGAGGCCCATGCTGAGATCTAGTCTAGAGTAAGGGTAAGTCCC
This sequence comes from Alligator sinensis, assembly GCF_000455745.1. Taxonomy (NCBI): domain Eukaryota; kingdom Metazoa; phylum Chordata; order Crocodylia; family Alligatoridae; genus Alligator; species Alligator sinensis. The sequence continues at coordinate 2,598,093 of NW_005842018.1, read as the reverse complement.
TACTGAGAAGAATTTACATTCTAATGAACACACAGTGGGTTGGAAACTGTTACACGGCTTTATCAAAGGTCAAATAACTGATCAGTGGCAGACCTGGGGGCTGAACCCTGAGTCCTAGTTTAGCACTCTGTGTGGTGGATGGTGCTGCACCTCTCATTGTCAGTGGCTTCTTACAAACATATTTATGTCATACTAGCATCTAACTGGCGTTAAGTGTTTGCTGGACTAGCTAACTCATTATGTTTTTGTAATTTAACTTTTTCACATTGGTGGTTGAGTTGTCCATCCTCTAACCTAGGAGACCATAGACTGGGGTTTTGTTTGGTCTCCATCCTTTAACTCTTCAAGATTGGGTGACACTACTAGGAGGTCAAGAGAGACATAAACAGCTGGCGCCAGGTCAGACCAACACTGGAAATGTATTATTGTGTTCCTTCCACAAAGGTGCAGTTATCTGACTGATGTTGAATACCTCTGGATATCTTGGCTCTAGCCAACTATTGCCTAACTTTGAACATTTCATTCCCATATGAGGTCCTAGAAAAGCCAACCTAAAGGCAACCAAAAGGCAGCTTAAAGCCAACTATAGGCTCTAACTGAAGCTATTCTAAACCTGGCACAATCTGGATTTAGGCCAGGATGTAAACTGCTTTAGTGGCGCTAATAGATGATCTTATATAATGCAGAAGGAAAAAGATATCCACTCATCCTCCCAGACCTCTGTGCAGCATTTGATACTGCTGACCACTGGAGAAAGTAGGCAGGCCTTGAAGGTAAAAGTAGCTTGAGTCTTTTCTGACCACCAGCAGCAGGCTCTTCATTTGTGAGTTTCACAAGGATCTCTTGTCTCTTTAACACCTGCGTGTGGTCACTAGGCCCGTTGGTCAGACGAAAAAGACTCAAGTAGAATGATGCAGATGATATACTGCTGTCCTGATCCATCACATATCACCACGCAACTACCAAGAAGATGGGCCAGTGTTTGGATGAGCCAAGCGCTGGGGTCAAAACCAGGTAGTTGAAGCTGAATTTATTTCTGGTGGGCAGAAGAAAACTTTTTTTTTAAATAAAGTTTGCAGCCACAGTGCAGCTTCCTTGACTGAGGGTACATTTTAGCAGTATGCTTGGGGTCCTTGTTGATGCTAAGGTGTCACATAGTGGTGTGGTTTTTTAGTTCTTAGGCACACATTACACTGTTCACAGAAACCACGGTATTTACAGAAGCACACAGGTGGGTTAGTGCTTAACTGCCACTGGAAGTTAAAGGCAGTTGCCAACAAGTGCATTCAGGCAGTGTTGTAAACTGCCAGGCACAGTGAAATGCATGTCAGGGGACTGGTAGTGCTCTTTTCCTACCTGGGGCATCAAATCCTTCTTCTCTTTCTGTGTTGTTCAGTGGTTGCAACAGGGGACTGGGCGCCAGGCTCTTGTGTTCTGATCCTGAATCTGCCCTGTGTGATCTGAGAACTTTGTGTTCTTTGTGTTATAGTGATACTTTCTTTCCTCCCTCCCAAGAAAAGAAAAATGGCTCAACTAATTAATGTTTGGAAAGTGTTCTGAGATCTTTGGATAGAAGAAGCTGTGTGTGGTATTAGTATTTATTATGTAGGTCATATTTCTCCAGTCACTTTGTTCAACTGGCCAAATTCAAGTAAAGACTTTGAAGTTACATCCGTCTATTCCAGGGTTCAGTTTAGCTAACTGTCCTTAAAGGTGGCTTGAAACCAAAAAGTAGGATATGAATATCTCAGACATTGGGAAAATTTGCCTCTGGATCCAAAGGTTGCAATGCAGTCCAATTTCTACTTATTTTTGTTATATGCATCATCTTGGTGGCTACATTTTGTGATGTGTATCTTTCCATCTGCCAGGGGAAAAATAGAAAAGTCTTTACTAAAACTTTTTATTCTGGGAAATGAGGTTAACTACAGTCTGCATAGCCATGGCGCAGTGGCAGGGTGAGAAATGAACTATATGGTATAATTTATCTTTTTTCTCACTCATCCCTGCAATTGTTCTTTGCTGGTAGTTCTACAAGTGCTGCCAAGACTTTTATGTTGTCTGGGCTTCCAACTTGATGAGTTGGTGAACAGGATTACATAATATTGTTGCCTGCAATAGGAGGGGATAGACCTAGGAGATCTTTTAACCAGTCCTGTATTTCTGTCTGGGGGAGAACAACATGCATGTGAGGCAAGTCTAGTGGATGCAGACCACATTCTCTACAGTTAAAACTCACCAGTTAAAGAAAACCAGAGAGTAGAAAACATGGAAGTGCCTAGAATGAGCCAGACAAGGTTCTTTGGGTAAATCTGATATCTTCTATTAGACCAACTCAAAGATATCGGATTTACCCAAAGAACCTTGTCTGCCTATGTCCTTAGACCAGGGGTGGGCAAAAGCTGGATGTGGCCTGCCAGGCCATTCTGTCCAGCCCGCAAGGCCCCTAAAATATTTAGAAAATTAATATTCATCTGCCCTGGGCTGCCTGTCATGTGACCCTTGCTGGCTTGCCAAAACTCTGCCCAAAATAATTGCCCGCCCCTGCCTTAGACCAACACGGCTACAACCCACACCCCTGATAGAATGAGCCAGGTTCTCTGCTTTCTCTTTGCCTTTCCTCTGATCCCATTGCGAGTACTGATGCTTAGTCATCTGGAAATTTTCTTGTAATGTGCAACAAATTATAGAGGGAGGATGCCAGCCTTACATAAAATCGAATTAAGGAACCATGGAGTGGCCCCTTGTTCATACAAATAGCTTGAAAATCAAATGTAGGTGGAAGGTGAGTACAGTAAGGGCAAAAGAGAGCATGTTGTCTCTCCTTTCTGGATCATCCCTCCGTTGCCATCATTTCTGCCAAACAAATATTTTCTGGCAGATGCCCAAGTTACTTATGGTTCGCTTAGCAGGGTGTGGTAGTCAGATTTACGTCGTTTGATGGACACACACAGCTTGGAAGGCTACAGGGCTTTTCCTTTGAGTCAGTTAAGTCATATATTTCTCAGGGCTTTGTTGCATGTTACTCTTAGAACATTTTATTTAGATTGGAGTAGGCAGTACTGCACGTTGCAAAGTTTTCTGAGCAGTTGCACGGTAATGCTTATTAGTTATTACCATCTGTCTAAGTGCTGGAGCCCTTGAAGACTGGTGTGCTGCCGTGCACTGCTCAGAGTAACAAATAGCTGTTTGACACTCCCAGCCCCGTCACTACACCTGAGTCTCCTGATCACATTATCTTTGTGGAGTAACGGAAGCTCAACATGCGTTAAGTAATATGATCTGGAGCTACTCCTCACTGTGCTATGCTAGGATGGCACTTAGTGCGTGTTTACTGCTTGAATGCTTCAGGAACAAGCCTCATGAATGGTATACTTAGGGCCTAATTCAGCCATCTGCTGCTTGCAAACTGGTCCTTGGGCCCCTGTGGAGACATAGCTAGAGCTCCACATGGACATTAGGATTCAACCACAGAGATCAGATTGGTGAGTTGATGTATCACTGACCTGTGGGCTTCTGTGGTGTATCAAAGAGTTTCTGTGCATGGGGTACAGCAGCAGCTGGGGCAGTGGTTGCTGTTCTTGCACCTTCTCAAAATTGACTCCCAGAGCCAGTGCCCCAGTTGCCCACCCCTAGTTCTGCTACTTGTGAGGCTCCTTTATGAGCCAGGTAACAGTAGCTCTGTTGTATGGGAGCCAGTATTGCAACAGAGCCATGTGGATGCAATTAGCACAGCTACACACGAGTTAAGGCGCTTTAGTTATTCAAACCTAAAATTGATACCTGCTTTTGCAGATATCAGATTTAGGAATGAATAGCCTAAAATCATCACTTTTTTTAAGGCCCATTAAGGGTGCGCATGCGTAGACCCATGCCCTTAATGGGCCTTAAAAATAGCTAATGCACCTTAAATTGGCACGTATAGACGCACCCAATCTGCAGAGCACTGTGTGGCACTTCAGGGTAAAAAACTGTTTAGATGTAAACTCCATGTATGCCACATTAGTTTTCTCTACACAGTTTTCTTATTTGTAGTATCATACGCTACATATCTGCACTGGTGAGAGTGTCAAAAAAGGTCTTCCAGGTATTTGCATATCAGCTCCAAGAACTTGGAAGTAGAGAGGGTATAAATAGTGGAAATGCCATTTAAGGTATAGTTTTGGTTTTGGAAAGTGTCAGTACAGCCCCTTACACCAGAAATACTATGTGTTGGCTCAGCCTGCCTTATGAGATGCATCTGTCGACTGCAGCAGTACAAAAAAAAGGTTTCCTTTCCATCCTGCAGAACCAAGACGTCTGCAGATTACCGAATTAATCCTTAGTCTTTGTATGATCTGCTTGCAGGATCTATATTGCTGGGGAGGATATCTGAGCCAGCACACAAGTGGGCACACAGGCCAGGTTGAGCTGGTGTCAGGGGTTAGTGAACTCATCTGAAAAGGTATAAATGGAACGTGTCATAGTTGCTTAATGAGAAACGTGAGAACAAGGATTCTCCAGGCTTAAAAAAATCTGCCATGTCTCTATCATGGTTTCTTAAACAATTATGCAGTTTGTTTAAAGTTCTGACAAGATAACTGGCAAAATTGGTGCACAGAGCAGATCATATAAATATACAGTGTTTTCCAGTCAGCGTTACTGTCATAAAACCTTATGATTTTTATCATCATAATCCCAATCCAGTCATTTGCTTTCAGCAGCATGCTCGGATGAAATCCTACATGGCCAATAATGATATTGTAGTCTAGATCATTTGTCATTTATTCATTTCTGGTCTAATGGTACTAAAGTCTGGTCTTCAGTGACAATGAATAATGTATTGCTTTAATATAGAATATAGCCATGTGTTTTGCTCATCTCTCAAACTGGAATATTCCAAAGGGTTTAAGGCAATCTGGCCCCCAACTCTTGTTGGCATCTAGTCTGAATTTGTTGTAATGTTTTATTTATTCAGCAGCAGCAAAGTTGGAGCCAGTAGAAGAAAGGTTAGAAAGACATAATTTAAGGGAACAAAAAACAAAGCTAAAGTTTTGAGAGCTGCACAGAGGAGGTGGTTTAGTGTAAACGAAGCTTTTCGTTCTACTGCACTTAATTCTGGTTGAGCCTGGATGGTTCAGTTATAGTTTACAGACCTTATTAGCTGCACACTGGCAAAGGCAATTTATCACCTATAATGGCCATTTGATCCTGTGCAGAATAAAGCTGTTGATCCCAGCCCTGTTCCTAGTGACAAGCAGGCACATTATATATAAATAAATAAATAACCTACAGGAGCTGTCAGACTTAGCACTGATTAGCAGCCATGTTGGCTGCCTTAACGGCAAGACCAAGCGTGATTAGTCATGGATGTTCAGCTGCTCTCCGAGTGCTGGTCAAACTTCAGCATATTAGTAGAGCAGTGTTGGGCAAGCTAGTCTGTGATGACGCACAGTTTCTAGGGCTGCCACCGTGGCACTTTTTACCATCTTTAAAATGTTTAGAGAGGAGAAAAGCACTCTGAATTCTGTGAGATCAGTATTGTATGCTGCTGTTAAATGGCAATTCTGTGGCAACCCATTTGCTTCAGGTCACCTGAGCCTCAAATATATATTAATTGGTCTCGTTCTTTTTCCATTCTTTTCCCTAAATGATTCCCCATTTGTTGAATGTGCATGGCTATTAGGCTAAAAAAAAAAATCCCCTCTTCTGCCTTCTTGTACCTCATGCTGGTCTTTGCATCTTCCACACAGGAGGAGCAACTAAGGTACATCAGAGCAGGGGTTTCTTCTGCTCACTTTACAAAGAAGGTGGGAGTCGTCCTTTGGCGCATTTGCATCTTACCTGGCCAATAGGAGCCATAAACATGCCTGATTACACATCTCACTGTGCCCCAACTTTGCATGCCATGGGGCACGTCTACACAAGACGGCACAGTGCAGTAGCAGTGAGTTACTGTGCCGTAGCTCGTTGTTACCATGCAGTATCATTGCTGGGCACTAATCGTGTGGCATTGGGCAAAACACTCGTGCGTCAACGGTACTGCGCAGTAACAGCTGTGCAGTGGGTGGCTCATGTAGACGCACCCACAGGTTTTCAAACTGGAGGTTGCAAACAGATTTTAGAGAATTGTGACCACTTTTCCTTTCTTTGGTCATGTCTCCTCTGCAGACTAGCATAGTGTAGAGATATCTGATTTAGCTTGAAAGCTCAAGTCCCAGAAACACTCCTGCTGAGTCTGGTAATTTCTGCAGCTGAGAAGCTGCCTTTATAGCTACATGAGAAGAGTCCTAAAAATGTTTTTTCTATTGCAATATAAAGACACAACATAGAAAAGCTGAGAACCAGCGAATTATGCTCAGTGGCGCCCCCCCTTTCATCCATATCTGACTCCTGTTAATGCTGTTTCTGAGCAAGGGACTGCAGACCCTACCAAATCTGACTATATGCCTGAAATCCAGGCTTTCTACCCATGTTAGGCATGACACATTGCCTTCCATGATCTGTCTCCAAATTCAGCTTACCATCCTGTTTTATCCTATGACTGTTGAAGGATATGAATACATGCAATATCTCCTTTACTATTCATGTCCCTGTTGCCTTCTTGGCTTTAGCTTGTGGTTTGTTGGCTAACAGTCTCTTATTAATGGCTTTATTAAGGAACAGATGTACAGGTCTACTCTTTGTTTTTGTAGCTGCACTCTTGACATACTGTAAATGCTCTTAATTGATTTTATTCAATGTAATACCATCTGCTGGCTTCTGTTTATGCTGTGGCTACTGCTGAATACTTATATTTAACTTGTTTTGCACGGACCAAGTGCTGCTGTCAGTTACACTGATTAAATTCATTGCAACTTTCATTGCTGTGAATGAGAACAGGATTTGGCTTTAAAAATTAATGATAGACAGACAAGTTTAATATCTGGGGTAAATGGTCATGATCCAAGGAAGAATTTGGTCCAGTGTGCACGTTGGCTTCTTACATGTCGCTAATAATTTTGTATTTGTGAATAGGCTAGAGCTAAACTATTTTTTCTCAGTTTGGTGGAGAAAGCAACCTTTGAATGCTATATTTGGATACTGTCGATGACAGGAGGGTGCCTGTTATACTTTTATACAAGCCTGAGGTCTTGATGTAAGACTTTGTTCAAGGAACAGTCAAGATTAGTAAACTTTAAAAAACATTTATCTGTAAGACTGATGGGCTTTTTGTCATCCCTTATCACACCCTTGTATATTCTTACATAGAGCTTTTGGTGGCAAAGACAATGTTACTCAGGTGTTGGATGAAAAGTCCACTGAGAATTCAGTGAAGCAAATGTATGCCGAGTCTCACCCAGAGTCCATAATGAAGCCTTCCTTTTTATACAGGGCACTGTAGCTCACTGGATATAAAACTGTCATGTCAAGTTTAGCTTTGTGTCTTCAGCTTAGTCCCCTTATTAACTGTAGTCAGCACTTACTGTAGGTTTCATTACAGGTGCCATGTCCATGTCCAGCCTGTGAAAATGAAATAGAGGATTTCATTTCCCATCACTGTCTCTTGGTGGTCTATGACGGGTGCCAGCAGCTCTCAGAACGTTTTAGAGTGTCATTTTTTTTCTTTTATAGTGGCCTAATACTGCCCCCACTAAAATTTTAGGCATTTTACCCATGATTTCAAAGGGAGCAGAGTTAAGTTGATGCCCAGAACTTCTGAAAACCCCAAACGTAAGCATCCACAACCTGATCACGTACCATTAAAGCCAGTAGGGGCTAAGTCTTGTAACCCAGGATTTCGGCATAATACTGTCTGATTAGCTCTTCACTACTTCAGGATAGTTAGACTCAGTGTCATGATGTTTATGGTAGGTGGAGGCCCATGAGAGACACGGAAGTCTTGTCTGCTTTTCATGAAGATTAAAGCTCACATGGTGATCTTTGTGAGAGCATAGATCAGCTTCAGCACTCCTTGCCAAAATATCTCTTCTCCCTGAGGTGCTGGCTGCTGCTGATCGCCCTCAATGCTAGTGTTCAAAAGTTACAAGTCTGGCCCCCAAAGTCACAAGGTTGTTTTAAGAGTTAAAATACTACAGTATTTATAATTTGTGCGTTTATCTTTTAGTTCTGAGTCTCTAGAGTTCGTTTGAGCCCCTAGAATTCAAGTCTGAGCTGCCCCAAAATATCCTTGCCTCTTGCAAAGGCTTCCTGGACCATCACAGCTACAACAACATCGCTGCAAGTCTACTAATGGGATTTTTGCCATTGACTTCAAGGGGAAAAAGTCTGGTCTGGAAACAGCATTAGCAACTGGATAAATAAGCCAAAAATCAAGCAATATAGTTTATTTTTTGAAACTGTTAAGTCATCCTCTTCAGTGTGAGTCAAGATCCAGATAAGGCAGAAAGTTTTTGTGTGCCATTGTGTTATGGCTCAAGTCCTGCTGATTGGTGGTTTTATAGTAGGGGTTCACAGTAAGTATTTGTCTTTGTTAGGTAATGCTAGAGAAACTGGGAGCCAGATAGCATTTGGTGGGATTTCCCCTTTATGGTTAGTTGGGTTATAGGTGGGTGTTGTTTCAGAGACACTGAGCAGCTGGAAAGTAAAAATTAAAGTGGTTTGGGGACTGTCCTGCCTGTAGCAATGGTGCTGTATGAGAACTTCATTTGCATTAAAGAACTATTTGATGGTAAGACAAGGTGGTCTGGCCTCGTTCACCCTTAGTATTGCATTATCATCTGTTATTTACTTTAATGCTCGCTTACATTTCGTATTTGTCTTTAAGTTATTCAGTAATTGAAGTCTGCATGCTGAGTAATTGTGGTGAGCCTGCGGCTATATTTTTGCAAAATATCTTAAAAATATCAGCAAGCCAATTAAAGGAATATGTTCATTATGGGAAAAATATTCACACCTATGAGAAACCATGAGATGCAGCCCAAATCACCCTTGGGGGTCTTTAAGAGGAAGGCTGGATAGGCATCTGGAGCACTCTTTTCTGTCTAGGCAGGGGGTTGGACTCGATGATCTGCTGAGGTCCCTTCTGACCCTAGCATCTATGAATCTATAAAATATGATTATGTGCTCATTCTCCCAAGAATCACATCATTGCTCTTCTAAAAGGCCGTTTGTGGGTATAAAACATTTTAATTTTTATTTTTTGGGAAAGGTGATATTTTCAGCATAAATGGTGAAAAGCCTTTTCATTAAAGCTGTATGATTTACATCTGTCAGTGGAGCCTGCTGTGTTAGAGCCTTCAGCATCCATCAGAGAAATCTCCAAGTCTAAACAGTTTTCTTATGCAAAGTTATATACTTGAATGGTAAAGCTCTTTATCTTTTTCTACTTTGAAGTTCAGTTCCAGCTGATGGATTGTCTGTTGAATATCTCATAAACCTGCAAGAAAAGCAAATGACTTTCAGGCCCATTCTGCAAAATCTTGAGCACTGTGTGCAGACATAGGAATCTCTCAAATTTCTGGAAAACCGAGAAAGGCAAGAATTCTTGTGGGTGATCTCTTTTATTGGACCAGCTGTGTGGTTGGTATAGACATACGCCAACTTTCAGTCTCACAGTACCCTCCCTCAGGCCTCCCTGTTTTATCACTTGCAGAACACCCTCATTAAATGTATGCAATGGCCTGTTGTCCCATTGGATGCTGATTTATTTCTTTAGTGATTTAGGGTCCCAATTCATCAAAGCATTTCAGTATAAGCTTCAGTCCATTCTTGAGCATATGATTATCTTACTTACGCACACTGAAGCATGTAATTATCTCTCGGCACATGCTGAAAGTCCCATTGGAGAGAGGCTTATATATGTGTCAAAACCTGAGTACTGTATAGCTTTGCTAATTAGAGATGGGCATTTGAATTGGGATATGGAGCAGGGCACTGGGATCTTAGACAACAGGGTACTCATTCTTATTTGTCATATGCTCATTGTGTGATTTTATTTATTTATTTTAAGTAATGAACTTTAATAGCTATCGCATCCCATTAATCACCGAAGGATCAAAACAAAAAGCATATTTCCAAAAAGTCTCATAAATCACCTTATAACAGACCACAGAAACATCATGGGAGGAGAAGATAAAGAAATAAGGTTTGAGCACGAGCGTTTTAGATGTATAGTAAGTGTTCAGAAAGCAGTATATTTCTTGATAACATTAAGATCTTAACAAGTAAAACAATTGTCTCTTTTATAATCCCGTTAAAAATACAATAATTCAGAAAATTCAACATGGGGACCAGTTTCTAATTTGGCTAAACAGTCCTCTTTATTTTTTTAATGAGAGACTTCAGACAAATTTTCTTTTTATCATGGTCAAAAGAAATATTCTTTTTTTGTCTTTGGATATCTTTGGCGTTTTCTGGGAAGAGGACTGTAGCAGAAAAAAGTAGCCTGAGTCTACAAGTTGGATCCGGAACAAAAACAATTTCTTGCATCTAGTTCAAGGCCATGCATTAAGTGCACTGCATAAAATTTTCTGTGGACCCACCTGTATAGTTGTAAAAGCAGCTGAAGAATGAATTCATAGGTTTGCTGCATGTTATTCAAGTGCCTAAGAAAACTTGCAGAAAATAAAACACTGCAAATAATGTAAATATATCATTTTATTTCCTTTACTATAGGAGCTGCAGGGTTTTACTGAAAGTGCTGCCCTTGCCACATGCATCTATTACTAGTTTTTAAAAGAAGCAAAGTAGTTGATTTTCCCCAGGCACCATTACGTGAAGGTACCCCATTCCTTGCAAGCTGCAATGGGACATGTTGAGGCAGGTCAGCATGCTGCTGCTGAAATCCCATTGTGGGACAGGGCACGAGAGGACTGGAGTTTAGACAGAAGCAAGATGCAGGGGTCTGGATATCTAAGGGAATTGGGAAGCTCCTGTTGGGGATCTCTGTGTTGCTGCTTTAAATCTAGTTTAGTGTGGGAATGTCCATAATATTAAAAAATGGACTTTTACTTCATAGGCCTGCCAGAGAGACCAAAGATTTATGGGTCACAGACAAAGCTGTTGGTACTCAGTATTTCTGAAATCAAGCCAAGGTTTCTTAAATTATGCAATCAAAATCAGCAGCCAGTTTTGAAAACTTAGGCCCGTGCGATTTGCCTGCAGTCACCTATGAAATCTGTGGCTGAGCTGGGCTTAGATTCCGGGTCTGTCTCCCATATCTTTGCTTTCACTGTTAGACTACAGTTAAATCAATGGAAGTTTAGGGGATTCTGGAATTGGCTCCCTTCTGTGTAATGTGCCTCATTGCCCAACAGGTGTATTGGACTTTTTTCAGCAACGTTGCTCTCCCCTGGTTGGCTATAGCCCAGTTCCCTAACATTGGTGGGTGAGCAAGCCCTCCATTGGTTTGCGGACTTTCTTATGCACTTGAAGTTCAGTGCTCCGTGACAATTCCCAACCTCATAATTAGCTAGAAAAAAGAATAAGCAAAGCTAACTTGTAAAATCTTCCATTGAATCTTGCTGGTGGAATATGAGTGTCACCTCAGCTGCGACTGCTTTCATCTTCTCACTTTTTGCTTTTGCCAGTTTTCCAAACATCTCTGGAAATTTAAGCTGACCTTTCTCATTCCAGGGAGGGTGGTGGTAGCTCTGTTTTCATTGCATGGATTCAGCTGGCATAAATAAGACATTCTTCTTTGGTTGTTCATTTTCAAATAAGCAGCAAAAAAAGAAAAGAGAAACGTGCTACACATACATGTATGTCGTTTGAGCTGGTTCCCTGAGAGAACCTGCTTTTATGAGTATAGGTTGTAGCCATGTTGGTCTAAGAATTTTTCCAACTATTTTATTTGGTTTAATAAAACTATTTTAGTTGGTCTAATAAAAGATATCGTATTTACCCAAAGAACTGTCTGCCTGCTTTTATGAGAATTTCAAAGGGGAAAACATCTGTGATCAGCTTCTCTGGACATGATGCTACAGGGAGGATATCAAGAACAGAAATTAAACATTAATTCTTCCTCTGCTTGAAAATAGCCATTATCTTGTTTTTAGTCTCTTAAGAGCTTATAATGGGCATTCTCCCTATCACCTTTTAAAGCCTATGCTTACTTTTGATCTAAGTTGGCATTTACACTGAAAGGTGATTCAGACCCAATAGCTTCATGTCAGTTGTAGGTTAGATCTGCTTAAAATTAGTTTTGGATCTTAGTACAGAAGAGCATGAATTTTTGCTAGGGGTTTAGGGATTGGTGTAATGCCTGTTTCATTCTTCCCTTGGCAAGAGGGTGTATAAAAAACTCAGCCAGAAAATTCTCATGGAGTTTTGTTTGAATATTTCTGTTAGCCAGGTGGGATTTAGGGAGTTGGTAAAGAAAACTTCAGGAAATGTAGAAATCTGTAGGAAAGGCAAGTTCTGGTCTTGTGGTTGATGGGGGGCGAGGGGGAGCAGGGCTCTTTTTCTGTGATGTTCCCTGAGAACCACCTCTCTCTGGCTGACACCTCGTGGAGGAGACCAAAGCAAAGAGCAAAAGAATGGTATTTTTGGCAGCACGGTGGTCTCATTGGTTTTCCTGCTTGGATTCGTGTTGGATTCAGAATGGAGCACGGCACATAAATCAGCTGCTCCCCTGTCTGCTATTTGGAATTGTACCTTTCACTAACTTTGCTTCCCAGACAGGGAGTCGGGAGGGGGAGCACAGCAGAGATTGCTGGGACTGGGGGCCTGAACCAAGAAGCGATCAAGTATGTCTGGTGGAAGGTTTACTATCTGCCACTGCCAGTGTCTGCTCCCCTGCTGTGCCGCCAAAAGAGGGAGGTCGTTCACCCCTAATTCGAAATATTTTACAAGGTCGAATGCAGACCGTAATTGTATCTTGCCTTCATGGGACACTTTTGTAATCCTAGTTGGGCCCAAAGTGCATCAGTGCTGCAACAGGCCATTGATAAAATGGAAATCCTAAAGCCTTTCCTAGAACATAGGTTGTTATATGGGGGTTGAAAAGCCAAAGAGTCTGACATTCCTGCCAAATATCATGGGATTCAAGGCTTTAATATAGTGTGGCCTCAATCTGCTTGTACTACATTTCATAGATTTCATAGACGTTAGGGCTGGAAGGGACCGTGGAAGATCATCGAGTCCAGCCCCATTGAATTTGGTGGGAGGAAGATCCATTGAAGGCCCATAGATACCTGCTGCATTTCTTACTGAGTTCCTGCTCCAGGCAATCAAAAAAGAATGATCTATATATTTCCTTGTGAGCCACTCTTACTGGACAGGCTGAAATAGCAAAGCTGGGGAGGAATTGGGAAAGATGACAGCCAAATGTGAACAAACATTAATATATATAATATAAATATATTATAAATACGCACACACACGCATATTAATGTTTGTTCACATTTGGCTCTGTCATCTTTCCTAATTCGTCCCTAGTGTTGCTATTTCAGCCTGTCCAGTAAGAGTGGTTCACAAGCCAACATCTCTATAGCAATTTGTTGCGTCGTCTTACCAGTGCAAGGTTATTTAACACCCTGCTTTTCGTTTCCCCTCTACCAGGAATCAGCTCTCTGGAGCGCGGTTGCCTGGCATGGTTGCAAGAGAGGCAGAAACATGCTGTTTTTTGAGGTTTTGATTTTTAACCTGGTTGGCAGCTGCAGAGATTGAATTATGTTCCTAAGGGGAAGCAGGCTTCATGCACGATTGCCGGGTCTGCAGAGCAGCTGTGCCTCCTGCATGATCCTAAGACAGTTGAGCTCCACTGCATGCACAGTGCAGTCAGAGCTGGTTCAGCTGATGCTGACTGCAAGCTCGATTTTAATTAATCTTTTTTTTTTTTTTTTTTTTTTTTTTTTTGCAAAGAAATCAGATTAATTTTACAAACAAATCAATTTAATTTTTCCCTCTTTGAAATGGCTCTCAGTAGCCAGCCAGAGAAGGAGAGGTACATGGGTTCCATTATTTTTCCCTTTTAAACTGTATTTAATTACCCCTGAAAGCTCCCAGAGATTGAAAATGAAATATGAGGTTGTCTTCTTTCAGGCACGCCTTCTGATAACTACCCAGGATATAATTGAATACTCTTTCAAAATCATAGGCCTTTTTAAACATTCCTTGCAAATATGCAGTAATACTAGAAACCAAAAGAGCTGAGAAAGGAAGCGTTATGGACCAGGGGATGAGGAAACAGGTCTGAAAGTCAGAATATCTAGGGGTTTGTCCTGGCTTTATCACTAACTTCCTGTTTGGCCTTTAGCAAGTCGTTTATAACTAGGGATCTACTGAAATCAATGAGGCAAGTGGCTGATTTTGCAGGCTGATTACAAGGCTGGCCTCCGTTTTCCCAGGGTTATTGCGGCAGGGCCCCTCCCATGCCTCAGGTTTCATGGACGTTGCCTGATTTTGCAGACAATGCCTGATTTCATGATGTCCAAAAGTGTTTTGCTTGAAGAATTGAGTCCACAGTTTCTCAGGCTACCTAGAGAAATGGTAGAATCTCCATCCTTGGAAATTTTCAAAAATAGGTTGAACAGACACTTGGCTGGGATAGTTTAGTTGGGAATGAACCTGCTTTGAGCAGGGAGCTGGACTAGATGACCTTCTAGCCCTACTTTCCTATGATCCTATAAAATGAAGTGGTTTGTTTTGCCTGTAAACTACTTTTTTTACCTTTTTAAAAATGTAGGTTACTTATATAATGAGAAGTTGACACATTGTCTTTTGGAAGTGTATACAATTCACTTTTTTTCCATCTCCAAATCTGTGAATAGGTTTGATGATCCCCAAACGGTATTTATTTGTGTATTCAGTGGAAAGATTTTACTCGGGGCTACTCATAATAGCTTTGTGCTTCAGTTTCTTTATTTATAACATGGGGATAAGGAGGAGAAGGAGACTTGCTCATCTTTTTCAAGTGCTTTGAGATCTGTGTTTGAAAAGTACTGTGGAAGAGCTAAATATTGCCATATTATTATCCAGTTAAATAAGGGATCACACAGAAGAGCTCCTGATCCCTTGCTATGATTTTTTGTTAGAATCTTTATTGTGTTTTCATTTATAAATATTTTGCATAGGGTTAATAGATGATTAGAAGATTTCATAGATTTCATAGACATCAGGGCTGGAAGGGACCTCGGAAGATCATCGAGTCCAGCCCCCTGCCCAAAGGGCAGGAAGTCAGCTGGGGTCATAGGATCCCAGCAAGATAAGCATCCAGTTTCATCTTGAAGGTGTTCAATGAAGGCGCTTGAACCACCTCCGGTGGCAGGCTGTTCCAGACCTTGGGGGCTCGGACAGTAAAGAAGTTCTTCCTTATGTCCAGCCTGAAACGATCTTGAAGTAGTTTGTGACCATTCGACCTCGTCATCCCTTGGGGCGCTCTGGTGAACAAACGTTCCCCCAGATACTGGTGGTCACCCCTGATAAACTTGTAGGTGGCCATCAGATCACCCCTGAGCCTGCGCTTTTCCAGGCTAAAGAGCCCCAGGGCTCTCAGCCTGTCATCATAGGGTCTGCTTCCTTGACCTCTGATCATGCGCGTGGCTCTTCTCTGGACTCTCTCAAGCTTCTCCACATCCTTTTTGAATTGTGGAGCCCAAAACTGGACACAGTACTCCAGCTACGGCCTCACTAAGGCCGAGTACAGGGGGAGAATGATGTCCCGGGATTTGCTTGAGAAGCATCTATGGATGCAAGCCAGCGTTTTGGTCGCTTTACTAGCCGCCGCATCGCATTGCAGGCTCATGTTCATCTTGTGGTCAATGATGATATTTTAACAAATAGTTAATCAGTTGTTATATCGGTAGGATACTTATTACTGTAGGTTATAACCATCTATAATCCTTCTATTGATGTGCTTATTACAGCAGATAATACATACTGCTCATGTCTGTCACATGTGAAGAACATTTATTAATCATTTATTAACCTTTTGTTAAACCATTTACAATTAGCATGTTATTCAGTTCAATTTATTATTAAGGATTCTGGCTAAATGCGATGCTCCCAAAGACAACATAACACACACACCCATAATATAAGTAAGTTTGAACAAAGTAACCAAACTACAAATATTATACTAAAGAAAGAGCCCACCAACATAAAAACATCAATATAAATATAGTAGTAAATCAAGACATGAATCGATCATATTGTTGTACATAGATCCACAACTGAGACAATAAAATCAAGTCTAATTAACATGTTAATAAAAAGTGCAACCCATTAGTTCTTGGCACTGCACTAAACCATTTATTGAAGGAAGCGGGATCTAGCCATCATGAAAATATATGATTAATCTGCTATGTGGATCTTTTTCAGCCTTAGGACTGAGGAAAAAGGCTTGCTCCTGCCTTTTTTGTTCAGCCCTTCCTCTGCATCCTTTCAGCTTGATGACAGTTTTGGGTGCAAAAGGATTATGCGATTAAGCCCACAATATGTTTCCACTATTTTCCCACATTCACATTCCCATTGACGGAGGAACGACTAGTCAGTTCTGGCACCCATTTATTCCTCCTCCGTTTTTCATAGGAGCCTTGCACTCTTATTTGTGGGAGTACAGAGGCCTTTTTTCTCCCATCTGAAATACGGACAGGTTATATGCACGCACATATTTAGGAGAGGAATAATGTTTCATTACAAGAACCCATCAAATATTTAATTCCCTTGCATATCCATCCAATTTGCAATGTTGGAAATAGCATGTGTGAATGGAAAGTTTTTTCCCCTCTGTTGGTAGGTAGTAGTGATTTACTATCTGACCTCTTTTTCTTCTTTGCCATAATAATGCATATGCCTAGAATAAGGTATTTACCTGATACTTGTTCAAGTGGACTCTATATTGACATAGAAGGATGTGATCTTTCAGTAAAGGCCAACTTCATCCACTTGTCTGGAGGAAGTGGCATTACATAGGAGATGGATGTGAATCAAGATAGAGACTATAGATCCTAGTATATATCAGACTGGTTTATTTTACAGTTTTGATAACACTGTTTCACCATTTAACACCCATCAAGACACTGTTCGTTTTGTCTGTGAGCTCCTCTATTACATTTTGAGAGAAGGGAAGACATGACAAGGAAGCTGTGAGTGTTCCTTGCTTAGCTGTCAGACAAGCTCCCTTTCAGGACATACCTGCTGCTTGGGTTGCTGAAGTCAAAGGACAGGGCTGGGCTGGGCTAAGATCTCCGCCCATGCCCAAAGGGCCAAGGGAGCACGGAGCGCAGGTATGCTCTGATGAGCTGCCACGCACAGTCCTATTGCATTGTGTGCAACCTGGGCTGGACCTGGAACCCACCTGGCGTCCTGTGTAGGGAGCAGTTGCAAAAGGGGACCCCCTACTGAGAGTAAAGTACCGCAGGATTTCTGCCTTGCAAAGCTCATGTTAATGTTATTTGTAAACGGAAATCTCCATGTTTTTTCTAAAGCATCCATCACCGTAGTGCACGGTCTTTCCTCACAGACCCCATGCTCCTGGGTATAAGATCTTCACGTGAAGATTAATCACCCCCGTCACTAGTTCTGATTAGGGCCCTACCAAATTCACAGCAGAAGGCCCGGTGGCTCCTTTAATCTTGCAGGTTCCCCCGCGCTCCTGCCACTGATCGGTGGAGGTGCTGCGCTTGCGGCTTGCTCCTGGTTGGCAGGGAATCAAAAACAGTGATATTAAAACACGGCGCTGTTTTTGCTTCCCTGCCACTGATTGGCTGAGGGGTCCTGGCAGCCCCACTGCTTGCTGCTGCTGCTGACTGGTGGGGGAGGCAAAAACGGCATTATGTTTAAAACCGCAGTTTTTGCTTCCTCGCCGATCAGGAGCAAGCCGTAAGCAAGGCCCCTTCACCGATCAGCGGTGGAGGATGGGTGTGCGGGAGAACCTGCAAGATTGAAGGAGCCGCAGTGCAGCCCACTAACACCGTGAATTCAGTAGGGCCCTAGTTATGATCAGCATGGCTACTTGATGTACTTCCTCCAATGTGCACCGCACTCCCATGAAACAACCTGGCCCGAGAATTAACTCAAGGCTTGCGGTGGTCAAGGGGATGAGCATGGGAATTCCCAGTGGCAAAGGGAGCCTTGGCTTTTTTCTGAGTCGGCTGACCAAGCATTTATGTCAATAAATTCCTAGAGAAACAAGCAGAGGGAGAGAGAGATTGGGGCAGAAACGGGAAAAAGATCCTAAAAAGACATAGGAGGTGTTTCCCCGACAGTGACTCCATTCTATATTTTGTTCTCCTCATGCTTCACGAAGTATGCAGCTATGTTTATCTTCAAATCTGATTTACGACCTGTGTAATCTGAGCTGTGTTTCAGGAATTTGGTGCATTTTGGAAGTTAAATCCTAGGGGTATGATTTTTCCACAGAAAGGAGCGTACTGAAAGCTTTCTTGGTTTTGTGATGCACAGAAAGAAATCTTGTGACAATTTTATTTCAAGGGAAACATTCAAATTAACGTGACTATCTTTTTGTAAATCCTGCTGGAAAGTCCTCTTTGTTGGTAATGTTACATTTCAGCTCGCAGGGTACAGAACGGAACATTAAGCAGCTCATCTTCCTGGGCTCCATGCAGTTTTAATCTCTGATTAGCAGGGATCCTGGTTTTCTTTTGTAAAAATTCGCAAATTCTCTGATTAAAACCCCCAAAATATGCAATTAAAATGAAACACAGCTATATGTGTGTATCAATTAAATGAAATGTTTTCTTGATATATTTACAATTTTAAAGCAATTTGGAAGCCTACCAATGCCTCAGTGACTATAATAAAATAAATTCTAAATACCTGTAAATTTTGGTATTTGATTTTGGGTTTTTTATCATGGAAAATCAGAGCTCCTCTGCCCCCTTAGCTCACAGAACTCAGGTCCAGGCCCCCCACCCACAGCCCCCCGGACCATAGCAGTGCCCCTCACTCTGCCCCTCCCCAGCTCCCTAGTCCTGCTGGTGCCCCTCACTTTCCCCCCACAACCTCTGGGGCCTGCTGGTGCCCTTCACTCCCCTCTCACAGCCCCCTGACCCCCCAGCCCTGCCAGAGGGGGCCCCCAGCTGCCAGGGCTATGGGGCCAGGGACCCAGGTCCACGGTGCCCGAGCCCTGGCTGCCACCTATGCAGAGCCTGGCTCCCCCTTCTTCACCCTCCTGTGGGCAGCATGGCCGGAGCAGAGCCCATGGGGCCGTGGGTACAGGTTGCTTGGCTGGGGGGGCTGGCTCCCCACTGCTGTGCTTGCTTTCAGGGGGACCAGGGGGGACCCGTGCCCCCCAGATCTGTGTGGGGCAGAGGTGGGGGCAGCAGTGTGGGGAGCCCGATCCCACAGCAGGAGTGGGATGGGGCTGTGGGGCTGACTCCCTGCCACTGTGCAGAGCTTGCAGCAGGAAGGAGCTTCCCCACCCAGCCCCACTCTGTCCTGCCATGCCAGGTCCTGCCTGCTGGGCCATGGAGGCCCCAGTGGGCAACCTGCCCCCACCTCACACACGGATCTCGGGGGCATGGCCCCCTCTGCCCCTCCAGGTGTGTGTGCAGCGGCAGGGAGCCAGCCCCTCCCCCCAGCCCCTGGATCCGCAGCCCCATCCCACACCCCCAACCAGGGCTGGCGGCCCCCTGTACCACCCTGCTGGGCAGCATCCCTAGCCCCAGCCCTCCCCAACTCCCTCCCTCCCTATGGGGGCCTCAAGCCCTCCTTCACCCTGCACTTACCTGCAGGAGCTGCTCTCCAGGATGCCTGGCGGCCCTGTGCATACACATGCACATGGCGCGCTGCCCCATGCCTGCTTGCTGTCTACCTGCTCCCTCCAGCCCCATGCAGGCTGGGACTGCCAGCCTGCAGAGAGCTCTCTGCAAAACTGCAAAATCTGCAGGTTTCTCATGTAAAATGAGAAATCTGCCTTTTCTTCCAGTAAAGGGGAAAATCTGTGTTTTTTCTCTGTTTCCCCATGGGAAATGGAAAACCCAGATCTCTGCTAATTAGTATCAACAAGGGTGTTGCAAGGCTTTCTGCTGGAGTCTCACTATGCTACTGCTCTTTGCACTGAACTCCCATTTGGGTTTCAGATGTAACCCTGGAACCAGAGCCAAGCAAACAATAATGGCTTGTTGTAGTTAGAGTTTATTTAGAAATGCTGTCGAGTTTTGTGAGCTGTACTTCTCCAATCCTCTTGCTTCTGTAAGGTCAACATTTGGCTCTCCATTACACAAGAATAAATCTGTGTTATCTCCAGAACTAAAGTATCTCAAGTAAATTTATCCCATTGCCCTTAATGGATTTTTTTAGACTGATATAACTGATCAGAATATGGATACTAGCCATTATAATGCTGAGAAGACAAACAGAACAAGTGAATTGAGCAAGGGACAGTAGACATTCACTAAGCCCTGGATGCAGTAGCGTGAAGTTTCATAAAACTTATAAAACTTTGGTTTCGAAAAACCAAAGCCATAGGTTGAATAAACCTAGTTCTTATTTTCTTAAATGGGCCATCCCTAATACTTACAGGTAAAAGGGAAAAGCTAGCTCCTCTCATTTTTACACATTACTCTTTCACTATATAATGCTACACCTTTTGAATTGATAAGATGTACTGCCCTGTACTGCCTGTCAAGTGCTGTATGACAAGACACATGCTTTTCTATTCAACATGATAAAGACCAAGTGAAAAATAATGGACATGGTTTTCATTTCTCTGCAAAGAAGATACGCTGTGCCCTCTGTTTTGTGGTGATGCATCCTGACTCAGTAGCAGAAGTAGCTGTTTGGGCATCAGTATACATCAGCACCAGTTGTTCACAGTAAGACAGTTACTGCCATTCTGTCAAGCTCATACTGTTAACATAGTTTTAAAGAGGTTTCTGAAGATAATATAAAAGTAAGGAGCAATGGTGTTTGCATGGGTGTATCTGCATGCTTGTACATGTGTGAGGGATGGGAAAGTCACTGGGGTGAGGATTATAGCATGCAAATACTTTCCCTCTCATTTCTTTTGTGATTTATATGGTAGTTTCCTTGACCACACAATCTTATTAGCAGTATTAATAGACTTAACATCTCCCTCCTCAACATGTCAGTGGAATCTTTTGTATGGTACTCTGCATGGAAATGCAAAAGGACAATGGTAAAAATACATCCTATGTGACAAGTGATGCATTTAAACTTTTCTTTAGCCTGGTATCGGAAAGCACATTTTTTTGAAGTAGGTCTTGCTCCTCTTGCAGTCGTAACTTTTGGCACACAGGGCCTTTATCCTCCATTTATGCTTTACTTTAGAGATAAGTCAGAACTTGACACTTTTCAAGCACCCTGAATTTTGTGGTTTGGGTAAAATGGAATGTCTTCCAAATTATGTCGCCTGCAGACCAAACAGGAACAATCTGAAATAGAAATTGCCAAGTCTGGATCAGAGCCGAGGCCCATCGAGTCAGGTGTCCAGTCTCCAGCAGTGACCAACACTGGATCAGAGGAGTATGCAAGAAACCCGCAGTAGGCAGCTGCAGGGTAACCTGCCCCATTGCATCTTATCTTCATTTCTAATGCTTAGTGATCGGCTAAAGCCTTGAAGCACAAAGTTTAATATTTATTCAAGGCATTTTGTCATCACTGATTATAATAACTCTGGTTCTTTTTGATAGTTGCATGAATGTCCAGTCCAAATGTATTTACCCAATCTATGTAAATGGACTGGCCATAAATAGAATTTACTGATGTTTATTATGGTGATTTTGTATTCTTGTATCCCCTTACTGTTTCCAGCTGTTAGATGCCTTTAACTTTTACCCTCTAGTACTCCTGTGCATGTTTCAGAAATGGATGTTTTTTTTGAATGTCACATACATTAAGATGGCATTCTCTGTGGGTGAGTCTACACGTGCCATTAATGCTATAAAGGTTTTGCACAGTAAGTCTTCTGTGGGAGCAAATCTGCTCTCGACAGGAGCAGCCTGGTACAGGGCTGCTCCTTCCTTGCTCTGGCCCCCTGTAACAGTGAGGGGGAGCTCCAGGCTTCCCTGGAGTGCTAGCCCAGGGGCTGGCAGGGAGCACAGGGGCCAGTCCCGATGCACATGGGGCCCGGAGAGCTCTGCCGGCTGCAGCAGCAGCTGTCTCCTGGTCCCGTGCACATCGGGAGGGATCCTGATGTGCACGGGGCTGGGAGACAGCTGTCGCTCCAGAGCTTTCCAGACCCCATGCACGTGGGGACAAAACCTGTATCCAACAGGGCTTCCCCCATGCAGCCAGGGGCTGGCTGGGAGCTGCCCTGTTTCTGAGTTAGTTCCTGCCAATCCTTGGCTGGGCAAGGATTTCTGCTTTTCTCAGAAGTGCGACGGCTCCTGGCCAGCCCTTGGCTGGGCAGAGAAGCAGAGAGCTCCCCTCCCAGTGCTGCTTGGCTCCTGTGGGGAGCCAGGAGCTGAGCAGTGCCAGGACGGGTCAGGGGCAGGGGCTACCCCATCCCAGTGCTGCTCGGCTCCCGGCTCCCCGAGCAGTGCCAGGACTAGGGGAGTTCCCCATCCCCTGTGGCCCCCTGGTGTTGGTCAGTATCTACACATGCACTACTGCGCAATATCTACTGTGCAGTTAATTTATGGCCTGTATTTATGGGTAGTAGCTAACTGCGCAGTAGACTCATTTACTGCACAGTAAATGGTATGCAGGTGTAGATGGTAACACTTTACTGCGCAGTATATTCGTCTCATATAGACATGCCTCGTGTGAATAAAACACAAAGGCCACTTCTGTTCCACACGAGTCGGCCTTCCCAGCTCATCTCTATATTGGTACATGGAACTGGTAGCCATTTGCTTAAAAGACAGGTCCTTTATTTGGCAGGATCTGCTCTTTAGTGCCATCCCAGTTGATTTTTAACACAGCCTGAATATAGTTGAATGGCCTCTTCTTATTTCTATGTACAAAATGACTTGTTTATGCGCCTCCTGAGGATTAGGCAATGAATTAAGAGCAATCAGTTTAGAGAGCTGCAAATACCCCTTTCTCTCCTTCACCCCCCAAAAGGGAAAATCATGACTGTTTTCTTAAATAAGCATGATATCTGCCATGGGATTGGGCTGGTGTTCTCTCTCCCCAGCCTGCCATGCTGTCCCTCGCCGCATCCGGCCCCCTCGATAGATGAATTTTCTTGCCTGTTTACAAACAGCCTGGTTCATTCTGGCTGGGGGATGAGAATGGCACTGCACTAAATCATTTCACACACGATTTGCCTGGTCATCTGGGTCAGAGTTTTATCTTAAACTGCATAAAGAGTTTAGGACATGGCTCTTTTACTATTTTTAGCTAATCTCTGTGTCTCCCCTACAGCTCTGTTCACCCTAACGCAGCTTATACTAATGGGCAGAGACAGTTACTGGGGATGTTAATGACTTGTCTGTTGAGGTCTGTCACTTGCTAGCTGCTTGTGTAGTCAGGTTGTTGTTTTTCCCCCTAGAGCTATTGAAGGTCCTTTATCTGAGTCTCTCTTTCTCTCTCACTGGTTTCAATGGCTTCTCTATGGAGATTTTTGTTTGTTATAAATGTGCATCATAAAACATAATTGACTTTGCATAGTTTACTGCAGTGTTTTTGCTTCCAGTGCATACGTGCTTTGTGTAGCCAGACACGGCGTAAAGCTAAAATCTGCCTTATTGACATCAAAGGGTTCTCTTGGTTGGAGTGGAGAATCAGGCATATTTAGTGTGGTAGGATTTTACATTTTAGTGGTTACATGACTGATATAAAATGTTGCGTGGGGACGAGAGGTACTGCTGCTTTGGATGATGCAAATCAAGTGAATCCCACAGTGGTGTCTTTTTCTTGAAATCATCCAGGATGCCCAGAGTATTAGATGGATTCCCTTTGTATATCATCGCCTTTTAGACTGAAACATCTCAGTTAATTTTACTCCTGCAGAGCTTCTTGGGAAGAACAGGGCAACAGTAACGTTCAAATATTCTAGACTTTGTGAGTGGAGAGCTCTTTTCCCCCCCCCCACTGTTATTTTAAATAAATTGTAAATCCCTATGCAATTATACTTTCTCTTCACATTATAAAGAACACACGTGTTTTTCAGGGCTTGCAGAAAAGTGTCATTGGTGCTGTGGACCACAGGCTGAGAACTGTTGCATCTTGAAACCCGCCTTAGTTGCTGTGGTAACTTATGATCCAGCTGTTCATTTGATGTGGCTTAATTTGATCTTGAGGCCTGGAGCTTCAAGGAGAGACTTTCAGCTGTTTTAATGAATTGAATTTGGGAGGGTGCTGTTTACAGTTATAGCTTCCTGCTCTCAGATAAATAAAGTGGGAGTAAATCTCTTATTTATGCAGCGCTGAGCCACTAAGCAAAGCCAAACAGTATAGCAAAACTGGGCCCTTGCCTCACCACTCACCACTTTGATTAGCTGTACCTTATAATCTGCATCTGTCTTATATTGTCCTCCTCACCAAAGTATCTGAGCGCCTCCTAGTAGGAGATAAGTGATGTCACTAACATCTGCCTTGTGAGTCATTACTTAGAAGGAAGGTAGGACTGAAATAAAGAGCATGCACAAATGAAAGATAAGGCTATGGTGTGACAATTAGGAGCACCTAGAAAATCTAGAATAATATACCATTTCTGGCTTTTTAAAAATTTCTGGAGGCAAATGGGTCTGAATCAGATCACTGGGTTCTAAGCCTGATTGCATTCCAGAGAAGTTTGGATTTGAATTTGGATACGGTTTTGCATTTGTCAGGCTTGGGCCCATCTTTGGCTCTGGATGCAAATCCAGATCTGATCCTTAGGGTTTTCTCTCCACATCTAATCCCTATGTAAATGGAATTGGGTAAGAAATATACGGAGTGGTTTGAGCTAGTGTTCAAGAACTCAAGTTGGACAGCCCACTATTGAAGATGGAGACCAAGAGAAACTGGAGGTGCTACAGTACTCGCACCCTGAAGGTCTGACGGGAAGAAAAGTAGTGAAAATGGCGTTGGGGAATAAGTGTGCACACATTGAAGTCCTGGCATGGGAAAAGGAGGGGAAAATCTAGTTTAGGAGGACAGGATAGGAGTAGGGTGAAGTATACACAGAACCTTTTGGCATGGGAGAAATTGGAGATGCCCAAAAGGTGGCATTTGGCAGGGAAGAGGAAAATGTATTTATTTATTTATGTGTTTGCTTATCTTATTCAATTTATAAATGGCATAAAAGGGGAAGAGAGAAATAGAAAAAAAGCAGAGAATGGGAGGTTTAGTGTACTACACATGTGTATGTGCATTCATATAAACACATACTCAAACTACCTGTGTGTGTATGTATATGTTATTAGTATATGCATGCACAAGCAGTATTCTGTATATACGTGCACAGAGTATGCTATTCCATATATACAGTAGAGTATGCTAAGGGCTGCTTGATATTTAGCTAATAAATAAGAGTTTAGCTATCCAAAATGACTCAGTGCTCTGAATGTTTCTAAAATGGACTATAATGCAATTCGGTCAGATCTAATAACCAAATATACAAACTCTGCCTAGTGCTATGGCCAGTATAAATCCATCCACCCTAAATCTGATTTTAATGCATACATGTAAGCAATTAGTTGATAAAAAAAAACAAACTGTAAAGAAAAGCTTTTGGATTTTTATACAGCCCAGGAAGCATGCTTAGATGTACTGGCATTTTGTAGCATTAAGCATTGAGTAACTGGGCAGCTATCAAACTCTACATAGGCACAGTACCTTGTTGGATGCCAGTCCAGGTGGGTGGCCCCCATGGGATCCATCTGAGTGCAACACAGCAGAGGAAAAGTCTTGTGCTGGCATGTGGTGCACATTAACTCTGCACGCAGACACGTTTTAATTAGTGGTGGGCAGAGGCTGGTTTTCAGGTGGAGACAGCCCTTGTGGGAAGAGGCAAGTAAGAGTCAATGCTAGGCAACAATAGAGCAGGGCAAAGGAGCCTAAAATCTTGGGTGCAAGGGCGTGCAAGAGAAAGAAAGATGAGGATTATGGGTGGCTGTTGCCTCATGACAGGGGCAGGGGACTGGGACTCCTGCAGTCCAGGCTTCTGTGCATCATGACCTTGGGCAAGTCATTTAACCTTGGAGATTTCTTCTCCAGGTAGTGAATGGGCATAATGGCACTGGCTGCTCCCTCAAAGGGCTCTGTGAGCATTGTGAGATCCTGGAGTGCAGAGGCAGTCAGTGTGCAAGTACAAAGTATCATGATTAAGAGGAAAGGGAGGAGAAACATATCAAGGGAGATCTGTTTTTCCTTCTCTTCCTCCTAATAATAATACTGTACTAATAATAGAGCAGATGAGGAAACCAAAGAGGAGGCAGGTGCAGAAAGGAAGGGAGACAGAAGCATGCTGGATGTAGCACTTCTCACCAGCTAGGCAGAGGGAAGCGTGTGTTGGGAGGAAGCTCTGCTTCCAAAAAAGCTGATTCACACATTGAAAAGGGGCCTGAGCATCGTGGAAACCCAAATCATCCCCAGCAAGGAAATCAGAACGAGAGACCAAGGAAAAAGAGAGAGAGAAAAGGGAGGGTGGTTTCAAACTGCATTTGTTTCCAGAGGAGAAGCATTCCCATTCTGCCACCCTCTGTCTCTGGTTTTGATCAAAGGCCTGTTTGCCCCAGGGAGTCTTTCTGTTGACTTTCTAAGTGATTAATGTGGGGAACCTCCTGCAAATTCAGTTTCTTCCTTGGCTTCCCTCACTGCTTCCTTCTTTCTCTCCTTCCTTTTCATCTCAACTCAGCTGAGTTGGCAGCTCAGTCCCTGCTGGTGCTGGACCCCAGGGAGCCTAAAACTTTGGTGTATGCTTGGAACTTGAAAGAGGTAGCATTTAGTATCCCACACTGTGCCGGGGTGGGGGGGCTGACCTCGTGACTTTCTGTGTAACTTACCTGGCTTGGGTGACCTCAGGAACTGTGTCCGTGCATCTGGCTGCATGCATTTTTTTCCGACTGCCTATTGTTGTCTGGAGCCTATCATGTAAGCACCAGTCTGCCTATAATAATATAATGAGTCATGCAAATACAGACACCTCCTTCTGCTTTACCTTAGGATATGTCTTATTGCATTAGTAGGTTTAACGTAACGGCTCTGATTCAGACCTCTGGCTGCAGGCCCCTGCATAGCCCGTTGCTGCCCACCTCAACAGGATTTGGTTGTTGCTGCTTCCAGGGTGGTCTTCCTTGGACCTGACTCCCTCTGCCCGCTAGAGGATGAGGGGGCTAAATTCTGGCTTACCAACGTGGAGCATATGTGGGTCAAGCTCTGCGTCACAGGTAAATGAACTCTGTGGGAGGTGCTCGTTGTGCTGTGACAGAAATAACACAAGGACTGTGCTCCGAAGAATGCATCAGAATACATCACCAGCCGTGCTATTTTGAGACGCAACGGTGCAAATAAGGGTTTGAAATGTATCGTGTGCATTGAATCCGGGACACATTTTTGTCTCTGGTGAAGTGAGGAGTAGGAGGGGGCCTTTCTCTTTTCAAGGAAGAGTTAGTGGTTAGGTGTCATGGGCCCAGTGCTCTGAGCTGCTTCTGTCTGTATTTGCTCCTTTGGACACTGGCAGAGGCAACTCTAGCTCCCTCCCTAGCATATTTTTAGTTACATAAGCCTTTTTACAGTCTTCCTAATCAAGAATAGGCTACCATCCTACAGAAACAAAGAAGTGATAATCTTTATTTATAGAGTAGGGTTGACTATTTGATCAGTCGAAAAATATTTGGTCAGTTGACCAGCGAAAGAATGTCAAATAATAGTCAAGTAATTTTAGCATTCATTTATTGGAACAGTAAAGCGAGGGACTGATTTTGTATGAGTTAGATGCTCATCTGTTAGTGAAACAATTAATTTCTAAAATCTTTGTAGTGAATTGTTATAACTAGCAATGTTAGGCAAATATAAATGGGAATAATACAGTACTCTAGATTGAACAGTTCTTCTCCTTGGCTTTTATCCTAGCACCCCAGGTTTGGCCCAAATAGTTACAACCCCAAAACAAAACAAAACACCCCCAAAACCACCAATAACTCCAAAACAAGAAATAAAACAGGAATGAAACACATATAGCAACTATAAAAGACAAAACTCAGCATTTCTGTGTTACTGTTTCAGTTCCTCCCACAGCGCAGAGCAGATCTCCTGCAGCCCCTTGTGAGCTTTCCTGTCCTGCCCCAGACTTGCACTGGGACCTTGGGCAAGCTATTTGTGGGATGGAAATAGTTTTACAAAACCTACCTCATTGATTGAGGCACAGCAGTTCCTTGAGACTCTATAGGACTTGTGCAAACCTGGGGGTTTTTTTGGAAAATTGCACCCTCAATCTTTTTATGCCTTGGCTTCCTGATTTGTAAAATGAAACAGTACTTGCCCTACAGCTGTGGTAGGAGATTAATTAATTATTTAATTCATATCTGTAACATTTTTGAGACCTTAGATGTTATATGACAAAAAAATATCCTATAGAGATATGGGTTTGGAAACTATTCCAGCCACTGGAAAACATCAGGAAGTTGTGAGATGGATTTTATGGCTAGAGTTCAGCCCAGATTATGCAGTATTTGAACAGGATTAACTTCAGCCACCACCGACATTCAGCTACGTCTGGGTAGAATTAGGCAGCACACCAGTTTGAGGCAGGGAGTGAGAAACTACCTCCCGTTTAAAAAATCAGGGAAAGTTTGGGTAGGCAGGAGATAATCATCCAACATCAATTTCATTAAGAAAAGGGCCAAATTCTCATCTATTATTAACCAGAATAACTCTGTCAGTTCCAGTGAGATGCTCAGACTTAAACCAGCTGAGGATCAGGTCCTTGTCTGTGAAGGCTAACAAGAATTTAGAAGTTTAAAGTTGTGTTTGACAGCATGTATTTAATAGAAAAAAGTTATATGGAATTTCAGAAGAAAACCGTCTTCCCTCTGCTTTAAAAATTAAACCCAACCTTAATGTTTTGTGTGACACTGTGCTGAACAAATCTGTGCTTTGATCTCCAAAGCTGAGGCAGAACAGTGGTAGTTTTTCTTAAGGGCTGGAATTTGCAATGGGAGATCTACTAGACGCCTAAAATAAAGTCCCAAGATAGTGTTCACTCAGGATTTCACTTGGTGAATCACAAGTGTAGATTTGGAAGACCTCAGTCTAAATGGTGCTTGCTACCACTCGGGTCTCGCAGAATGCATCCATTTAATAAAAAGGAAGATTCCCAAGAGCTCTTCACCTGTTATCCTGAGATGTGCTTAAATTCTCCCTTATGCTTCAGTCTCAGCCACATTGAGATTGCAGACTCCTCCAGGATTTCTTCCCCTAACCTGCCAAAGGATCGATTTCAGTTTCTTGCAGAGGCATCTTGAAAATATTCCCTTATGCCTTGAGTTAAGGAGTTTTTTAAATGTAACAATCGATCCTGGATGCCTTACAGAAGTTGTCTGCAACATGGGAGTTGTTTGGCACTAATTTTTAGGGGTTTTCTGGTTTGAGATTGATGTGCAGGTAGAGATTTCAGGATTGGACCCATGCTGAGAGGAGGTTTCCTGCCTTCTGTTATAGCCACAGCATACAGGAGCTGTAAAAGCCTCTTAGCCAGTCAGAGGAGAAGTCACTTGGTACAGTTAAGGTTTCCATATTGCTTGGAAGAATAGAGCAGTACGTGGTCCCTAGGTAGCCCGCTGCGTACCTGAAGGGCCAGCCTTGAGTTAGTGATCTGACCCCAGCTGACTTCCTGCCCCTTGGGTAGGGGGCTGGATCCGATGATCTCGCGAGGTCCCTTCCAGCCCTAACGTCTATGAAATCTGTGAAATCTAGGCAGCTATATCCCTGTAGAGTAGGGGTGGGCAAAATGCGGCCTGGGGGCCGGACGCAGCCTGCCAGGCCATTCTATCCAGCCCGCAGGGCCCCCCCAAAAAATTTAGAAAATTAATATTTATCTGCCCCGGCTGCCTGTCATGCAGCCCTCGATGGCTTGCCAAAACTCAGTAAGTGGCCCTCCACCTGAAATAATTGCCCACCCCTGTTGTAGAGTGTATAGGGATAGTGAAGTGCCTAAAAGAAGGATTTTCGAAAGCTGAGTGAGCGAATGGGCAATTGCCCAAGCTAGTTGGGAGTAAGATGCTGAGGAGGGAGGGGTGAGGACAGGATGGTACTTAAGTGGCTGACCAGGTATGTCTGGCTTAGAGGCGAGGGAAGGCTACCAGGGTCCTTAGCCATGAGCCCTTTTTTGGAGTGAGGACCCCAAGCTTGGTCAGCTGCTTTAGCAGCCTGCATACTAGCTTATAGGTTTATAGTAGGGCTGTTGAATAGTTAAAAAAAAAATTAATAGTATTTTTTTGCAAGATTAAAAAATAGTTGCAATTAATTTTAATCATGCAGTTAAACAATAATATAATCCCAATTTATTATAAATATATTTTAATGTACGCACACACGTACACAAACCCTCGACAGTCCCCAAGACCTGGCCCTCCAACCCCTGCCCTGCCATATACTTACCTGCATCCAGCTGCTGAGTCATCTCCCAGGACCGTGT